>NC_138194.1:5306381-5708566 GCF_964194105.1 Spermophilus citellus | reverse complement strand
CCTACATTAAGGAGGGAGGGTGATTTTTCTAAATGCCTCCTCCTCGAAAGAATATCTCTGGATTTGCCTCTGGTCACTGGGTCCCAGTGCTTCTGTGGCTGTGACACATCACATTGAGTTGGATTTTGCTCTCTCCTGAGGTTGACTCACAGAGCTATAAATACTACAGTCTCCACACACATTGGACTCACTCTACATGTAATGCACCCTAAAGGGCCATGGGGTTCATAGAGAGGAGCACTACCTCACCCCTGCCCTCGAGGACCATTTAAAAAATGAAACTGAATTTAAATGACCTTCATTTAGACAGTTTCACTACACACCCTCTGAGATAATATTTACAAATGACATTGGGAGTCCTTGCTATAAGACTGGTCAAGACAATCCCTGAGCAGGTTAAAGAAGCGCAGGCAGCTTACCAGGGCCTGGGGAGCCAGCCTCACCTTAACTGGGCAGCATCCATACTCCAAGTATCTACCTTGGGATTCATGTTCAAGAAAATGGTTAAGATCCTTCTCTCAGCCTTGCTCCTTTAGTTGTTCCAATTTCAACAAGCCTTCCCTTTCTTAAACAACCAAGATGATTCTCAACAAAGGTAATTTTCTGCTTCTCTGGTTCAATTCAATTTATCTTTTTTAAAAGAAATTAGTACCCCTTTAGAGTTCCTTTATGCCTGACTAATTGCACCTCAGTTCAAGAGTTATTAAAGCTTCTCTCTATCCATGTAGACAACTACAATAATAACTAGTTAAAGTCCAGGCCAGACCAAAAATTGCACATTTTGGATAATGTAGTCTCCTTAGCTTTTTAAGTATTTAAATTTCCATCAGTGGAGGAAGAGAGGGGATTCATTTTTATTTTAAGGCATTCCTGAGAAGGATGTATATCCAATTAACTGAGCATCAGACGAATTGGAAAGTAGCACAACTGAGAGACTAAAATATGCATTAAGAAAAATTCCAGTATTCACTTGAAACGAGTTGGTAACATTCAGATCAGAAACACCACGGGCCTTGTATTTTTCCTTTGTAAACCAACACTCCTTGCTTACTTAAGCCCAGTAAGGCAGTCTGGACTCACCAACACACTGACCTGATTAGACAGATCACTTTACATGATAGACAGCTTTAGAGAAGATCCAGGTGTTGTGGAAAAACAACTGGCTCTGGGATGCTCTTTGTTTCCAGGAAAGAGACTGGTGGAAAGAGAAGCATAGAGTTTTGGAGCTCAAATCATTTTAGAATAGAGTTACCTATGGTTTTACAGGCCAACACACTCATGAATGGCAAAGGCAGTATTTGGGAAGCTGATAATTTTATTCCCAGCCCTTTAGACTTCTCATTAGAGTGATGGTTCTTGACCAGGGAGCACACTGGAATGAACTAGGCTGTGAAAGCAAACAAAACCAAAAACCTCTCCCAGAAATAGAGATTTAATTGATTTGGGGAGCTGCCTGGGTGGTGGGCTTTTAAAACACTCCTTTTCCCTACTCTAGGTAGTAGAGGGAGGGGGAGAGGCAACTGAGCCGCAAGGCACATACTATATATTTACAGGCACTTCAATCCTTTAAACCTAATTCAGACTTTGTCTTTTGTACTGCACTAATTATTCTAGACTTTCATTTCTTAGGTGGCTTATACCCTCTGTGGCAGGAAGAAGAACCCTCTAACGAGGCACTGGCCACCTCCCCAAAAAAATAATTTTAAAATTTTTATAGCAGTCTTAGATGTACAGAAAAAATGGTGAAGACAGTACAGAGAGTTCCCACATATCCCATACCTAGTTTATCTTGTCATTAAAATCTTACATAAATGTGATACTTTTGTTGTAATTCAAGGACCACTTTTGATACACTACTAACATTTGTGCTTCATTCAGATTTCTTTAGTTTTTATCTAATATCTGGGTTTTTTTTTTTTTTTGTCCCAGGATCATCCCATCCAGGAAACCACATTATTTTTGGATATTTTGTCTCCTTTGGCTACTCGGGGCTGTGCCAACTTCTCTGCCCTTCCTTGTTTTTGATGGCCTTGACAGTTTCGAGTACTGCTCAGATTTGGGTAGAATGTTACTCAGCTGGGAATTCGCTAATATTTTTCTCATGATGGGTCTAGGAAAGGAAGACTAGAGAAGTGAAGTGTCATTTTCACAACTTCCCATGGAGGGTATGTGAGTTATCACCTCCCTGAGGCAGTGTTGGTCAACTCTGTCCACTATGACCCCCTACCCCCTTTATAGGCCTGTACTTATGGAGGAGAGAACTTTGCTTTATCTCCTTGAGGGTGGATAGCTACATAAATTATTTGGAATTCCTGTACATGAGAGATTTGTCTCCTCTCATTTATTTATTAAAATTGTTATTTATATCACTACAGACTCATAGATAGTTATATTTTTGTTACATTTTGTGTTATAATTCGATTCTGTTTTATTTATGTCATTGTTCAAATTGGTCCAACTTTGGCCATTGGATGCTCTTTAGTTTGTTTTTGTGTGTTTTTGACATGTCCCCATAATTTTTTTTAAGTACTTCCTTAATTTCTGGCACTACAAGATGCTCCAGGATTATCTTGCATATTTCTCGCCCTAGTCATAGAACCGGTCACTTCTCTTAAGATGCCCCAGTTCCTACAGCTGGAGGAGGGTGTTAGAAACCAAGATCTGGGAGCTGGGTGTGCTGTGGCTACTGGGGTGTCATTGCTTCCAGGCCCTCACAGAGCTGTCATGTTGAGGAAATGGACGTGTGATTCTAACTTGGGTTCGTTAGGCGGATCTATAAACATTGCCATGTGTAGCCATCTGTATCTATATTAAACTAAACATGAGTTCATACTAGCGTCTCTGACTCCAGTTACCCCACAGATCATTTCTGCTGTCTGCCTTTGCTTCTCTGTGACTTCCCACTTCAACAGTGAGAAATCTGGCTCCATTCCACTTACTTAATCATTCAATTCCAGTACATATGTATAGCTGATTCTGTTTGGTTTTGATCCTTTATTTTGATTTTGGATTATGTAAAATTATTGATTCCAAAGTCAAAACTAGGAAGCAAGATACATTCAGCTAGTTATTCTCATTCCAATTCCTTCACTGATTTCTCCCCAGCATAGACAATAATTATTATTATCTGGGGCTTATTCTTTCTTTGTTTTCTTTTGAAAATGTAAGAATTTATACACACACACACACACACACACACAGAGAATTATATTTCTTCCTTTCTTGAACAAATGGTAGCATTCCATACTCCTTTTTCTTCACCTTGCTTTGTTCAATTAACAGTAGATCCTGGAGATCATCCAGAACATTCTGTAGTGATCCTTCCTCATTCCTGCACAGGACTCTTTTAGGTGGATGCATCATAGTTATTTAACCAGGCCTCTGCTGATTGACTTTGGGTTTCTTCAGACTTTTGCTTTTATAAATAGTGATGCACAGAATAGCTTTGAATATACAGCATTTTGAATTTTGGCCAGTGAATCTTCAGGATAGAGTCACAAAAGTGAGATTACTGGGTTGAAAAGAATGTACGTGTAGTGTTGCTAGATGCTGCCAAATTTCTTCTGTAAGGGATGTATCATTTTGCATTCCCAGCATCAGTATATGAGAGGGCCCTTTTCCCTACAGATTTGTCATCAGAATATGCTGTCACCCTTTGGATTTCTGCCTATCTGACAGGTGATAAATAGTAACTCAGTCAGACTTTGCATATATTTTATTATAATGAGGACCAGCATCTTTTCGTACATTTAAAGCATCATTTTCTTGGTTCTTTGTGAACAGTCTGTTTATAACTTCTGCATTATTGGGAGCCATTGCCATGGTGAATACAAGGAGAGCAAGGAACACAGGCCTTTATCCTGGAAGAAATTTATAGAGGCTTAACAAAATGACATGCCCAAAACAACCGAAAAACAGCACGAGTTCAAGTTTTAAAGGCCTTGACGAGGATTAAATGTTTGGGAAGTTCAGAGAATAGAGATAACTGTAAAATAACTAGGGAAAGCTCCGTGTAAAAGGTGTTGGAGCTGGGATTTGAAAAATATTTGGGGTGCATAAGCAGAAGAGAGAAGGGAAGGGACAAGCTCAAAATAGGCTGAGATCAAAGAATATATGAATATAGGTAAGGGGAAATAGCATGCCTAGCTGTTGGGACGGTGGGCCCTGGAGTCAGACTTCTTAGACTCCAATCACAGCCTCATTTATTAGTTGATTTCAGATTCTTCTTTTATACAATGAGGGTAACAATAATGATACCTTTCCCAAAATGTTGTTGTGAGGGTTAAGTAATACATTCATCTCTCAGTGTTGGCTGAGGGGTGGCTCAGCATTGGTGCCAGGACCCCCACCCCTCCAGGATGCCAAAATCTGCTGATGCTCCAAGTCCCTTATATGGTATTTGCATATAAGAGCACATCCTCTTGTAGACTTTAAATAACCTCTGGATTGCATATGGTACCTAATGCAGTGTAAATGATATGTAAATAATCATTGTACTATATTGTTGAGGGAATAACGACAAGGAAAAATGTCTGTACATGTTCAGAGCAGATGCAATCTCTTCTAAAAAAAAAATTCCATGCACAGTTGGTTAAATCCACAGAGGCAGAACTCATGAATACAGAGAGCTGACTGTATGAGGCTGAACACAATAAATGTTCAATGAATATTAGTTGTTATTACAAAGCACAGAGGACCACTTAATGGAAGGCAAATGTTCTATTTGCAAATGTAGAAGGTTCCATATGGAAAATATAGATGAACTCAAGAAACAAGAGAACATCCAATTCCATGCTTAGGGGTTTGGATTCAATCAAAAAGGCAAGAGAGTCATGGAAGGAAGCTCTTAAAGCAAGAGAATGGTGAAGTGAAGGATTTTTTTTTTCATCTGTGGATAAAAGAATATTGAGCAAGGAAGACGCTTGAAATGGAATCAGAGAAAGTTTTGTTTTGGACTCCTACCATCTCTTAAAGATGGGACAAGCGTCCCCCTGTTCAGCGTTTTAATTCAATAAGTAACTGTGTGTGGGACCCATGTAATCGAACACTCAAGGTTAAATTCTATTGCGTTTTCCATCAGGTCCTTTGCAGGTGGCCGGGAGAAGGTTGCAGTTTCTCTCTTGGTACTTACTGCTTTCACCTTGTCCTTCCAGCTAGCTGTGACCCCTGGTCTCTCCTCTATGGCGAAAGAGGTCCAAGGGGACAGCTAAAGCAAGCAGGAAAGGGCTTAAGTGACTAGTACTATCCTCATAAGACTTCACAATTTGGAGATCTATTTTAACTGATTCACTCCTGGACTTTTTTGTGGGATCTTGTGGAATATTCAACAACATTTCCATTGAAGCAATTTTCTCTGAATGACACCCTCGTAAGTCTCAGTTTTCCAGCAGCCTTCTCTACAAAGACCTCTAGGTGGGTCTCTTGGGAAGACCCCGAAAAGGCTCCGGGCCACCCTTATTCCTACACAATCTAACTTGAGTTCCATGAGGAATATTCTCACGTTTTTTTTTCTCTCAGAAACTGTGTGTGCAGGCTGCTCAGTACAACCACTGCTCCTTCACCTTGGCCATCAGAACAACTAGCCCATCCATCATTACCTTTTAGATTCTCCAAGCAGGGGTCAGACACCACTCAGGCATCCTGTTGGCCTGCCCCTCCAAGAAAAGATGCTTCTCATCTTGGTCCATTTTCTGTTGCTATAGCAAAATACCCAAGGCTGTATAACTTATAAAGAAAAAAGACAAAGTAGCTCACAGTTTTGGAGGTTGAAAGTCCAAAATTGGTGGCCTCATGTAGTTGGCCTCTTGTAAGGGCCTAATGGTGGGTGACATCATGGTAGAAGCAAGTACAGAGGAGATCACATGGTAAGGCAGGAAGCCTGAAAGATTCAGGGACCAGCCTTACTATTTCTAAATCAGCCTGTCATGGGAATTAACTGGGGTGCCCAAACTACCTTTATCCTTTGAAGGGCAGCATGCCCCAAGGACCTATCCACCTTCTACTAGGCCATACCTATTAAATGTTCTACTACTTAACACTATCACACTGGAGATAGTGTGATATCTAGCTCCAGCCAAGAACCTTTGGGGACCACCCCTCAAATCATGTCTTAAGCCTAGTACCCCACCCCACCTTCTGGCCACATGTCAAGTTCTTTAAATGATACCCTGAAGTTCTTCTCATGATTTAAGGTGAAAGAGGAAGCAGCCCCCTCCCACACTTGGGAGGGATGGTATTCACAGCCAATCACACATTGTTCTTGCACAAAACTCTCAAGTCTCTGTTCTCAACTCCCTTGTTATAGAGAGGTGGGATTTTCTTGGAAGTTCAAGACTCCTCTTGACTACTGACTTTGAATTTTTTCACATGGTAGTGTTTTAAAATGTAGTCCCTATTGTCCTCTTGCCTTAGAAAAACTGAAATAGAAGAGTCTAATTTTTGTCTCCTACTGGAGACATTTCCCCAACACATAGCAAAGTGCCTCGCCCTCGGTGATTAATGACTAGGGCATTAGGAAGATAGATCTAGCTGTTTGTCATGATAGACGGGCATGAGGTGGAAGGAAAACCAGTTTGAATCGGCCATGATCCAGAAATAAGAAAAAAATTTGAGTAAATTAATCAGAAAAGACAAAGAAGGGCATAGTAACTCTCTTCAACAAAGGTTAAAATAATACAAAATGAAAAAGGACTGTCATGTAGGGAAGAGGAGATACAATTCATTCTGTGGAAAGGGAAGAATTAGAACAAGTGGGTAGATTTATAAAGAAAGAGATTTGGACTCAGTACAAGAGTTTTCAAATATCCGTAGCATTATAGCCTGTCCTTGTAGTGAGCACCCCATCATCAGGAGTATTCAAGCAGAGATTGAATTCTCTCTACTCACTAATATATCGCACCCCAGGCCTCCCCACTTCAGGAAATGACATCAGGAGTCATTGTTTGAACCCAAACCTAGGAGTCATCCTTGATTTCTCCTTTTCCTTTACCCCCATATCCAATCCATCAACAAATCCCATCATTTCTACCTGCAAAATATCTTAACATACATTTCCACTCATTTCTATCTACACTGGCCTCACCCATCCCAGGCCTCCACTATCTCTCAGCTAGACTCCTAATTGCTCTCCCTTTGCCTCCCTGGGAGCTACACAATAAGCTAAAGTGACCTTAAAAAATGCAAAACAAATCATATCACAGCCTTGCTCACCCCCGCCCCTCCCCCACTATGGCTTCTCCTTGAACTCAGAATCAAGCTCCAATGACTCAGCTGAGCCTAAAAACCTCCATGTGGGGGCTGGGGTTATGGCTCAGCGGTAGAGCGCTGGCCTTGCACATGCAGGGTCCTGGGTTCGATCCTCAGCATCACATAAAAATAAATAAAGTTTAAAACAAAACAAAACCTCCATGTGGCCTGGCCCCAGCTGCCTCTCCAAACTCATCTTTGCCAGTCCTTCACTGCACTCACCACACCATCTTTGTGAGGCTTCCCAAACGAAGCCAGCCAGGTTCATTCCCATGTAAGGACCTTCCCACAGATGCCACTGCTTGGGTCACTCTGGGAGCCTAGCATGACTGTCTCCTCCTGTTCATCTGGTCCCAATTGAAATGTAACCTTCTCTGAAAGGACTTACCTAACCTCTCATTTAGTGAAGCATCCCATCCCACCTCCTCCATCACCACCCTCTGCTACGTTACCGTGAGTTGTGCCAACCAGTTATCCCTACCAGAAATGGCTTCATGTACTTATTGTCTGTCTGAATATAGTAGATACTGTAGGAGAGCAAGGACTCGCATTCTTTGTCCAGTACCATATCCCACATATGCATAACAGGTACTCAGTCAACATTTGCTGCATGAATGAGTTATTGATTTTGACCAAGGACATGGGAGAGAGAGTCCTAGTCTCTCTGGAGGAAGGTGAGGCTAGACCTCTGAGGTCACTTCAAAGTTTATATCTTGGGTGACTGAATTAATTGGAAAGAAGAAGGATGAAATCTGAGATGCACTTGGAGGATAAAAGTGACGAGACATAGTATTTGGAGGATAAGGGCAGGGGCAGTGAAGATTAGCTCCATGACTGAACCTATGGTAGACTCAAGGATGGTAGGCCAAATTTTGAACCTGAACAGGGATTTTTGTAGGGAAAGTTTTGGAGCTTCTTTTTGGACATGAGGACTTTCGGTAGGGAACCTGACAACAGAATCAGGGGAAGTTTGGAATAATGGGTTTGAACGAGGAATCACAAACCAAGAGCTGATCATGAAGCTGGGAGACCACGTTCATCTGGGGATCGTCGGTGGCAAGAAAAATGGATAAGATCCCTGAGGGTGGGGCCGAGCAGTGAGCAGGAGCCAAGTGTCCTACAAATGACAAATGACTGAGAGGAGAGAGAGCTGCAAAGAAGATAAAAGGGCTTGGAGATCAGAGAGAGGAGGAGAAGCTTGGGGAGCCAGTGTCCTGCAGATACAGCACCAGAGTTTCAAATGAGTGGTGAGGACAAAGTAGGGAAGAAACTCATCCAGATTAAATGTGTGCACACGTCGTCTAAGACAAGATAGGGCAAAAGCCAAGGATGACCTTGAAGGGACATTTTGCTAACATAATGGAATAAAAAAATCATGTGGCAAGAGATTAGGGAGGGAGTGATGAGAAGATGGACTAGCAGACGAAGACAAAGTGATTATTTAAAGATAGAGACAGGGGAAGAGGAGACATTGCAGAATTGCTGGAACAGCTGCATCTCAGGGATTTAGGGGTTTAAGAGTGGAGATCTGGGCTGGGAATGAAGCCGGGTAGCAGAGTGCTTGCCTAACAGCACCAGGCCCTGGGTTCATGCCCAGCACTGCAACAAATAAAAATTTAAACATTTTTAAAAATTAGAATTCTATGCATTTTTTTTTAAGGTGAATAGGAAGGAGAGTAGGGGGTTCGGTGTGGGAGGCTATTCAGGAAAGGGCAAGATATGGGATCTGAGGAGGTTATTTCAGAAAAGAGGATAGAGGTTGTCACCAGAGTGGGCCCATCTATGCTGTCTGACCCCCTCTGTGATCCTGCCCCAAGGCAGCTCTCTCCCTGTTCCTCTCAAAACGTCTTCAGACTCACCTCTCCTCAGAGAGCCACCCCTCATTCTTAGCAGGTGACTTTGCTTCTTGCTCCATGGAGGAAAATGCAGGCTGTGGCCTCTCCCCACTAGGCTCGCTCCTTCCTGCTCGGCTCCCCTAGGCCTCACCTCACTCCTGTCCCTCCTCTACTAACCCACCAGCCTTCACCCCTGTCACTGCCTTCCTTCAGGGGAAACCCCACCCTTGATGACAAGATGCATTAGGAAATGAGTTAATGCATCAATACACTGAAAATACATCCCACCGTCTCCAGAAAAACAGCCTTTCAAAGTATGGTATAATTTTCCTGCCTAGAACTCTCCCACAGCTTCCGTCTTGACAGGAAGCTAGCTCCTCATGACCTGTACAGGGAGCTGGCCCTGTGTACCCCCAGTCTCCTCTCCTGCCCCTCCCACTGACAGGGGACAGACCAGCTGCACCAGGCTTCCTGCTTTTCCCCCAACACCAACTTATTCCCTCCTGAGGGCCTTAGCCCTTAGTCTCCTGGGCCCAGTGTGTCCCACCCACCTCTGCCTCCACCAGGGGCTCTGCTTGCTGTCCCCTCCTCAGAGGGGCAGGGCTAGCTGCATAGTTGGCAGGGCCAAGCGGCATAGGGAAAATGTAGGGCAGGTCTTCTTGTTCAAGAAGCAGGATGAAAAGCTCTCCTGCATTTTCCCTCTGTGGTCTCTCTCTATTCGTAATGGTGGGTTTAATTCACCATTTGACAGCATGTCCCTTTGGGTAAGGGATTCCTGTGGGCAGACCTTCATAGATGGCCCACCCTGGGATGTGTGCTCCCCACCTGACTCTCTCAGTGCCTGTGCCAGTCCCACCCCCCCACCCCCCAGGGCTGAGGGTGGTAGGAGTTGCTTGAGGGGTTGGGGAGTGAGCAGCCAAGCATCCAAGGAGGTGGGACACATAAGTTGAGGCTGCAGATCCAGCACTTGCTCTCACTCACAAATCACACACCCCAAACATTTTAAGATGATGACTGCAGAGCCCAGGGCCACCTCCCAAGAGTGGTGGCATATGCAAATGCACTGGCCACACACTAGTGAAGCTGGCCCTGCAGAGGGGACTTTCTCCACCACAAGATCCTAATAGACTCTCTCTACCCTCATTCCCATCTTTCCCCACTACCTGGATGCACTTGATTTTCCTCTACCGCTGAGCCACAATCCCAGCGCCATGCTTAATGTTTTCCCCTGAGACCTAACCAAGATTCGAAAAGGTTCATTTAACAGTTTTCATCTGACTCAGTTTCTAAATAATGGCGCCAGAGCTGGAAGATTCCAGGACCTTGGATCTGGTGGTGGCTGGTGATAGGAGAGCCTCTGAGCTGGAATCACCCTGTGAGACAGCTGAAGACTTCAGTAAATATGGTTAGCCTTGCTTTGACTTCTCCCTGAAGATGACAGTAGAGTCACCTAAAATAAGAATGCATGCAGTTGGGACAGGAAGGGGATCCTAGATAAACAGCATTGGTATGAAAACAGGTGATGCCCAGGACTTAAGCTCACGTTGATAGACCTCTCCTCTCTACTGACCAGACTCAGGCTGAAGCATGTCCTTGAAGGGGTGGCAGGGAGCAGTCTGTTCTCCCACCGTTGTACCATCCTATTAGCACTTCCCATCTCCAGTGGTACTTACTCATTTTCACAATTCCTCTGTTCCCATTAGCCTTTGATCTCTGCTCCATATAATATCCACACCCCCTGTTTTGACTTTCTCTAACTCATTTCTCTGTTCCCCATCTGAGTCTCTCTCTCTCTCTCTCTCTCTCTCTCTCTCTCTCTCTCTCTCTCTCTCACTCTCTCTCTCTCTCCCCTCTCTTTTGCAGTGCTGGGGATCAAACCCAGGGCCTTGTGCATGCTAAGTAGGCACTCTACCTTTAAAGTCTAGCACAGTGCCTGGTACATAATGTGCTCAGATAGAAGCCACATGCTTTATTCAGAAACAGGTAAGTACTATAACAGAATTTCCTTGGAGATTCTGCCTCCTTTTTAATTTTTCATCATTTAAAAGAATCCAACTTTTTATTATGGAAATATTTGAAAAGACATTAAAATAGAGATCACGATGTACACCAGTTTATGCATCCATTGATGGCTAAGCCTAACCAATCCACACCCCACCCTCTTCCTTGCTCACATTTTTCTAAAGCCATACAGATAGCAGATGAATTCCTCTCTAAATATTTGGGTTTGAAGCTCTAAAAACTAAAGATTCATTTCTCCCCTAAATTACCACAATGGCATCATTGCATCTAAAAAATAATTAAAATTTCTTAATGGTACCAACTATTCAGTTCAAATTTGTAGTATCACCAATGTCACATGTTTTTAGAGTTTGAATCAGGATCCAAATAAGAAGCACACATAGGAATTGGTTGATGTATCTCTTAAATTTCATTGAATTTGTAGGTTCTTGCCTCTTTTATTTATTTTTAAAATATTTTTAGTTGTCAATGGACCTTTATTTTATTTATTTATATGTGGTGCTGAGGATTAAACCTAGGGCCTCACATATGCTAGGCAAGCGTTCTACCACTGAGCCACAACCCTCTTTATTTTTAGATAATTTTAGATTCACCTATGGAATAAGGAAGAATGCAGAAAGATCCCTAAGCCCTTTATCTAATTTCTCTCAATGTTAGTTCTTATAAAACTACAGTATAATATCACAACCAGAAAATTGAGTTTGATATTATCTGATCTTAACTCAGATTTCAACAGTTCTATATACTTTCATTTATATGAGTGTGTTTAGTTTTACATAGCTTTATCACATATGATTTGTATGACCACCTCCATAGTCAAAAAACAGAACAGTTCCACCACAAAGATTCCTTGTGCTATCCTAATAGGCACAGCTACTTTCTGAACCTCCCTTACCCTCTTCCTCTATTTCTCATCTCTATAATTTTCTTTTTTTGTAATGCTGGGGATCAAACCTAGGGCTTTGGTCATCTAGGCATGTACTCTACCACTGAGCTACAGCCCCAGAACCCCATCTCTATAATTTTGTCATTTCAAGAATTTCATATAAGTGGAATCATACAGTACTTAATCTTTTGAGATTGGACGTTTTAAAATTCAGCATAATTCCCTTGAGGTTGGTCTAATTTTTATATGTACTAATAGTTTGCTCTTTTCCATTGTTGCATAGTCTTCCATAGAATGAATGTATCACAGTTTGTTTAAGGACACCTGAGTTGCTTTCAGTTTGGGGTTATTTTGAATAAAGATTCTGGAAAACATTTTGCAAGAAACTGCCACACTCTTTTCTGAATTTCACATTTCCACTAATAAGGTATGAATGATTTAGTTTCTCTGCATCTCTGCTAGCATTTGGTCTAATAATAATAATTAGTGGTAGTAGTAATAATAAAATAATAATAATTATTAGTATCACTAATTAGTATTACTACTGCTACTACTAATAATAATTATTATTTTTGGTGATTTCCATAGGTATGGAATAATGTCATTGTAATTCTTTTAAAAAAAATTAATCTTGGTATAATATCTCATTTTTGTCCTAGTATAAAATCTTATTATGAGGCTGAGGCAGGGGTTGGGGATATAGCTCAGTTGGTAGAGTGCTTGCTTTGTATGCACAAGGTCCTGGGTTCAATCCCCAGCAATGCACACACACACACACATACACATAACACACACACACACACACACACACACACACACACACACAAGAGACTGAGGCAGGAGAATCATGAGTTCAAAGCCAGCCTCAGCAATTTGGCGAGGCACTAAGCAACTCAATGAGATCCAGTCTCTGAGATACAAAATAGGTCTGGGGATGTGGCTTTAGTGGTCAAGTTCCCCTGTGTTCAATCCCTAGCATCCCCCCGAAAAAAATCTTACTATGGAAAACAAGACTCAGCTAATATGTTGGTATAAATCCTTCAAATGTTTTTTTTCCTCAGGCATAGCCGTCTGTCTATAATTTAGAAAATTGGAAACATATGATATATAATTTTTCATCCCATGGTTTCTCAAATGTTACATGAGAAATATGTTCTTATATACCCTATGAAATATTATTTGAAAACATGTTTTTAATGTTGTTGTATAATATTTTATCATTTGGAGTTAACTTTTTAACTATTGTTTTTTGGACATTTATGTTATTTTCAATTTTTTGACATAAATATTTTTTGAATATCACCTATAGATTTGTATGATATTTCTAGTTATTTCTTTGTAATTTATTATAGAACTGAGCTTACAGGGACACAACATAAAGACTTTTAAGACTTTTGATACTCACATCCACATATCTAAAGTACTTTCCAGAAAGATTACATTTGTGCTCACAGTGTGCCTATCTCACCGAACCCTCGATAGCAGTGAATGTTATGTTCCTCTCCTTGTCAAGTTGATAGAGAAAAATATCTCATTGTTTTAATTTGTATCTCTTTGATAATAAGTGAAAGTGTAATATGTTCATCAGTTTTATTAGTTATTTGTATTTCTTCCTTAACTAATCTTCAGTGTTCTCCTTTGGCTTATTTTTCTACTGGGGTGTTCATGATTTTATTGCTAATTTGAACAATGTCTTTCTGTAAGTGATTTGGACAGACTGGGAGATGGATAGTGGGGGTGAAGTGGAGTCTGACTGGGTTCTTCTCACATGCCATTCTCTCTGCCACCCACCTGCCTGGAACTCAGGCTGAAGCCTAGAGCTGCTGATCACAGTCACATTGAACGGCAGGCATGTGCTTTCCCTGGTGAAAGCCGAGACCCTGAGCTGGGGCGTCTCCATCCTCATTTCATGGTCCAGCACCTGGAGACTGCAGGACACCGGAGGTGTGTGTGGCACTGAGGGAGCCTTTGGCTTGCTTTCTCCTTCCTGCACACATCCTGTAGCTCTAGCTGGGTATCAAAGATGTCAGCATTCTCTGTTCCTTGTGATTTCATATTCTTTATAGTTCAAGCAGCAGGGGGTTTGGCAAACAAACAAACAAAAATCATTCTAAACCAGACCAAAAAAAAAAAAAAAACTGACCCAAGTGGTGTTTGTCACACACCTAGAGTATATCCAAAGTACAAAATGCATACAGCATCTCTTTACCTATTCCTGCTCATTTCATGTCCTGTCTTCTTTAGACAAAGATGCTAATGCTGACAGTATTCATGGTGGTCATGACCAGGAGTTGGAGAGGGGAGACCAACAGTCCATGCCGATCCACATGAGCAACCCTCCACAAATCAGGTTGTGGAAGCCACAGTCCTTACCCGATATACTTGTCCTGTTCATCTTTTTAAAACCTCAAGGATTCATCTACCCCACTGTCCCCAAGTCAAAATTTTATTTATTTAATTATTTTAAAGTGACCTTTTTATGTCTTTTAGACATCCAGGTAGTGAAGGTTTAAACCCTGGTGATTCTTTTTATAGCAATGTCACATGTTGACAGGTGGGCCCAGGAGGGAGTCAGGAGCTGCGTGACCCTCCCCTGCCTGGTGGATGATTCCAACCTATTTTCTATGTACATCTCTCGGGAGCCTGGAACTCAGTGTCTTTATCAATGAAGCAACTTTGTAAGCTCCAAATTCCCTACCCAAGCTCTAACCAGGCCAGGAATCCGTGAATCCCAGTGAGGACTTTGGTTGAAATTTTGGAGAATATAGTGCTACCTTACCACAGTGCCTGGGACAGCCTGCCTGGGCTGCTTCACGTCACAGGAGAGGTCCTTGGCCATTCTGAGCCTGCAAAGCTCAGACCTGGCAGTCCCAGGCTTTCCCTGTAGAGTGGGCTATGTTCTTAAAGAGCCCTTATCCTGAAGAATTTAAAATCAGATGTGAGTTACAAGATAGTGGAATAGAAAGACATTGAAACATTGAAGTCTGGGATTTGTAAAATAGTTCAAAATTCTTTGCTTTGTGTTTCTTTTTTTTTTAAAAGGTTGTGTTTCCCCTGAGGCAACCTTGGCAGAAAACAGGGACTCCTCCCCTGGATTGCTGTTTCCGAGTGAGAATCAGCCCTCAGGATTCTGCAACGTGGAAAGTAAATAGGACCAGCCCAATAGCTCGGAGCAGAAAACAAGGGTGCCTGTATTTCAGAAGCTCAGGAGAAAGGAAACCCAGGCTGTGGGAAGGAAAGAAATGGGATGGAAATCATTGCAAAAAGGGAGGGGAGAACACAACCTAGGCACAGAACACCAGTCATTTCGGATTCTCCTCACCACCATGGGAGGCAGGAGCAAGCCCCATTTCACAGAGGAAGAAAGCAAGTTTCCAAGAAGAAATGTGATTTGCTCAGCATCACACAGCTTGAAGGTGCACCTGGCAGCAGGGCTCAGCCATGCCAGGGCCTCTCCAAGGCTCCCATGTCTGAGACCCTGAGCTGAGAAAAGCTATTTTTGCACATGTGTCTGGGAAGGCCCTGGAGCTCTCTCTATATATATATGTTCACTTTAATTTCATGGGCCAGATCATCCTGGGGTGCTAGGAACACATGAATCTGTTTTGATTTTTCTTTAGCTCTCCCTGTTTTCTTATCCTGATAGAGACAAGATATTTCCTTTTTGTTCCTCTCAACAACAATTAAAAAAAAACACCTATAAAGACTAAGAGAGTCCCATCGTTTCCCTGCTGACTGCAATATCCCGTGATATCAGGGAAAGTTCTCTGTCAGAGCTCAGCCACCTTCATTTGCCCTTAGCTATTTTGGGGACAATATGATTTGTTAAGTCTTAACTTCAACCTGTATTTCTTAAAAGAGGACTTTTAACTGTGGATATTTATAATCTCCTCTGCATCTTCAAAGCACTTTACAATATTAACTAATTAAACCTCAGCAACCCCTTTGATGAACTCCTTTTTATAGATGTGGGAAAAGAGGCATGAAAATAATAAGAAACGCCCTTGGCATTCCAAGGTAGGCAGAGGATTTGAAATTTCCTGTCTCCACCCCTCATAAACCAACAAACCAGTCTCCTGCCTTGGTGTCTTGGAAGGACACCATCTACCCAGACAGTTCTTACATTCTTTTATAAAAAAAGAGCTTCCTCAAAAGTGCCTATCTTCTGTCCAGGGCCTTTACTATTCATTCTGTATGGTGTTCTGCCATAACTCTATTCCATTCTTAAATCAAAGGAGCCACTGCGAAAGGTCGACACAAGGCCCAATTCTTGTGGCTCCACTCAGTTCCCTTGCGCCTCCCCTTGGAGTCTATTCTTAGACAGACCTTCCGTTCAGGAATCCAAGGTAAGCCAGGTTTATCTGGCAACATCCCCAAAGATTTCTTCTCTCCATATGTCCAGACAGAAAGCTAAGCAGTAATTCAAAGACAGAAAGGGGTCAGCAATAACCATTTTTACAGCTACCAGGCAGAAACTCTTTGTCAATTTCATCTTCAACACAATTTTCCAATTGCTTGAACGTTGGAGGAATCACTTGAAAGGTGAGAGTTATGGGCAGCTGTTGCAGCCGGGTGAGATTCTTGCTGACAGGTATCAGGCTGTTATGAGCATGCTATGTTCTAAATTAAAGGAGAAGACCTATCTTTGAAGATATCACTGGGAGCATGTCACTTCAGGATTTGTCCTAAAGTTGCTTCAATATTATATTCTTGCTTAATGGGAACAAGATCATTCATATAAAGATTTTATAATAGGCAAATGACTTTCACCTCTTGCCCATGTACTTGGAATTGCTAATAATGAGAATCATTATATCAGAAATGTTCAGCAGTGTCAATGGCAAATAATAGTTGATTGAAGCCCAATTTAAATAGGCTAAACTATAAGAGGAAGAAAAAAAATCCCATAAAGCCTTTTTAGTTGGCTTTCAAATACCCCTTTGACTTGAAAGACAGCTGTTTTTTTCCTTTTTTTAAAAAATAAATATGCCTTAGAAAAAAATAACAAAAGAGCTTCTGTATACTCTTCATATCACATTTCATCAGTATCATCAACATATTAAGTAACACAATGGAAAGAAAATCAGCATAGCTATTGAAAAGAACAAACAAACTGCAACTGTGAAGTTATACACCTAAAGGTCAATCTAATTGAGTTGCTTTCTTAGGATACATATTGGATTTTAAGGAATTCCAAAAATCTCTCTAACCAGAGTGACTCGATAATAACCTATATTTTAAAGACTACAGTAAAAGCCAGAGATCTTACTTTAGGGATAATTGCCAGGAAATGGTATTGTTCTATGTTAACAAGTGTTGAAAAATTAAAAAGCAATCATAAAACTAGAAGATTCTACACAGGTGCAGTGGTGCACATCAGTAATCACGGCGACTCAGGAGGCTAAGGCAGGAGGATCACAAGTTTGAAGCCAGCCTCAGCAACCTCATGGGATTCTATCTCAAAATAAAGAAATAGAAAAAGTAGTGGGTATGTGGTTCAGTACTAAAGCACCTGAAGGTTCAATCCCCAGTACCAACAAAACAAACTGAAACACCTAGATTTTTGTGCTTCTTATTTTTCCAAGTGAAAATATCATTTTTGCTTTCGCCACTCAGGCAGTAGGTTCAGACCCTGAGTTCTAGGTAAATAGTAATGTTCCTGATACAATTTTTGTTGATACAAGACACCTAGGGTTGAAATCCTATCGGTAGCATGTGGGAAAGAAGGCTATTCTAATGGTTTTAACAATGTAGTGATCAGAAAAAGAAAAATCAGTTGTGACACTGGTCTAATTTCTCTGGATAATATGCAGGTGTTTTGTGCTCCTCTCTGACACATATTTATACTTAAACTTAACCATAACAGTTACATAAGAAGCAACGTTCACCCCTGAAAAAAATACTAAGCCTACTTTTATTAACTCAAAGGAGATCACACTTTTAATTGTGTATTTCAAAATGTTGGATCCTGATGTTACGATGCCCTTAAAGTCCTTTAATTGTTTTCAGAAGCATACACACTGGTAGTGTTGGAAGTGACCTCAAGAGTTCTTCTCTCCAGTGCCCTCATTTCAGTTTTCTATCTGTGGAAGCTTGGTGGAGATGGGGTGGGGCATTGGAGGATCCAAGCTCAACAAATAAAATCATCCTGAAGGACTCTCTCCCTAAGCATTCATTACTCTTTGCTGAACTTGATAGCCCTGGTATATTTCAGGTAGGGTTATCATTGTGACACTAAAGACCTGATGTCAAAAGCCAGTCCTGAAATTCGGTGGTGTTCAGAAGTTGTGTGACTGATGCTCCCTGTTCCCCATCCCAAATCAGACTCCACAAGTTCAGTAGAATAACTTAGGAGATTGGCACAGAAAACGTGGAGTTGAGTTTTGGTTCTACTACCTACTAGTGATATGATCAGTGAACCTTGCTAAGCTATGGTTTCCTCACTCTAAAATAGAAGAGTAATAATAATACTTGCCTTACTAATTGTTGGGAAAATAAAATGAAAATTTCTTTGCACTTTAGAGAATTGTATCAGTTTTGGTTTTTAAGTGATAATAGCTAATATTGAGCTGTTACTATGTGCCAGATATTCTTTGTAATATGCATGATCTCATTTACCCTCCCCATGATCCTATGAGATAAATATGATAATTAGGCCCCTCTTACAGTTGAGGAAGATGAAGTCTAAAATCATCCATTTAATAATGGATGCAACTTCACACATAGTATCTTCCACAAATTATTTTTGTGGGTGCTGGGGGGTGCTGGAGAGAGAACCCAGGGCTTGGTCCATGCTAGGCAAGTGTTCTACTACCGACCTACCACCCCAGTCCACATATTGTCATTCCGACATTTTCTTTCAGATATCCTATCATTCCAAGTCAAATATAACCAGCCTCCAATAAAATTCACTATCTCCTCTTAAACCACAGTCTTTCCTTTAACTTTACTGTTTGCCAACGTTGCCGTTCCTCCCACACCCCTGGCTTGAAATCTCTGGCTCTATTGGGTTGCTCCCTTTTGGGCTCAAGTGCCCCCCTGGCCATCCAACTTGATCCTCCAAATAGATCTCCATCCTTTCCTCCTAACTCCTTTGTCTCTACCATGAATGGAACCCCAGACCCTCAAACATGGATGGTGCAGTAGTTTTCCTGATTTGTTTTTCTAGCTTTACTCCATCCTGCATCCCCCTTGCTAATTGGTTCTAAAATATCACTTTCATTAGTCACTTGCTTTGTCAAGAAGTTTCAGCTGCCTTTGGGAGAAGGCCCGTGTTCCTGACTCTGAAGCTGTAGGCCGTCCATGGCCGGGTCCCACCCCACTACCCAGCGCCACCTCCCTCCACCCCTGAGCACATCTAGGGCTCTCCTGCCTTGACACTTCAGCTCACAAACTTTCTCTTTTCCTTTGTGGCCTTTTCCCCCTTTCTATTTACTGAAGGGCAACTCTCTAAGAGCCAAATCAATACCTTGCTTGACTTCCTGATTCCAAAATAATATATCTATTTTTCCAAATCAGTTCTTACCGATTACTCTTATATTACTCTCTGGGCTGTGTTTACTACCATTGTTAGTTAATTATTCACAAATAATGTGTTATCTCACCTTTGTGCTGGAAGGAGATGGATGGAAAATGTGCCTTGTATTTCTTCCTCTCCGACACACACAGCACCAAAGACCTACCTTTGATTGCAGCCAAGCACTGTGTTGCATGTGAGGATGTGGGGCTGAACAAGACATGGTAAGGGGCTCACAGGCTAATAGAGAAGCTCCATATGTGAACAGATCATCACAATCGAATATTCAACAACTAGTGAAGACAAGCCTCAAGGATTCTGGGAGCATGGACAGACACACTAACAACTCCCTGGAGAAAGACAAGGCCTCACAGAGTGTACCTCCCGCAGACTCTTCAAGGATGCTTAGAAAATAGCAGCTCTTAAGGTGGAGAAAGGCTTTTGAGAAACAGAGAAAACCATGTTCAAAGGCCCAGAGGCATCTGATGAGAGGCCAGATGAGAGAAGGAAGCAAAGCACTTGAAAAAGAACCAGGAGAGGAAGATGGACAGAATCTAGAGCACAAGGACCTGGTTATGCAGGGGAGATGGGTGCTGATCCTGTGAGGCAGGAGGAAGCCATGAGAGGTGAGAGGCGAGGAGGTGACACAGCCAGATTTGTATTTTAGAAAATTAACTTGAGCTGGGTGCGGTGGCACTTGCTTGTAATCCCAGTGACTTGGGAGGCTGAGGCAGGAGAATCAGAGGTTTAAGGACCATCTCAGCAACTTAGTGTAGCAAGAGCCTGTCTCAAAATAAGAAAAAATAAATAAATAAAAAGGGCTGGGGATGTGGCTCAGCAGTAAAGTGTCCCTTGGGTTCAATCACTAGTCCCCCTCCCCCCCAAAAAAAAAGAAAAGAAAATGAACTTTGGCAGCAGCATGTACATAGTGATTGGAGTCACTCGAGGGAGATACAGCAAGAGATCCTGGGGGTATGGACCAAGGCCAGGATAATGGGAACAGAGAGGTCTGTGTTAAGAGGAGAACAAATATTGGACATGGTAGACCACTGTGTGCGGTGAGTGAGGGAAAGTATCGTCACTTACCTGAGAGTCTAGCACTAGGGAGACCCTCCTTACCAGGGTGGAGAGTGCAGAGGCAAAGACAAGTGCTGCTGTCACTGTCCTTTGGGCGGGGTAAGGAATGAGACAGATGGGGATCCATTAAAAGCCCCAGGAGAACATGGATAAGGAGAGGTTTCTGGGCAGGTAAATATTTCTAGTGCCTGCCTATCTCGGAACTTGGCACATGGTAGGTAACTTAGCAAATGTTTGTGGAGGAATGAAATGACCGCACGGGGCAGGCCTGCACGCAGTACTTGATGGACTACACCCCCAGGTAAAACCAGGCCCTTATTTTCATGACAAAGGGTATAATATGAACTAGGGCTTCTAGTGATGTGAGATTGCACAAGCCCTGAGGGACCTCGGACAGTTGGGGCTGGGCCTGGTTGGCACAGACACTCTGCCTTCTCTGACCAACACCCTTCAAGGGACAGTATGAACCAGAGAGCCGCAGTGCAGATCCCTGGCCTGGCTTTGATGTCTGACCACACAGACCCTGCATGTGGACTGGGAGGTTTCTCTCAAAGACACGGGAAACAATGGTTCTTAAGGGCCAATAAATGTTGATGTTAAAATAAACAAGACATAGATATTTAGTACATTTGTTCTTTTTTATCTGAGAAATATGAAATTCATCCCGATACATCTTACCTTATTCCAAATGTATAAATAGCCCTTTTCTGGTCTCTTATAAATAACATCCTAAATGAATCCCAGGAAATTGGGTATGAAGGACGGGGAAAGGATGGAACGAGGGAGAAAAGAAGAAGTGGAAGAGAAAAACAAAAGCCCAACATAGAGACTTAAGAAATGGCCTGATTCACGCAGTACATTCCAGGCCTTTCAGCTTAAGTCAGCAGACATGAGTGACGTCCCGGGACGTGGAATTCTAAATGTTAGTGGACATGTTTCACTGGAACAGCACAACTTGTCGTTGACAGTATTCAAGCTGAGTCAGAATGTCCTATGTCAGTTTTTTTTTTCTTTGAGACAGTGTTGGTGGGAGGTGGGTCTCACTATGTGGCCCAGGCTGGTCTTGAACTCCTCCTGGGCTCAAGGGATCCCCCTTCCTCAGCCTCCTGAGTGGCTGGGACTAAAGACACAAGCAGCTTTATGTATTTCTATGTGGTGCTGAGAATTGAACCCAGGGCCTCATATCTGCTAGGTAAGCGCTATACCACTGAGCCTCAACCCCAGCCCTATGTTGTATTTTATTAGAGACAGGGTCTCCCTGAGTTGCTTAGGGCCTTGCTAAGTTGCTGAGGCTGGCTTTGAACTCACAGTCCTCCTGCCTCCACCTCCAGAGCTGCTGGGATTACAGGCATGTGCCACTGTGCTTAGCTCCAGCAGGGTTTGAGAAGGGGATTCCCATCAGAGAAAACCAGAATCACTTCCTCAGCAGATGAAGATGCTAACCTCCTTCTCCTTCTCTGTCACTAGAGGTTAAGGCAAGAATATTCACCTTGCCAAACTCCCTTAGTGATAGGAGTGGCCATGTGACCAAGTTCTGTCCAGGGAAATGTTGGGAGGAGGTCCTGAGGTGGGGTGGAGAAGGTTTTTTGAGAAGAGGTTTTAGAGGAGACGGGCTCACTGAAACCCTGGCACCCTGTTGATGGGAGTCTAACTGGTGCAGCAGCTTTGGACAGCAGTTGAGCTACTAATTGAGCAATTCCACTCCTAGGTAGGTACCCAAGAGAAGTGAACGTAGGTTCCCCTGAAAATTGATACACAGACATTCATGGCAGCATTATCAATAGTCCCACAGTGGAAGCCACCCAGATGTCCATATACCAATGGGTTATAGCCACACAACGAAATATAATTCACCCATAAAAAGGAACAAGTTATAGATATTTCCATTCAGTGGATGAACTGTGAAAATATTATGCTAAGTGAAAAAAACTAGACACAAAAGGCCACAAATTTTATAATTCTATTATGAAATGAGATAGGTGAACACATAAAAATAGATAATGGTTGCTAGGGATTGGGGAAGAGGGAGAGGGCAGAGGGGCAGCTAATAGGTTCAGGTCTCTTTTGGAGAAGATGGAAATATTCTAGAAATCAGTGGTAATGGTAGTGCTTCTGAATCACTGAAACTATTGTGAATATACTAAAATCCATTGAGTTGTATACTTTAAATGAGTGATTTCTATGCTATGTGAATTCCATCTCTGCTAAGAGAGAGACTCAGTGGGCCTGGCAGTATGTCCCCTGACCCACTGTCCCTCATCTATTACTTTCTCTCCCTTCCTGGACTGCAGATGGAAGGTCTGAGTGCAGCAGCAGCCACATTATAATCCCCAAGGCAAAGGCCACTTTGGTAAGGAGGATGAGCACAAGTTGTCAGAGTCCCGTAAACCCCTTACTTTTGTAAGCCGCTGTTTGTCAAGTTTTCTGCTGCTGATAGCTGAAGGCAATCCTAACTAATATACCTCCCGAGTTTAAGATTTTATGAAAAGCCAATTACTGTTCAATTTGAGAAAATGGAGTTATGAAATGCAGTACCTAGAGAAGCACAGTAAAACAGTTCTTCAGAACGTGCAATTTAAAGAGGATTTCCCATTTATAGAGATATTTAGGACTTGTGCTGTAGCAAGTGGCTTGATGGGTGAGGCTGCTGCATTTCGATACAGTAATGTGAAATATGCATTTTAAGGCCATCTTTAAAAACACAATAAATATGAATAATTTCCATTATGACTATTCCATTAAGACCTGCCATACAGTCAAAGATGAAAAGTCTATTTTTGAATTGTTTCCAAAATGCCTGAAAGAAAAGCTCCTAATAGTGGATCCTCATTACATCTCTAGATAAGACTGAAGGCATTTAAAAACTACAATTTGTTAACTAATAAATTGACATAATTGGGGTATAAGGGAAGTCATTATGAGTGAAGACAGTATGAAATATGATGACATTTATAGTCTTCTCTAGGATATTAGCTGGTGCCGGTGCCATTTGAAACCAAACTTTCTGAAATCTCTGCCCATAAATTCCCCATCTAGGTTCCCGTGTTTTTACTTAATGGACAGGCATCTTAACATCTGAGTTTCCTTCCCTGCTCCAATGTTACACAATTCTGGGATTTTGAAATTTAATGTTGTGGACTGAATGTGTAGATTTAACTAAAACTGGCTCTAGAAAATTGAAGTATAGTTTGATTTCTGTGCATGATTATTCTCAGGAATATGGAATTCATATGGAAAGAAGGATGGCCCTCGAATTTTTCACTCATTAGGCATTTTAAATTACCAGAGATTTTGTTCAAAGAACTGAAAAATCAAATTAACCACCACAGTTGTTTGAGCAAATAATTGAATATTGTACCA
The DNA here is from genome assembly GCF_964194105.1 of Spermophilus citellus. Classification (NCBI taxonomy): domain Eukaryota; kingdom Metazoa; phylum Chordata; class Mammalia; order Rodentia; family Sciuridae; genus Spermophilus; species Spermophilus citellus. Next base: position 5,684,625 of record NC_138194.1, on the reverse strand, counting down.
TAAATTCAGACAATGCAGGTGCATTCAACAATATTATGAATTCAAATAACATGTAGGCCAACACAGTTTTTTCCCCTTTAATAACAGTTTAGGGGAGAGGTAGAGAAGGAGTCGGATAAAATGGTTAATGTGCTCCCATGACCTCTGCTTTATTTTGCTTCTGAAGACCCTATTAGCGTTTGTTTAGGTGGTAGTGTAGATGACTCAAAATTTGGAAAACTGGCTGAGCGTGGTGGTGCACACTCATAATCCCAGCTACTTGGGGGCTGAAGCAGGCGGATTGCAAGTTCAAGACCAGCTTTAGCAACTGAGTGAGACCCAGTCTCAAAATAAAAAATTAAAAAAAGGCTGGGGTCCTACCCATGTCACACGTGGGTGGTGGAAATAGGGTTCCCCTCGGTGGAATGGGCTGGCTGCGAAATAAAAGCTAAGAAAAATAGAATAGTAATATGAAATAGAATAGTAATATGAAAAAAACCACAAGATGCAGAAAATATTTTCAAAAAACGAGGGCGGGATGATCACATGGATAGAGCTTCTATACTAAAAAGGCCAAATGGAGCCCATGCATGCTTTATTTATATCGGGGAACATCAAAGGTCTCCCATAGAATGTTCTTCACCAAAAAAAAAAAAAAAGGTAGAAGGTGGGCTTTCCAGTTTCTGTGCTAAGTTTATAAATATACACAGTTCCCAACGCATTATGCCCATCTTTGGAACTACTATGAGAGATCTTCCTGGTAGAGCGGAGATAAAGATCATGTGTCTTGGGCAATCTATTTCATGGTAGAGCCACCGAGAGAGTTCCCAAGGTTGAACCTAAAATCTCCCTAGCTGCCATACTGAGAGAAGACCCTCAAGTAATTCATGGGTGGCTTCCCACACTGGGGACTTGGCCCAGTGGTGAAGTGCTCCTGGGTTCAATCCCCAGTACCACCTGCAGGGTGGGAGAGAAAATTCTTTGCAAAAAATTGTTGTAATACATGACATATCTAACGTGTTCATCTCTCCTTCTTCCTACCACTGTGCATACGTGAACTGTAGCAACTCTTTTCTGAAACTTCTTTGCATAAATGCTCAGTGAAGGGACCACATTTGATATAAAACTATAAAACTGTGGGCAACAATATTTCAATGAGTAAAAATGTTGTATTTTCTTTTAAAAACCTACCATTTCTATACTTACTATTTTTCCCCCCTATGGAAATACTGTCAGCTCATTATATAAAATTCTAGCTTACTGGCTACCAGCTGTATGCCAGTATTGACAAGGGGCCCTCAAAAGGTTAGCAGAGCTGTTTTCATTAACCCCAGGTTGGCTTAATGGAGCCAGTACAGAGGGGAGAGAAATCTGTCACAGACCAGGGACAAGCAAGGTGGTTCGCCATTTGTAGAAACATACGAGACATACTTCCTAATTCTAGGTGGGAGACATATGGAATTCATCTATAGCTCGCACTTTTTTTAGGGAGAAGAAGAGAAAATAAATATGTTGATCCTTACAGAAGCCTTTGCTAATGAAAATAATCACAATAATTAGTCATTGCATCAAAAATGCATTGTAGAGAGTTGCTCAACCGGAACAATTACTCCTCTCCACCCCACTGACCTTTGCAGCAGCTTCCTCTCGTAGTCACATTTCACGTCTGTCCCCCACACCCTAACCTTCACTGCTTTCAAGGATCAGCGGTGACGCACGTTTCTGTGCTAAGTTTATAAATATACACAGATGTGATCACAGGAAAGCCTTCAGAGTCACATCCCAATGCTGCAGCGACTTGAAAATAGCACTGCACTTCTATTACCTACTCTTTAATGAGTGTCGTGTATTTTTATTTCTTTATTTCTGTGTGAGTTGCTTGTAGCTTTTCTATGGAGCAATGATGTAAGAAGGGCCCCTCCAGGCACCTGGATCTGTGGTCTCGCAAATACCTGGAAAGCCAACGTCTTCCAGATGTAGTGGGCCTGAGGGACATGAGAACAGAATGCTGTCCCCTCTGCCTTGTCCCCAAGTCAAAGCTGAATGATCTCAAGAGGGGGCAGAAGACTAATTCTTATGGACAACTCCATATTCCTCCGTCTGAAAGGTCACTAAAGTAATATTAATGAAATCAAGGATGATAATGGCTACCTAAATGACAAGTTGAACTTTAATATTTTTAAAAAATTACCCTTATATTAAGGTGATTAAAGTGTAAGTCCACAATCAGGAACAGAACTGTTATGAAGGCCTGTAGAAAAGACTGGATGGGCAAATGCCGCTCAACTCCCATGTTCTTCTGTCCTTAGTTATGGAATGTTATTATGACTTTTGTGTCTGATATGAAAAACATTTTTCCCTCCCCCTTGTTAAATCCTAAAGAATTAGCCAACTCTTCTTCTGTCACTGAGCTATTAGGAAACATCTAAAGCTAACAGTGATATGACTTGAAAAATGATTTCCTAACATTCTAACTTCAAAGGTTCTTTGAAACCTCAATGTCAGATGCGGCCCAGTGTTAATCCACCAAAGCACCACTTAGTGGCCTGCTCCGGGTTCCGTTTGATGGGTCTTTAATAAGCAGTCAAGCATGGAAGGTGGCATTCTGAGAAACATTTCTCTATGCATTGCTCTAATCTTTCTAAGAAGCTGTCATGTTCTATAACACAAAGTCCAGTGAACCTATTTTCCTCTGTACCTGCTAGCCCGAGCTGTCTTGAAGTCCCTACCCTGCTCCCTTAGGATCACAGCACAGAGATTCTGACACTTGTCTTAGGTCAGGAAGGACCCTGGCCCCAGACATGATGTGAGCAGGCATCTCCCTTACCTGATACTCCCCCTTCCTCCTCCAAAGAAGAAAGAATGGCAGAATAGACAGTGAAAGAGTAGCTTTAGCTTCAAATCCCACTTTGATGGGAAGGTGGCTATGCCAACTTCAAAGGGACTCCATCTCTTGCCTCTCTGAAAAGCCACTATGGCCCTGGTGCCCTGCCTGGGCTGCGTACCCCCTTTGGAAGGTGAGTGAGGAGGATTCTGTCCTTCCTCTCCTGACTGGAAGAGTATTTCTCTAACAACTTGGCTCTCATACATATGTAAAATCTTCTAACTGGAAAGTATCATCCATTAAATTGCTCAAGGTCCTTGGTACACAAACTCTGTGACAAATTATTTTCAGAGCTCTGTGTTAGGAGAGGTTTGTCGCTCTTGAAGAATTGGCCTGTACCTTGTACTGGAAGAAAAAGAAGTTACATAACTCATCATATTTTCCTCTTTGCCTTGGTTACTAGGAAGCTAGATTCGGAGTGAACACACAATAGCTTTTCTTCCTTGTTTAAACAAGGAAGAAACTTCTATCCCTACTCAATCTAATAGATTCCAATCTTATTCAAAACCCAAATTTGCAAAGTTTATAATAATAATAATAATAATAATAATAATAATAATAATCATTCATATGAAATGTCCTATAACATTTAATCTGTGCTGTTTGCCATACTGACCTGTCACCTTTTGTCATTCCCGCCCCACCCTTCCCCACCTGCCACCCTGGCCTCGATGGCTTTGATGGGTCACAGGATTCAGAAGGGTTACTTTGAAGGAAACTCCCAGAGGCCCATGCGATAAGGGGATGTTTGTTCTTCAGCCTTCTTTTTTCTCATTTTAATTTACTGGATAAGAAGCATAATTTGCTTCATTTAAATTTGTATTTTCTCACTATGAACCAAGCTATGGATCCTTTTTCTGCTTTTGAAGCTAGATTCTACTTCTCAAAATTCAGCATGTGTGGGCTGTCTTATGTGTGGTGTCCACAAATCCTTGATTATCTGGGACTTTCTGGATTTCAAATATTCTGATTCTTTTACATGGAAAAAATAATGCTTCAGAAATCCCAGGAATTTGGTATCCCCGGTTCGTCTCACAAAATGTCTTATGCTTGATCCAGAGGACCAAAACCCTCAGGTCAAACTATATGTTCTCATTTGGTGTTTAAGGAAATGTGGCCACAAGAACCCCCAGTTTTTAAAAGGGGTATAATTAGAGGAGTTTGGAGACTATAAACTGCTGAAAGAAAATAGCGACGGCCGGTTATAGGATCTTTTGTATTGGTAATGCTATCTTGGTATCCATAACTACTTACTCCTAATGTTCTTAGGAAGGCCATTACTGGGTAACAGCCACATTATTCTCAGACATAGAACTGTTTCAAAGAAACACATGTCAGAGAAACCATCCTAGGGACTGACATAAAGAAAGGCATCCTATAAGGATAATAACCCTCTCTGGGCTGCACATTCAGAATTAGTCCATTCGGCCAGGACTTTAAAATAACTTGGTCTAGTAGGCAAGACCATTTTATAGATGGAACACACAGAAGCTCAGAGATGTACAACGGCTTGTCTCAGGTCATTTGGTACAGTTTTACAATTATTTCACCAGTGCGCTGCCTCTCTGAAGTCAGAGAGGACAAGGTGGCATTTATATTATCACTTGCTATGCAGCCTGTAATACTTAGATTAATCGGATTTAAGTGATTCAGGAGCACTGAGTAAACATGGGTGTGTATACATAAATGAACCGTCACATACCAAATAGCTTTTAGCCTAGATATATTTGAAGAAGGGTGCTCTTGGAAGAATTTTAAAAGCTAAACTCCAGAAACAAAGGTATTTATGCAGCGGTCCTATTAATATTCTATAAAACTATTTAAAATAGCCAATAGCCAGGCACAGTGGTAGTCCTAGCTACTCGGGAGGCTGAGGCAGGAGGATCACAAGGCTGAGGCCAGTCTCAGCAACTCAGCAAGATTCTGTCTCAAAATAAGAAATAAAAAGGGCTGAGGATGTAGCCCAGAGGTGGGGTGCCCCTGGGTTCAATCCCCACTATCATAGAAATAATAAAATTGATTGCCCAACATGTTAGAGTCGCTCTAACATGTTTTTATGGTTTAGGTATTAGATATTCCCCAAAAGCTCATGTGTGAGACAATGCAAGAACATTCAGAGGTGAAATGATGGGGTTATGAGAGCTTTAACCCAATCAGAAAATTAATCCCCTGACAGAGATCAACTGAATAGTAATGGAAGGCAGGCAGGTGGGCATTGGGGGTGTGCTTTGGGGGGTATATATTTTGTATCTCTGCTTTCTGATCATCATGTGAGCTGCTTCCCTCCGTCACATTCTGCCACCATGATGTTCTTTGCGTCCCAGAGAATGGAGTCTGCTCTCTATGGACTGAGACCTCTGAAACCCTTAACCCACAAATAAACTTTTTCTCCTTAAAATTGTTCTTCTTCAGTCCTTTATTCACAGCAGTGAAAGAGCTGACTAAAACACACGTCAATTAAAAACCCAGGGGAAACTAGTAATTTTCACTGATTGGTTCTGCCCAAGTGATAGGCACAGGCAATTCTTAAAGCCAGCAGTGAACCCGGTCTTAGGATTTCCATATGATCATTAATACATCTGTACAAAGAACACAGATTACAGCAGAGTGAGATTGCCCAGTAGCTTTGATAAGTATTGATAGCTACAGGAAATAAAAGATCTTCACAGGAGCAGGTTTGGGGTGTTTGTTTGAATTGTCTGATTGTCTCTAAGCTACTTCTGTGTAGTGTGTGTGTGTGTGTGTGTGTGTGTGTGTGTGTGTGGATCTAGCTAGCTAGCTATATGACTCAGAGGTGAACATTGGAGAATTTTAATTTTTAAGAATTTCAATTTGGGGCTGGGCTTGTGGCTCCATGGTAAAGCACTTGCCTAGCTTGTGTGAGGCACGGGGTTTGATTCTCAGCACCACAAAATCAAGTGCCATGGACAACTAAAGAACAATATTTTAAAACAAAGAATTTCAATTTCTTTGGTCTTAATGAGAGCATTTTTTTTTTCAAAACAGAAGTCCCTCTGATGTTGTTGTTAGTAGAGGCCAAAGAAAGAGAGGCCCACTTTCTGGAAAGCCGGCCGTGTTGGCGTTGGATGGCCATGAGTGTGGCTGACACATCTGCCCACTCTTGCCCTTTTCTTCTGTTCTTTCATGTCATTCTCAGGATCTTGAACCTTCCCTTAAGAAAGCCCTCCTACTCTTGGTGATGCATTTCTGTTTTTGCTCAGTCCTGCTGTGCTTCAGCCCTCAGGTTAGGAAATGAGGATTATTTGCATTTCAAATTCCAGTGGTTTGCAGGGTAGAGACAAGCTCTGACTGCCTTTCAGTGGATCTCAGGAGTGGTTTGTGTCTTGTACAAACATTCTTCTCGTTTACTAAGAGAAATGCAGTTGGCTGTTCAGGCACGGAGTTTCTTCAGTTCTCCAACTGTCTGATTCGCCTGCCTCTTCAGAGGAAGCCAGAGAGTGGGATTAGTCTCCCTGGGCTGGTGAGTTGCTTATTTCCTTTAGCTGAGGTGTGTGTTGCCAGCAGCAAGGTCTTCATTTGCAGATGGCAAGCATTTGCTCCAGATTCCACGGATCGTTTCTCTAAATGACTAAGAGGACTTTTGTTACGCATCTACTAAGACATCTCATGAGCCCTGCCAATGGCACAGACATTTTCTTTATGGGAAAATATCAGTAACATTCCGGAAACTTCTGACAAACTATTTTCTTCTTCACAGAGTGATAATGACCGCTGTGCCCGATTCCAGAGAAGAGTCTATTTTCAGGAATCTGCTGAATGTTTTATAACTAGGCAACAGAAAGACATATTTGAGAAGAAGAACACAAGCTTTGCCTCCTTGAAGCATTTATGAAGTCTGTGGGACAAAGACAGCACCAGAGTATCAAGTGAACATTATATATGGAACCCCAGGGCCTCTGGAAGAGAGAGAACCCGGGGAGTCCTCTAGATGGGTGATCAGCACCCCCATCTAGAGGATTCCTCTAGATAGTAAATATTTTAGGTTCTGCAGGCATATGGTCTTTTTTTTTTTTTTTGCAACTGTTCGCCTCTGCGGTAGTATTGCAGAAGCAGTCATAGACAACAATAATAAATTAGTGTGTTTCAATAAATCTCTGAGAGCAGAAAATAGGCCATATTGCTGGCCCGTGGTCCAGATCAAACTCTGCCAATGTAGAGCCTCCTCTGTAGACCCCCAGATCATTCTACATTTGGACAGTTATAATAACTGGAGGTTTTTCTTATATGAAGTTACATTGGATCTCTCTGAAGTTCTCACCCACGATTACCACCACCTCGTCCAACCTGGACCGAGGCAGTAGCCTCCTGACAGGTTCCTCTGGTTCCACTGCACCTTTCCTGCCATCTATTTTCTGCATGGCTGTCCCTTGAATAATCCTTATAAAATGTAAAGCAAATAATGTCATTCTCCAGCTCAAGGTCCTCTGATTGCTTCCTGTACCATTGAGAATAAATCAAAATGCTTTACCTTGCTTCTCAGGCATGAAGACTAGTTCAGGACTGTTTCTCCAGCCTCCTTTCCTGCTACTCGCTGCTCTCTAGCTGCGTGAGATTCTCAGTGTTTTCCAACCATGCTGTGCGCCTTCCTACCTCAGGGCCTTTGCACTGGTATTCACTTCTGGTTTGAATTTCTTCTCCCAGACATCTGCAGGGCTTGCTTTCTCCCTTAATTCAGGTCTCAATTCAAGCATCACCATCTCAGACAGGCCTTGTCCAATGGCTTTAATCTATCCTTTCCGTGCTTTATTGTGTTTTTTCAACTCAGATTTACTTTATTTCATATCATCGAACTCTAACATTATATTATAAATACACGTGTGTAATTCCTTTTTTTATCATTTGCTCCCCAAATACATGCCAGTTTTATAACAGTAGGGATTTATGTGCCTTGTTCATTATTATATTTCTGATGCCTAAAGCAGTGTCTGGCATATATCAGGTACTCGATAGTTGTTGGATGCATGATGAATGTTACTTTGTCCTCTGTGTCTTCTGAAAATACATACAATCACTCTTCCTCATGACAACCCTTCCGTACATAAAGGCAAGCTCCACATTCCCCCTGAATCGCCTGGTATCCAGGGAGATGTAGTTTTCACACCGGTGACATTTTGCATTATGCCCTCAGCCCAATGGCTGATGAGACTCCCTCAGTACTGACTTTGCCTCTTCTCGCTGTCAGATGGCGTCTGCCCTCGAGCTCGGTACTTTTCCAGGCTCAGTTTGACTGTGGGAGTCTTTCTTCCCTGAGGTTTGAAGAAAGGAACCAAACACCTTGTGTGTGGATTTTTATCATTCTTTTGAGCTGCTTAGCACTGAACCTATCCTTGTGTCTGAGGAATCTCCACCTTGTGCGACCGAGTCCGCTCTGCAGTAGGGAATCCAAAATTTCCATATATTCATTTGCAGCAAGAGTGCAGCCACATGACCCAGGCTTCACCCATCACACTCTCCAGCCCTCAAATCTGGGGCAGAAACCAGTGAGGCTAAGAAGCAGCACCTGCCCCAAATCCATTCTGGTGATGTCCTGCCAAGGGCAGCTGTGACCTTCTGTTTCAGAGGCAGCAAAGCCGAGGGTCCTAGGGCATCCGGTATTTCTCTCCTTCTGATTTACCAGGTGACTTGTTTGTACGTGACATTTATTGCTCACTGTTCTAGAATGTTAGCTCATGGGGGAGGGACCTTTGTTTTGTTCAGTGGTATGTCCCAAACATCTGGAACAGGGCATCTAGAGCACACCATAGTAGCTCAATGAATGTGAATAAATGCACAGAGAAGACATTTTTAAAACCATATCCAGTAGGCACAACTCAAGGTTGGTTGGTTTGTCATCAGCGAAGGTGTGGGGGAAATAAACATTTATAGGATGTTGATGAGATTGAAAATTGCCACAAACATTTTTTAAATCTAAAATTTAAGGTAATTTCACACCTAGGACTTTTCCTGCACAAGTACACTAATATCTTCATTCTAAGATGTTCCTTGCAGCATTATTTATAATAGCAAAAAAAAAAATGAAAATAAACTAAATGCCCAACAATAGAGAACAGGTTAAATAAGTTTTTATATATCCATGAGTAGAGATATATGCATCGACATGGAAACATTTCTAAGACCCAGGACAGTCTGATACAAACAGTATCTACTGCTGGTTTGCAAAGAATTCAGTAGGATTTTTTTTTCAGAAGGATATACACAAGAAAGTGTTTATGATGGTTGCTCTGGGGAAGGAATGAAGTCTGGGGTTGGTAGAAATATGAAGGTTTTGCTTTCTTATTTTATGCCTCTCCGTATGCTGTTTGACTTTTCTCCACATGCATGTATTAGACATATTTTTTAAAATGTAATTAAATGAGATGGCATTTTTAGTCATCAAATTAGCAAAGTGCTTTGGTTTTGTTGAGTTGTTTTGGTTTCATTTTTGCAGTGCTAGAGATTGAACCCAGGGCCTCCCACATGCTAGCCAAGCACCCTACCACTGAGCTACTCTCCAGCCTTGTTTAGCTGTTTTAATGTCAGGAAAAGAGATTGTGAAATAGATACCCCTAAATTACTAGTGGCATTGTAAATTGTTACAATTCTTTTGGAAAGACATTTGATAATATGTTACAAACGTCTGTAAACATGCATTTCTTTTGGTACTATACATTTTTTTTAGACAGATCTCTCAAGGGAGTCTGTCCCATATGTGGAAAGTGCTTTATATGTAAAACTAGCAATGAAATTTTTATTTAAAATGTCCCAGCATTGGGAAAAAATATCCAGTGACAGAGTAATTAAAATATATCCATATAAAGTTAATATTCCATAATTTTTGACATGATATTTACAAGATTTCATTTTCTTTTTTTTTCTTTTTTTCTTTTTTTGTTTTTGTTTTTATGCTGCCAATCAAACCCAGGGCATTGTATATACTAGGCAAGTACTCCACCTCTGAACTATAGCCCCAACCCTAGGATTTTGATACAAAAAAAAAGTATGGTCAAAGTATAATATTAAGAGAAAGAAATATTACACATTATTAAGCACAGGGGAAAGATTGATCACAACCACATTAAAGATATTCTTGGATAAAATATAGCAAAATGTTCTTAGTAGATAGAACTTTTGCCTACTGACCCTAGCTTTCTGTATTTTCCATGTTTTCTATAACAAGGATTTATTATTTTATAAGGGAAAATACGTATTCTGTAAAGCAGGAAATGAGATACATTTGGTATGATTTGTTCATAGTCAACTTATTCTGACACTAAATTAATCTACCACTTCAATTTCTAAATTAAATGCTCTCTTACATTTCTAAAAATTGGCTTCAGCATTTTGCCAAGGATCCATCATCAAACTTGTCAATTTTTATTATCCAAAGACACTAATTACTCATCATCAAGTGCTGCTAATTTTGTCTTCTAAATATTGATTGACATCACTCTCATCTCCACCCCCCCACCCCTGCATCCTGATGAAGGCTTTGATCCTGGCCACACTACTCTGCTCTAGAAGTCCCTCCATCTCACCTCCACTCTGCCGCCAGGGCCATCTTTTTACAACACCCATCTACTGCATAATTCATTTGCCCAAATCGGTCCGTTGTTCTGATGGCTCCAGAGCCACAAACGTTCTAGCTTACTGGTGACCTATAATGCTCTCCTGACCTAGCCCCACCACGCTCCCAGCCCTAAGAACACACAAGTGTACCTGGCGGTCTGAGCTCCCCCTGCCACTTCACACCTCCTTGGCCTTGTTCACACCGTTGCTTCAGGCTGGGCCCTTCTTCGCCAAGTAACTCTCTTCCTCTAGCCTCAGGTTCAACATCAGCTTCTCCAGGAAGGTGTTTCTGATCTCCTCCCAGGGCACATACTTTGATAGGGAGTTTCAAAATTGCTTCCCCAAAGTGAATAAATCAATACCCTTTGTTTTCAAGGTATTCACATATATGGTAATGCACCTGGACCTCATAATTACTGTGTCAAATAGGCAAGAGAGACATCTTCCGTATTTTACGGGCAAGAAATAAGATATAAAGACAATAGACTTGGTTGCAGTTACCTCGTTCATAGGTGTGAAGCCAGGACTGTACCCAGGTGCTCTGAGCTCTAGTACTTTTCTCTTCCAACTGCGGAAACTGAACTGTCAAGATCAGAGAGGTGAACCTGGATAGAGGGAGGACTTGGTGGGGAGAAGGGAAATGTAGCTGATGGAAATCTTGAAGCCAGTCTCAGGGGTTATTCTGTCGGATGGACCACCATTTATTGAGTACTGACGCTGTTCTAGTTTGGGTGGGGGCGCTTAATGCATATCGCCTTCCAAAGTGGTTAAGAGCCAGATGTGCCTAGTGTGAATCACAGCTCTGCTACTCAGTGTGGGCCTTGGGGCAGCTCCTGCATGCTGCAGTTTCTCCTCCACGAAATGAAGCTGATTGAGACACCTTCCACTTACAGATGTGGTTCGTACTCACACGGTGTAAAACAGCACACAGAGCACAAACTCCGTCTAGGCTCATTATTATCATTACATCATCATTCGATTGTCAAGACATTCACATTTTAACCTATAAAAACATCGAGGCTCATGTAGGTAAATTGCCCAGGGCCACATATCTAGTACATGACAGGTAGTTCCAGCCCAAGCCTGTGCCCTTTCTACTACTCAGAAGAACCTAGTGGTAAAGAGACGAGGTGGGGCTCTGGGTCATAAAGCCATTGGTCAGTGATGTGCTTGCTGGCGGTGATGATATCTTGAGCAAGTTTCTTGCTTTCTTAGGAGTGGTCTCTGCATTTCAAAATGATAGAAGCTACCTCTGATTGGTCATGTAATGTAGCAAAATACCCGTAGGAAGTGACCACATACGTTAATTGTGTGTTTTGGGTTTTCTTTGGGGGGGGGGTTATCAGGGTAAACTCAGGAGCACTTAACCTCTGAGCCACATCCCAGCCCTTTTTTATATTTTATTTAGAGACAGGGTCTCAATGCGTTGATTAGGGCCTCGCTAAATTGCTGAGTCTGGCTTTGAACTCACAATCCTCCTGCCTCAGCCTCCCAAGATGCTGAGTTTACAGGCATGCACCACCATGCCTGACATTAAGTATGCTTATTATGCCAAGCTGCTGAGCATTGAAGGATGTAGTGACCAGGACGCTTGTTCTTGACTTCCATGTAGAGACCTCAGACAAAAGGAGCTGTTACAACCACCTATATATGAAAAGGTCAAGGACCTGGCAGGCGATGACAGGGGTGCCAGGGAAGAAAGCAAGTGAGCTCACAGGCAACATCCTAGTCTTACATCTTTAAGTGTTACTCAATCAGTCTCTGTAATGACAATGATTTCTACCAAGTTCATTTCATGGTGCAATCTTTGAAATTTTATTCCATGTTTTACTGACATAATGAACATGAACCATGGATATTTTCTAAGCTGTCTGGAAAAGGGGAATCATGGCTAGTTCAGTTAGGACTTTAAAGCTTGTCAAATACTGTTACAACAACTGTCAACCAGAAATCCTTGTCTGTCAAGTGGAATCATGGTGTCGAAAAGACTGTTGGCTACAACATTCTTAGTCCACAAGGTCCAAGCAGAGGAAAAATGATGTGGAGTTATTTGTAAAGAATTAATGGTTGAGGCTGGGGGTGGGGCTCAGTGGTGGAGCGCTCACCTCGCACGTGCAGGGCCCTGGGTTCGATCCTCAGCACCACCTAAAAATAAATAAACAAAATAGAGGTATTGTGTCCAACTACAACCAAAAATAAAAATAAATATTTAAAAAAAGAATTAATGGTTAGAAGCATTTTATCCCAAACATATTCGTTTGTCTGTCCTTGTCCCTTCTTAAAGGTCAGGAATCATTCCATGGAAATTTATATAGGGCTGCAGTTTAGACACACAAGGAAACTGTGAAGGATGCATGTTGTCTTCACTGAAGCAGAACTGTTAAAGGCCAGGCTGAAATTAAGTTGTTTTCTTCTCTTAACATATAAACTCTCAAAATGGATTGGCTAATAAGCCTCCTTGAGTGGAAATGTAAGCAAGTACATCTAGTGTGACAAATGACTGTTACCTAGACCAGGAGGGAAGAAAACCTGTTGTGTGGGAATTGTGGGAAACAGGGAATTTGTTGTGACCAGATCAACAGAGACCTGTTATTAAGGGGATCTTGTGAGAAAATGATTCTACAAATGGGCAATGTCCAGGACATACACACAAAAAGACCTCTGACCCTCAGTCTGCAGCAGCCTTCCAGGAAATCAACCCCTGTCTACACACAACCCAGGAAGACATTGCTCTGCCAGAGCCGTAGGAAGTCAGTCTCTCTCTGGGAGCATCCACAAGCAAAATAATCACTTTTGTAATCATCAGCTCAGCATTCCAGGACTTGGTTAGTAACTGAGAGCTTCACTAATTTTTTTCTCTTTCTTTTTTATTTGTTCTTTTTAGATATCCGTGACAGTAAAATATATTTTGACATATTATACATACATGGAGTATAACTTATTCTAATTAGGATCTCATTCTTGTACGTGATGTAGGCTTCACCAATTTTTGTCCCCAGTTTTAACTTAGGACCAGTCCAAGAGAGACAAATATACATCCCTAACCAGTCACCCAGGATGCCCTACTTCTCATCAGCTGGCCCACAGGTTCCTGATACCGGCAGCCTCCAGTCAGGGTGCACCCAGAGCCTCTATTTTCCACTATAAAGCCTTCTCACACCTCGCCCTCTGCAAGTCTCTGCTAAACTTGTGATGAAATCTGACTCCCTTGCTATAGCATGTTCAGAATGAATGGCCTTTGCTTTCCGCATTTGTTTGATCTTGGTTTATTTCTACACTTGAGAAATAAATAGAGGCATTTTTTATTTCTATGGAAATAATGGCAAGACTCTTGGTTTTCAAAGTACCAACAGAAGATACTTTACCTTTGATACCAGTACCATTGTAGGTTATAGAAACAAAGCTACAGAGTATGTCCAAATGACTATTAGTAAAGTAGGGTAGGTGCAGAGAGGGGAATAAAAGAAGGCAGAATTTGTGTAAAAAGTAGCACGTGGCATCTATTGAAATACCACAGTATACCCCATAAATATATACAATGTGTTTGCTTTGGTACGAGGAATTGAATCCAGAGGGGCTATACCACTGAGCTATATCCCCCAGCCCCCTGTCTTTACTTTTTCTTGGCAGAGGGCCTCACACATGCTAGGCAAGCACTCTACCACTGAGCCACATCTTCAGCACTGCACCCCCCACCCTTTTATTTTTTATTTTGAGACAGGGTCTCACTAAGTTGCTGAGGCTGGCCTCTAATTTATAATCCTCCTGCCTCAACCTCCTGTGGGCACCACCGTGCCTGGCAAATATGTACAATTATTATGTATCAATTAAAAACAAAGCCAGTGGAAAGAGGAATCAAATATATCATTTCTGTTTCCTACCATGTATGTTTTCCTTGAGAACAAGTTGCCTATGCATCATTGTTAGTAGTGAAGGATCACTGCTGTTGAAATGCTTTTTGTTCCCTCCTTTTTCCCACCTCTTTTGGTTCTTGGAGTTGCCTCCTTGTCTGCAGCCAGCTTGATATAATAAGCCTTTTGCTTTGAGAAAAACGAGCATCTTTCTCATCGCATACTTCACTAAGCTGCAGGACCAGCTACATAATTTGTGCAAAATGAAAATGCGAGGTTTCTGGTTCCAAAACCATCAGGAACTTTTAGACGGTGACAGCACAGCATTAGCTCCAGCATGAGGCCCTTTCAAGATGCATCTGAGACCCACTCAGGTCCCACACCTGTAAAGACAGCCCCGCCAGGCCCAAAGGCAAACACATCTCCCTTTTCTGGGTTGCTTTTCCTCTTTGCTTTGAAAAGGGAAAACTCTTTGGAAAATGCCATATTTTTCATAACAACCAAACAGAAGGTAAGCAAAGATTTTTTTTCCTGGCCTTTCTATCCCTGTCAATCCCGGTTTGGATTGGGGACTACCCTTTCAGGCAGGAGAGGTTCTGCCTCTATTCTCACTTGGGTCTTCATCAACAGCACTTTATTGGCTCTTGAGACTAAAAAGCCTAAAAACCAAGCCTGTGACCCTCTCAATGTTTTTTTTTTCCCCTAGGAGGCTGTGAGGCCACTTAAAAGCAAGATTCATGTGTTCCTTTTAAGAAAGAAGAGAGATCTATCAGTGATGGATAAAAACTAGATACTGGAAGTTCATAAACTAGGTTAAATGAATCATTAGATAGTCTGTTATTTGCTAAAAATAATAAAAGACACATTGAGTAGCAAATGGGCATGAATATTTAACCACAACAGATTCCTTTTTTATGTACGGTGTATTTGCAGCTGCTGTTATGTACTACAAACAAGAGCATGAGGACACACCGGAGACATAAAGGAGATTCTTATTGTGTTTTTTACTGTGAAGAGTCAGCTTTTTTTTTTAATTAGGAAAAAAATGTATCTTGTTGTCTCCTGGTTTCAAAATACCATTCTTCAGCAAATAAGGACAAAAGATGTCTCCAAATATGTTTATCAGACAAAAAAAATCCATTATTCATCCTCTGAAATATTTATTGGCATAAAGTTTAGGCAGTATAATTCCATAAAAGACCTGAAAGTTTTTCAGAACAAGATTAAACTAGAACTATGTTCTGTAAGACTAAGCTATAATATTATATGAAATTGCATAACATATAAAACCCAAAGCAACTTGAACTACCAGGTGACTTTCTATCATGGTCAATGTTGGGATTCTAAAGAATGTAGGGCATTTTTAGGACTGTACTCACTTTATCTCGGTCTAGGATCTCAGGTCAGCAGAGGTTAAGGAACCAATAGGACAGGTCACCAGGTCTGGTTGTGTCTCCCTTCCATCCCAGGCTCCCATGGTGTTTGTGCTGGAGACCATGTGGAACTCTTCTAGCCAGGGTGCTCCTGGTTCCCATCACCCAAGACCCTTCCAGTCCCCTTCCCCTTCCTTCAGCCCTCATGCTTTAGAAGCATTCACCTATTCAAACCCATTCACTAAAGTACAGCCTTAATATGGAAAACTGTTTTTTTTTCCATTTGGTTTATGAATTAATCAAAATAATTCATGGATTCCACCCCTTATAATAATAGTAATAAGGGTTTATTGAGACAGGCACTATTTAACCATATTGTATCCATCAATCCCATGTGGACCCCACATTAACCATGAGATGCCTGTGTTTACAGATGAGCCAACTGAGCCATACAGAAGAAGTGACACACTCAAGGTCACACGGCTATGACCCCATTGAACCACACCCACAAAACTGGTGGGTGCTAAACGGGACTAGAACACATATCTTCTGGATCCTGTTTCCGTGGTCTTTTCTACCTCAATAAATACTTATTGAGCTACAACCACATGCAAGACCTTGTACTGACTCCAAGGAATATGGAAAGTTGTAAAAGCTGTTTTAAAAATGATTTTGAAAGTGATCCCCAGTCTTGGGTCCTTCTAATCCATACTGCACGCTGATACATCATTAAAATAATTTATTTCAGTCTTTTGTGTTCACAGTATTTTTAGCCATTCTTTATTTTGTTCAGAACCAGGTTTAAGTCTCTCTGCAAGGCACTTAAAGAACTGGTCTAGCAGAAAGAGTAAGGATGTGCTGACAGACTGGGTTTTTGGAGACAACTAGCCTTATGACCTTGGTCAAATCATAGGATATGTCTTGAGTCTCATTTTTCTCATCCGTAATCCTGGGAAATAGAATTGCTAGAAGTATTCCAGAAGGAGAAAAAAGGGCCTGACATACATTGCCTGCTCTGTCCCTCCCCACCCCAAACCTAGCTCCAGTCTAATTTTTCATGACACAAAGACACTCTATTTTGTCCAGGCTGTCTCCTTACCATTCCCTGTCACAGATACACAATCCTATCTTGTCTTAATTGTTCTTGTGGGTCTGGAGTGCCCTGCCTGTCCCTCTGTTCCCTAAGTCCTACCTTAAAGACCAGTACCTTTCTACAATCCTCCTAAGACCACGTGTTCCTGAAGCCACACAGTCTCATGCTATAGATTCAGTGCTTGTCTAATCTCCCAGAAGGTGCCGTACATAGCATTCTTTGGGGGGTGAGAATAGAGGTTTCTTTCCTTTGTATACCCCAGAGATGATTGCTATGATACTAATGACAAGTGTTTGATAATTACATGCAGGGTGTATAAATGAGCGAGACATCATATTGTGTTTTGTTAAATCATACGTGTATGCCAGGGGGTTCAAATTCGAGAAAATGACACTGCTATTTCTCCTCCTTCTGATACAGATTGCTTTTAAAAATATTATCTGTCCAACCTGCTTTCTCCCTTTATTTTCATGTAGTATTTCTTATCCAATATTTCAATTTGCCACTTAAAATCTGACTCGGAAAAAAAAAGATAAGTATTGGAGCTTGTGTCTCAAATGGGGATGGGGCGCACCAGCTATGACTAATGTCTTCAATTTATAGTACATCCAATTTGGAGAAAATCATGCTTTTTCATAAGGTTGCATAACCACTAACAAAAACAGTTTTGGCCTCAGGATGTGCTTTTGGAAGAATAGCCTTTTGTTAGAGTAGAAAAAATGTAAAAAGCAAGGGCGCAGGCTATCCTTGATGTACCTTTTACTCTACATAGAGATGGCACTCAGGTATATTTCCAATTCAGTGTCCTCTTGTATCATGTGTGATGGTGGGCAGAAAGGAAATTGTTGCACTCAATAAAAATGGTTTGTTCTAATTCCGCATCGTGTTTCCTTGTGAACTACGTCGGCATTGCCAACTCTTGAGTATTAGTATCAAGAATGATCAAAGGGAATGAGTGAGAGATGATGTCATATATTTCTACATCTCCCTGTTCTGGATTAAACAATCAAAACAAACAGGCCTATATATTACCCACTTCCTATTATTTGTTGTTTTAGCCCTTTGGAGGTGGAGTAATGGTGAAGTGTCTTTCAAATGAATCATGAGTCCTAGAAGTCCAGTTGCCTTGTGGGCTACAAGTAAGGAACGTAAGGCACGTAAGGAGGTGAGACCCAAGGATGGCCAGCAGGTTACATGGATGAACACCTGAAGTTTACACTGTATTTAGAAGTCTTTTCCAATCTCATATCAGAGGATGTAAAAATCTGGGCCAGGACTGAGATGTTAACAAACTGAACACAAGCTTTTCAAAATATACAAAAATAAAATTCTTTAAAATTCATCAACTGTAACTTACCAATGGATCAATAGAAAAGTTTAGCCGGGTGCAGTGGTGCATTCCTGTAATCCCAGCACCTCGGGAGGCTGAGGCAGGAGGATTTCAAGTTCAAGGTCTACCTTGGCAATTTAAGGAGACTCTGTCTCAAAAAATAAAAAAGGTTGGGATATAACTCAGTGGTGGAGCACCCCTTTGTTCATCCCCAGTATCCTCCCCCACAAAAAATATGTTTAAAAGCTTAGTTGTATAACAATTTAAATTGTTTTAAGTACTTATTTTTTTAAGTTTGTTTCAGTAGCATGCATTGGTAATCCCAGCAACATCTCCTGCCTGAGGCAGGAGGATTGTGAGTTCAAGGCCAGCCTGGAAAACATACCAAGACCATGTTTCAAAAAAAAAACAAAAAAAAGTCAAAAGCAGCAACATCTGACCCTTTTGTCTATATCAAACTATTAATTCTTAATTTTATTTCTTCCACGAGGATTCATTTTGCTGCTGAAGTAGAAGACACAGAATTAAGATCTATAAAATAGAGTTTGAATCAATCATCAGAATCAAAAAATTGTTTTCAAAAAATGAATTCTGACATTTTGATTATAAGTTTAGTGGAAAGTTTGGTAGTAGAATGTTAGCTCTAAATTATTACATTGTCATTATGTATTAATGACCATAAAAGGAATCAGATTGGAATAATAATGGTAAATTACTGAGAAAACTTATGGAACCGCTATCTCCTGAGGTATCAAGAGTATTCATCATAATTTACTTGATTAAAAAATCCAAATAGTGGAAAAATACAAAGACATAGATTTTTTTAAATGATATTATACAAATATAAGATAGGTTTTCTTACTAATTCAGAACATGCTCATTATAAATTATAAGTTGAAAAATAGAAGTGATGTTGATCTTTTATATATGTAAATATTTATAAATGCTATGACTTCAGCCATGTAAAAATAAGCACAAGAGAAAATAATGGAAGAGAATAAATGAAAATGATTGTGGAATTTATATTTATGTGGTAAGATTATGGATTTTTCTTTTCCCCAAAATCTCATGGACTGTTTTAAACTCTATAAAACAACAACAACAACAAAACCTAACTTTTATTTTGAAGACCTGTCATATGCTGGAGTACATTCATTAGAGTTACAAAATTGCCAGTTTTTAATTATTTTTGACCCATAAAAATCACACTACATGGTTCAATCTAATACTGTCTTATCATTATCCAATTTACAAAATGAATCCAATTTGGGAATAAAAGTTGCTAACTCCTATTTTAAAATGTTCCTTCCACTTCAAAATATAGTCGAACATTGAAAATTATTAGAAGTAAATTACTTGGAAAATACATTTGAAAACTGTGACTCCAAAATAACCAAGAACCAAGAGTTTTTGTTTTTTTTTTTTCAATTTTTAAGAAAATGAACTTGATTCAGATGATTCTGAGTCAATTTAGAGCTACTGCCATTGCATCTGTTTTTTAAATGTCTTTGAAGTTAAGTGTTGTGTTCATTTTTAATTATTCAATGGCCAGTATACAGTAAAACATTCATAATTTAAAAATAAATTTGCTTCTAACCTCTTCTGGGAATGACATTTAAATTGCTTCAAACTATGTGATTACTCATAGATAATTAGTCCTCTAAATATTACTTGCTTGGGCCCCCTCCTGTGCCTGCCCTCTGGTCCCCTGGTGCTCTGTGTATCCTTGCCCTGCCCAGAAACGCCCCCTCCCCTGCTTGCCCCTCGCCTGGGCTCCTGGATCGGGTCCTGGCTCTCCCCGCACCCCAGCTTGGGACCCAATGTCTCCCCCTCACGGTGCCCTCCTTTGGCCCTTGTTGGCCCTCCACAGTTGGTCCCCTGGTCCCTTGGTGAGAAACTAGTCCCCTGGGGCAGCGGAGTGGCCTTGTCTGGCCTGTGCGCCCTGCAGGCTCCCAATGGGAAACACAGTCCTGCCCCTCGCCGGGCCCCCTTGCTGCCCGCACCCTGACACCTGGCAGTGGACTTGGGCCTGGCCTTGCGCCGCCGCTTTCCCCTGCGCCGTGCCCTCCCTACCCGCGCCCCCACCCTCTGGCCTTGCATGCTGCCCCCTACCCCCGCGGAGCCCTCCCCAAGCCTGACCCTTCGCGCTCCAGTCCCCTGAGCCCCTGACCGCGTTCCTCGTGTCGCGTGGCGCGGCTTGGCGTCGCGTCTGCACTGGGGGCCCCTTGCTTGGGCCCCCTACCGCGCTGCCCTCGGTGTCCCCCGCGCCTCCCTCCGTACCCCTCATCCTTGCGCCGCCCCCATCCTCCCCTTCCCTGCTTTCCCCTCGCACGCGCGGTCGTGCGGTCCTGCGGTCAGTGCACTCCCTCGGTGCTTGCGTCCTCCTGCGTCGGGTCCGTCCCCAGCCTGGGCCCCTTGCTTGGGTCCTGGCACTCACCCCTCTCCGCCCCCACCGCGACCCCCCGCGCCACAGCCCTCCCGTCGCCCTCCTCCAGGCCCCCGTCCCTTGCCAGGCCCTCTTTGCCAGGTTCCTGTCCCAGGATTCGCATCTGGGCCAGGGCGCCTCATTAGGGAAACAGGCCTGCCCCTCGCCTGGGCCACTTGCTCTCCCTGGGCCCTTGGTCCCGCACCCTGCACCCTGAAAACCCTTACACCTGGCCGTAGACCTGGGCCTCGAGCCCCCTCCCCTCCCCAGCCCCCTGCCCCAGGCCTTAGCCTCTGGCCCTGCCCCCCCCCCACACACACCCACCGGGCTGCCCCCCCCCCACACCCTTAAGCCTGGCTCCTGGCTTGAGCCTGTGCTGTCCCTTGTGGCTCAGCTGCGCCCCTGGGCTTTGAAAGCGGGGCCCTTGCTTGGGCCGTCCTCCTGCTCCCCTTGGCTTGTCCGCACTGCCCTGGCCTTGTGCCGCCCGCCCCGGCCCTTCCCTGCTTTGCCCTTGCCTGGGACCCCCCTCTAGTTCCCTAGCCCCGGGCTCCTCGCTTGGGTCCCTGCGCCAAGCCCCTGGACCACCCTGCTTCCCCCTCCGCCTCCCGGCACTGGAGCTGCCCTCCCTTGGCCCCTGTCTATTCCCTGACCCTGCCAGAGCCCTCGACCTGATCCCTTTGCCAGGATGCTCCCCTGGTCCAGGGCAGTGGGCTTGGCCTCTTGGCGCCTTGGTGCTCCCCAGGGGACAAGGTAGCCCTGCGCCTTGCCTGGTCCCTTTGGCCTCCCTCTGCCCCGGCCCCCCCAGCCCCGCTCCCGCTCCCTAAGCCCCGCTGCCCGAGCGCCAGCCCCGCCAGTGGACCTGGGCCTTGAGCCTACCTCCCCGGGGCCCGTCCAGTGCCCTCCTCTGCCGTCCCTCCCGTCCACCCCATCCCCTGCATTCCCTCCCAGGCCTGTCCTTTCCCTTGAGTCCCTGAGTCCGGCCGGGACCCCTCGCCATCACTCATGGTCTCCCGTTGCAGGGCCTGGCTCCTTGCTTGAGCCCAGGCCGCTCTTCGGGAGGACCCTGCCCCTGTCCCACCCTCTCAGGCCCCTTGCTTGGGCCCCCTCCTGTGCCTGCCCTCTGGTGCCCTGGTGCTCTGTGTGTCCTTGCCCTGCCGAGAAACACCCCCTCCCCTGCTTGCCCCTCGCCTGGGCTCCTGGATCGGGTCCTGGCTCTCCCCGCACCCCGGCTTGGGACCCAATGTCTCCCCCTCACGGTGCCCTCCTTTGGCCCTTGTTGGCCCTCCACAGTTGGTCCCCCGGTCCCTTGGTGAGGAACTAGTCCCCTGGGGCAGCGGAGTGGCCTTGTCTGGCCTGTGTGCCCTGCAGGCTCCCAATGGGAAACACAGTCCTGCCCCTCGCCGGGCCCCCTTGCTGCCCGCACCCTGACACCTGGCAGTGGACCTGGGCCTGGCCTTGCGCCGCTTTCCCCTGCGCCGTGCCCTCCCTACCCGCGCCCCCACCCTCTGGCCTTGCATGCTGCCCCCTACCCCCGCGGAGCCCTCCCCAAGCCTGACCCTTCGCGCTCCAGTCCCCTGAGCCCCTGACCGCGTTCCTCGTGTTGCGTGGCGCGGCTTGGCGTCGCGTCTGCACTGGGGGCCCCTTGCTTGGGCCCCCTACCGCGCTGCCCTCGGTGTCCCCCGCGCCTCCCTCCGTACCCCTCATCCTTGCGCCGCCCCCATCCTCCCCTTCCCTGCTTTCCCCTCGCACGCGCGGTCGTGCGGTCCTGCGGTCAGTGCACTCCCTCGGTGCTTGCGTCCTCCTGCGTCGGGTCCGTCCCCAGCCTGGGCCCCTTGCTTGGGTCCTGGCACTCACCCCTCTCCGCCCCCACCGCGACCCCCGCGCCACAGCCCTCCCGTCGCCCTCCTCCAGGCCCCCGTCCCTTGCCAGGCCCTCTTTGCCAGGTTCCTGTCCCAGGATTCGCATCTGGGCCAGGGCGCCTCATTAGGGAAACAGGCCTGCCCCTCGTCTGGGCCACTTGCTCTCCCTGGGCCCTTGGTCCCGCACCCTGCACCCTGAAAACCCTTACACCTGGCCGTAGACCTGGGCCTCGAGCCCCCTCCCCTCCCCAGCCCCCTGCCCCAGGCCTTAGCCTCTGGCCCTGCTCCCCCCCACACACACCCACCGGGCTGCCCCCCACCCCACCCTTAAGCCTGGCTCCTGGCTTGAGCCTGTGCTGTCCCTTGTGGCTCAGCTGCGCCCCTGGGCTTTGAAAGCGGGGCCCTTGCTTGGGCCGTCCTCCTGCTCCCCTTGGCTTGTCCGCACTGCCCTGGCCTTGTGCCGCCAGCCCCGGCCCTTCCCTGCTTTGCCCTTGCCTGGGACCCCCCTCTAGTTCCCTAGCGCGGGGCTCCTCGCTTGGGTCCCTGCGCCAAGCCCCTGGACCACCCTGCCGCCCCCTCCGCCTCCCGGCACTGGAGCTGCCCTCCCTTGGCCCCTGTCTATTCCCTGACCCTGCCAGAGCCCTCGGCCTGATCCCTTTGCCAGGATGCTCCCCTGGTCCAGGGCAGTGGGCTTGGCCTCTTGGCGCCTTGGTGCTCCCCAGGGGACAAGGTAGCCCTGCGCCTTGCCTGGTCCCTTTGGCCTCCATCTGCCCCTATCAGGTGGAGAACATTTTCTGTGTGTGTGTGTGTGTGTGTGTGTGTGTGTGTGTGTGTGTGTGTTGTGTGTGTTGTGTGTGTGTGTTGCTGGGGATAGAACCTAGGGCCTTACACAAGCAGTCTACCACAGAGATTCATTCAGCCCTTGTCCCTTTACCATGCAAATCTGCCATCTCCCTTTATTGATCCCCATAACTTCCTAATAATGATTCAGATACTCATACCAGGGACCGTGGCTGTGTGATCTGCAGGGAATTCAAGTTTGGTTTTCTGGGATTCCCTGGAATCCCAGATTCTTGGGAACCCTGGAAACTGTTTTGTGGATGTCACATGCATGATACTCTTTGTGCATAGTCTAAGGCTGTGTTTCTCAAAGTGTGCATCGTTGACAACTGAGGAACCACCAGATAATGTTAAATCATGTTGAGATCACCGCTTTTATGAGATATTTATTTTATTGGGCAACAGAAAATAAAACAACTAAATCAGATGTGAGATTTCACAAATATTATTACTTAGGGCTGGGCTAGATTTAAGTTGGATGTATGTCAGTTAAAAAAAATAATTAAGTAGGCTAGGGATGTGGCTCAGTGGTAGAGCATGTGCTGAGCATGTGCTGAGCATGTGTAAGGCCCTTGGAAAAAAATTTAATCCCAAGCATGGAAAAAAAATTAAATCATAGTATTGCTGTTGCACCTCGATGGTGCCCATTGTGACAATAGAATGTGAATGACTGAAGTTTGGGAATCCCTTAGAATTGGGGCTGTGAAGAGCTCTTTTAATTGGACTACCATATGAAGAAATTTTACAAGGATCTTTGGATTCTACCATGATAGAAACTGACTGCCCCAATAGGAGCCATCTGCTCAGGCCATCCCCGGACCTGGAGCCACTCCCACCAATGGACCTGCCCTCTATCTTGCCTTCTTTTATAATGCATCTTAATAATATCTCCCTTCTCTTTATGTCCACCTGCTCTGTAGCTCCTGTGTGTCTGTAGTCAGTCCATGCCCATCTCTCCTCCATAGTCCTTTTCCCAAGATAAACAAACTCACCCTCCCCGTATCAGCATTTTCTTGGAAATGATGAACTACTCATTTCTTGCTGTAATCCCCCCTGGTTTAGCTTCGGTGACTGATTCTCGGCAACCACATCCATTCATTTCCCCACGTCTTCCCTGAGTGTCAGAAACTGGTCCAGGTGCAAAGGGGAAAGAATGAACACCTGGGCTCAGGGAGTGCTACTTGGAATAACATAAGTCACAGAAGTGGGAGGAATTGGCCCAAGGAACATCAAGAGAGAGTTTGTTCTCTCACTGCTTAGGTGAGAACATGTCTCAAGTTCAACTCTCTCCTTTATATTCTTATGAACGCTGAGTAGACCCGTTTGGATTTCACCACCTTCTCTGTGCAGTTGATGCAGCTCTATGTGCCAAGGGCCAGACCAACCCCCACTGCCCACTGGACACCTTGAACATGGACCTAGAGTCAACACGCTCCACCACATCCCCTTGCACTGCTTCCATGCTCTGGCTGGCTCTCGGGGACTCTGGTCCTCACCTCTTTCTTCCTATGGCCCTTTATCTCATCAGTTACCAAAGCTTATTCTGCTTCTTGCATCATGTTCCTGGTATCAGGGTCAAGCCCTTCTTTTGTGTCCCAGCTCTGAGGCCAATTCTTTATCTACTGACAAGCCTCCCTTGATCCTCCCAGCCAACAGGGACCCCGCCCTCCTCCGGATTCTGAAAGCTCTTATTGTCTCCTGACTTATCCTTTGGCACTGGTTACAATCTGCCTTGATAGTTTTATTTTTTTTTCTTTTCCACTTCTGTTTGTGATTTATCTTCCAAATTTTAGAAGTCAGGACCCACTGCAATACTTGCCTCCATCTTCCATAGCAGTCAGGAAAGAGGAGTTAACAGCTGTTGGATGGTTGATGGATCCTGTAGCCAAGAGGCCACACTTGCAGGGAGGAGATGATTCTTGAGACCCTGTACCCTGGAGAGGGCACAGGCTGGTGAATAATTTTTCCCTTCATGACTATGAAGCCTTTAGAAAAAGTGAGTCATCGCCATACCCAGATGTTCTTTCTTATTATCATTACAGGACAACACGATTCATCCTAAGGAGGACAAGGGCCTACAGAGAACGTGGTCTATTTTGGTTGATAGCTTTCAATTCATTGGAAACAAAAAAAGGGGGGCTGGTCTTCTCTGACTCCATTAAACTCAGGAAAATTTGACTTGGTGGAAATGATCGTCAGTCTTTTTCACTTTGGGGATCATGAACTTCCTGCTGTCTTTCATTTGTATGTGTGGCCCCCGAAAGGCAAGACCTACCTATTTGCAGAGGCCAAATGGAGAGGTCATTAGTATACTTTTCACAGTCAATTCTAGTGATAGAGGACCATTAACAAAACAGAACTCAAGTGGCTTATGGGTTGAGATGCCAAGAGGTACCCCACCAGTAAACTCGTTACAATGTATTTGTGAATCTTTCATTTCCTAAGGGATTAATGTTGGGGAAGCCAAAAAAAATTAAAGTGTCTGCAGGACTAGTGTGTTCTACTTGGCCCTGGCCAGAGCATATTAGCTTCCTGGTTTATAATGGCCCAGAGAGGTCTCTTGCCCTTGACCAGGGCCATGTTGGAGTTTGCAAGGGTGACCATTGCTGTGTAACCAGTAGTGCTAGATTGCCGTATTGTATCTGTTCATCTGTGTGGTGCTACTGTTAATGCTGAACAGGCTTAACTCTGTCCCCTCTTGTGGTTTTAAAACCAAGAAGTCATGGGCTGTGAAAGCTTCCATGGCCATTTTAATTCCACAAAGCCTGAAGGACTGAAGGCAAAGGTTTCCTCCATCTAGGATCAAATGCAAGTTTGCTTTTATCTTCCTGTGGGTGAGCGGGATTCCAAGAGCAGAAAGGGACCTTGATCCTGTCTGTGCATTTCTGGCCTCAAAGATGAGGGTGTGGGTTCCCCATCAGCATCCCTCCCACATTTCAGAGAGAAGATACCAATAACTGCTACCGGTGGGGACCCCACTGCTGGATGCCCACCTCCTCTTAGTGGCTGGCTTGGGGCCATTTGACAAATGCAAGCAGAGCGTTTCTTTTTCTTTTTATGATGGAGGCAAGAGGAGAAAGGAGATTGCCTCAAAATTACTTGCTCTGAGTTTCTTCTTCCCATTTATGTATCCTGGGACTACGATGAAAATTTTTTTAAAAAAATTGAGTGCATTGTAGTTAAACATGATATGGGGCTCATTTTGATATATTCATAAATGCATGTAACAGTTTTCTCCATTTCAATCCCCAACACTATCTCCTTCCCTCCTCTTCCCCGCCCATCCCCTTCCTCTATTCCATTGGTCTCCTATTTATTTTCTAATTGGTACATTATGGTTATATAGAAAACTGGAATGCACTGTGATATACCCATGCATGCACATAGCCAACTGGGTGAGCTTTATCCTCAGTTCTTCTCCTTTGCCTCCCCTCCTTCCTCACCCTTGGTCCCCAGCTTCTGTGGCACTGATGCTCCTTCTGTGATGAAATTTTGCAAAGAACAGTACTGATGATGTCTCCTCCCCTGCTCAGTACCCACTGTTGCTTTCTTCTTGCTTATAAGAGAGAGTCGGCACTTGCATTTCCTTTCACAAACAGACCTACCTTCATTTTAGTACTAACCTATTTGTGTGTGTGTGTGTGTGTGTGTGTGTGTGTGTGTGTGTGTATTTGGTACCAGGGACTGAACCCAGAAGCACTTAACTACTGAGTCACATCCTCAGACATTTTATTATTATTATTATTATTATTATTATTATTATTATTATTTTAGTTGTAGTTGGACATAATACCTTTTTTTAAATTTATTTTTATGTGGTGCTGAGGATCAAACCCAGTGCCTCGCTTGTGCTAGGTGAGTGCTCTATTACTGAGCCACAACCCCAGCCCCGCAACCGTTTTTATATTTTATTTAGAGACAGGGTCTTGCTAAGTTGCTGAGGCTGGCTTTGAACTCAGGATCTTCCTGCCTCAGCCTCCTGAGCCACTGGAATTATAGGCATGCGCCACCCCACTCAGCCTCTCCTGATTTTTTTTTTTTTTGCTCTCCTACTGGCCACATGGCTTGAAGTATCATCCCTTGACCTTCCTTCCTGATCCATCTCCTCTGTTAAATGCAGATAATTATCTTCCCTGTTGATTTGTTAGGTGGATTAAGTGACATCAGATATGTGAAATTCACAACAGCTCCCGGCCCAGACTGAGTGCCTAATAACAGGTCCCTGTGGCGTTCTTAGAGCAGATGAGAGCCCAACAGTTAGATAGGGGGAAGTAGAGTCCCCCAAGCAGCCATGTCGATGGCTTTGAGGAGGAAAAGATGAGTGCTGTCACAAGGTGTGTAAGAGAGAACATCAGAAAAGCAGGGTACAGTTTGGAAAGCCAAGAGTTGATGTGTCTGTCAAAGAAGAGGCTCCCTGTGACCCACTCTGCGCATGCCACATCCCTAAGCAGAAGGGCCCACGACTCACAGGGTGCTGGCCGTGTTGCCTCAGTTTCCTCAAGATTGCACACAAAAAAGAGCATGGGGAATCCTGCTGTAGATGCTCAGCCTCCCTTTCTGGTCTGGCTTTCCAGGGCCCCTCACCAAGAGGCTGAGTGACTTCCCTCTGCATACACATTTCCCTGGAGATTCTTCCTGCATGTATCTCACAGATTGGCTTAAATAAATGTCCCCAGGTCCCTTGATTTAAACCATCTCTGTGTCCCAGACTTTTTTTTTTTTTTTTTTTGCGGTACGATACACAATGTAACATCTGCCGTCTTCACCATTTTTGGATGTCTGGTTCAGTGGCATCAAGCATATTCACGTTGCTATGCAGCCGTCACCACCATTACCCACAGAACTCTTCCATCTCGCAGAACCAAAACTCTGTCCCCATTAGACACTAACTCCTCATTCTCCACCTCCGAGCCCCTGGCGACCACATTTTACTTTGTCTCTCTATGAATTTCACTACCTGAGACCTTCATATAAGTGGAATCATACTGGAGTTGTCTGTTTGGACTAGTTTAATTCACTTAGCATAATGTTAAGGCTTATTCATGTTGACCCCTAAGATTGGTTCATGCTGTAACGTGCCAGAATTTCCTTCCTTTGTAATGCAGAAGAATATTCCACGGTGTTTTTCATACCACTTTTGATTTACCCATACATCCATCAATGTCCCCTTGGGTTGTTTCCACCATTTTGCAATGTGCATATAATGTCACCATGAGCGGGTGGGCAGTGTATAAATATCAGTTCTTTGCAATATAAACCCAGAGTGGAATTGTTAGACTATAGGATGATTCTATGCTTCATTCTTTTTTTGTTTTCTTTGAGGGATCATCATGCTTTTTTCCCTGGGGGATACACCATTTTACATTCCCTCCAACAATGCACAAGGGTTCCAATTTTTCAACATCCTCACCAACACTTTTTCTTGTCTGGTTTTATTTTCCCATATTTTTTCCTTGGTGCATTATAATTGTATTTTCTGTCTTGTCATTGTGGTTTTGATTTGCATTTCCCTAATGAATGGTAAATGTTGAGCATCTTTTCATGAGCTTGGAGGGCATTTTTACATCTCCTTTGGAGAAATGTCCTTGTTTAATTTTCAAGGGGCTATTTGTTTTTCATTGCTGATTCTAGACTTCTTCTTGGGCTCAGAGATACTGAGGCTCCTCATCTTCCAGCCATCGATGATTGTAACTGCAATAATACCTGCTTTTACTGAGCACTTACATCTTCCTCACACTATGCTGAATGTTTACAGCCTTTTGAGAAAAAAAAAAGTGGCTATCTCCATTTCACACTTGAAGAAATTAAACCCACAGGCCTTGCCCAAGGTCTTCCAGCCAATGAGCAATGATATTTTTTTGTTTTTGTTTTTGTTTTTGGTGCTGGGGAAGGAACCCAGGGCCTTGTGCATACTCGGCAAGTTCTCTACCACTGGGGTACACCCCCAGACCCAACTTATGAGTAGTGAGACAACTATAGCTTGGTACTTGTCTGACTCCATCCATAAATGGGAGACTTAATTCCTTAGCCCCTAACCAAGGAACAGCTGTGAAACTGCTTCATAAATAGCAGTTCTTCCATATGCTTTTGAGAAGCAGTGTCATATAAGAAACCACAAAGACCTCGGGACCTCAATTTTTCTGTAAAGCCGTATTTCATTCTTTACAAGGATTATTTCTAAAATCCCAAAGGTTCACCTCTGAGAGTAATCACAGAAATAGATGGAACTTTAAATGCTGAATCTTTAGCTACCCCAGAAGGCTTCTAAATGGAAGATGATGGATTCAGCCAGGATCCAGACATAAACTCAGTTT
This sequence comes from Spermophilus citellus, assembly GCF_964194105.1. Taxonomy (NCBI): domain Eukaryota; kingdom Metazoa; phylum Chordata; class Mammalia; order Rodentia; family Sciuridae; genus Spermophilus; species Spermophilus citellus. The sequence continues at coordinate 5,655,111 of NC_138194.1, read as the reverse complement.
GTTGGTGGGTGCTATATTGCTGTCTGGGCCTAATCCTTTCTTTACTTGTAACTTACAACTTTGCGATCCTCCGGCCCTGTTATCTGGACCACATAGCGTTACCCCCTCCTTTGCCTTGGGTTTGTCCAGGTTTGATGGTTGAAAGGACAAAGCGAAGGCCCAGGCTGCAAACCCACATCTTGACCTCTGGGGGCACCAGATGAACAGCCCTGGACAGGTCTCAAACAACAGGTCTTTGGGGGGAAACATTCTCCATTCTTTTTATGTTGGCTTTTATCTGGCCTTGGGTTCACACAGCTGGGGCCCTGGTCAGGGCCAGAGCCAGGGCCAGAGCTATGACTTAGTGTTGGGAAGAAATTGGCAGAAACATTCCCCAGTGGAGTTTGGGTAGGCCCCAGGAGTCCCGCCTAAAAATGCAGTGGACAAAGCTGCCCTTGTCCACAGGCCAAGGGGTGGGAGGCATCTGGTCAGTGACACAGGCTTGGCTATTGTATGCCCTGACCTCAGCCAACTTTTTCTTTTAGCTGAGAAAGGGGAAAAAAGAGTGAAAGGGAGGCGGGGGGGAAATGAAGTCCTCCAGAAACTTTGCATCTGGAAAGTCCAGAATGAGTTGTTGATTTCCCAACAGACACTGGAGCAGATTTGGAAGGAACTATGCAATGTAGTGGGTTCTTTGTGCAAGAACAACTAAAAGAAAAACCACAAGAACATCCTCCGGGGTGCCCAGAGCACAGACCCTGGGGTAGCTGCTTGTCAGCCTCATTTCTCATAGAGGGTGACATGGAAAGGAAGCCAGCCTGAACCGGGCTCTGAGTCTAGGGCTTCAGACCAAACCTCAGTCTCTGGGTATAGCAACCCCCCAAGAGGATCAGCCGTTCTTCAATGGTAAGGATCAAACCTGCTTGTCTGCAGGTATGGGCTCAGGGCTCAAATGTCCTTCTGTGCATATTTCTCAGATGTCTTTGACGTTTTAAAGGGGCCATTCTGAAAACCTGCTGATCTTTGAAGGGTTGGGGACCCTGTGTGTCTGGGGGTACCTTTCACGGGCCGATGGCGCGAACAGGGAGAAGAGACAACATGGGTCACTGTGTAAGAAATCAGGAGAGGAGGGGAGGAAGAGAAAGGTTTAAGAAGGGGTGTTTGCAGAGGGAAAGGGGCCCCCAGCAGCAGTGCAGTTGCGGGTCTGGGGCAGAGAAGCAGAGTATTGATGTGGTTGATGATAGTCTGGGAATAGAGTGCAAATCTTGCTCCCTCTACTTTTCCAAATATGAAATTTAGCTTCTACCTGTGTATCTCTGTTGCCCACCATGGCCCCATTCTACCTGGGGCACTATGAGGTACAAGCTCTTGGGGGAGATTATAAGATGCTACATGAAGACTAGGGGGAGCTATTGGAAACCTCAGAAGGTAGTGGAGTATCTTCCCAGTAATAGACTATGCTTCCAAGCCTGGCTGAGGCTTCTTTCCAGTTTGGGAGCGGCAGCGGCCACAGTAGAAGTTCTTCTGAGACTTAAGAATAGAGCGACCTTGTTTTGCCACCAGAAATTTAGACATTCCCTTTTCCTGGACAAGAGAGACCTCTCATCAGTTTAGACTTTTGGTGCTCAGGCTCTAAAGGCTCTGTACAATTGAGAGGTCCAGTTTGTATAGAAAGGTGGGGGTATTTCTGCCTAGAATCTTTCTCCACCTCGCTGGACCAGTGAGCCTCTGTGATTTTGGTGTGGCTTCTGAGAAAGGCTGGGAGAAGGGAGATGGGGCTTGTTATCCAGCAGCTTCCTCCAACGGGCCAGTGGACCTCCTAGGAAACACCACAGCAGAGCTTCTTCAAGGTTAATGTGGCACCATGGTGCATGTCAATAATCCCAGCTACTCGCTCAGGAGGCTCAGATGGGAGAGTAGCAAGTTCAAGACCAGCCTAGGCAATTTAACAAGACCTTGTCTCAAAATAAAATAAAATTAATAAAAGAGTTAGGGATGTAACTCAGCAGTAGAGCACTCGCCTAGCAAGTGCAAGGTCCTAGATTCAATTCCCCGGTACTTCCCCCACCAAAAAAAAAAAAATTTTAATATGCATCTGGATTGCCCAAGGGTCCTTCACAATACAGATCCAGCACTGGGTATGGCCTGGGACTCCATATTTGTAGCCCATACCCCACAAGATTCCTGTTCTGCTGGTGCAGAGGGTTATCCTTGGAAAATAATTGCTATGAGGAACACAGATCAGTCCATCAAGTTCTGACCAAGTCACAGCTGCCCTGCAGCTGCTGCTATAGGTGCTCAGGATACTTTTCAGGTCTGTCTGTGTGCAGATGGTGCATGGTGGGTTTTTTTTTTTTTGGAGAAGGAGAGAATACCAAAGAAGATGAACACTGAAAGACAGGAAAGGAACTGGGAAGAGCCCAAGAAGTCAAGCTCTTGACCGTGTGGGGTATGTGGGTGCCCAGGCCATGGGTGGGGTGTGCCCAAGCTGATGTGGACTGTGTGTTTGGGCTATAATGTGACAGGTGAAGCAGGTGTACTTTCTGCTAGCAGGAAGACCCCCCAAAAATTCCACTGGAGCCTGTCTGGGAGTGTGGGCAGGTGAATTCTAACTTAAGAGTATAACAGATGCTGGACACAGAGACAGAAGCTCAGCATGTGGGGCAGGAATCAAGTTGCTAGGAAAATAGAGCTGGGATCTTGAATGTGGCTCTAACAGGGAAACATGGACACAAGCCTATCAGGACTATACTCCCTGTGGTGAGAGGTAGGATTCCAGGTGTCTGGGGCCTGGACAGCATTTCAAGAGTGGTCTGTGCCTCCAAATCACATCTACGCTTGAATGTGACATTTTTTTTTCCTCCTACAAAAATGGTATGCCCTTAAAACAGATATATTAATGCTAATATTTAGAATCATTGAGTATTAGGATAATATATATATATATATATATATATATATATATATATATATATATATATATATATATATATATCCCACAGAGACCATCTGGTCCAACTTCTGCATTTAAGCGATGAGGAAATGGGGGTCCCTTAGCAGTGATGCAGTGGGTTGCTTAAGATCTCATAGCAAGACCGAAGTGGCTTCCAGTCCTGGCCCCCGGGGTCCCAATTCATATCCTGTGTCCTTCTCACATTGCAACAGCACCATGCTAGCTCCCGAACCTTGGCTGTCACCCTCTGTGCATCAGTAGCAGAGACTCCAATAGTGCAGCCAAATTGGGTTGGCTGCAGTGCACCCCTGACTGACTCAGAAACTGCTGTAGCCCCCATGAGGCTTCATCTCCCTCGGGGGCTCCTGGTTCAGAACCAATTAGGAGCATCTCTTGGAGTCAGAAGACTTTGATCAGGATGACTGGGAGCACAGGCTGTTAGAGCGGCAGAGTTAACCAGAAGTAACTCGAATGGTGAGACTTGCTACTTCCATTTCTTTTTGGTGCCTGCGGGTTGCTACAGCCCACAAGGAGCAACCACAAAGCCAGGCCAACTGGATGGCAGGCCTGGGTGGGTGAGAAGACAGAGCCACCCACCTTTATGCTCTAATGAGCTCCCATCCGCCTTCTGTTAAAAACGACACCAACTCCCTGAGGAAGCCTGCCTTTGCCCCCCACCCCAGAGCATCTGCACAGAGTGGCTCTATCTCCTGCCCTTGAAGTCTCTTTCTGGTAGGTAGTTGTTTTGCATGTGATGACAAGCTAGCAACTTTCAACTGCCTTCCTGATTTCCTAACAAATTCTTCTATTATTATTATTATTATTATTATTATTATTATTATTATTTAATATATTTTTATTTTCAATTCATGCACAATAATTGCACACACTCATGAGGTACAATGTGACATTTCAGTACGTGTATACAGGGTGTGGTGATCATATGAGCGTAATTGGTATATCCATCACCTCAGACAGGTTTTCATTTCTTTGTGCTGGGAACACTTGAAATCCTGTCTACTAGCTGTTTTGAAATATCCAATTAATTGTTGTCAACTCTATTTATCCTACTGAGCATTGGAAGTTATTCCTCCTACCTAACTGCGTCCCTTTACCTGTTCACCATCCTGTCTGCCTCCTCCTCCTCCTTCCCCACACATTTCCTGGGCTCTGCTTCTTTGAAATCAAATTTTTTAGCTACCACATATATTTCTGAATTTCTTAAATCCATTTTCAATGGAACAACGCTTGGTAATTTGGGTTACAGGTTTTCGGCAGAGGCACAACAGCTATAGAAAATGCCAGAAATATTCAGAAAGGGGTAGAGGGGCTTGTAGCTTAATGATAAAGGAGAACTTTGGAGGATAGTATATATTTTCTGTCTGTCTGTCTGTCTGTCTGTATGTCTCTCTCAGTACTGAGTGTTGGCAAATCTCTCTTCTTCTCAGACTTTCACCTCTGCAAAGGGAAATTTGACCAGGAATCATCTAGATGGGTCTCACCCTATCCGGAGCTCCCTGGGGAGATCATTAGAAGTGGATAGTCCTCAAAGTGTCTTTCAAAAGTGTCTTCTAAGTTGGATACAGTGGTGCACAACTCTAATCCCAGCTATTCTGGAGGCTAAGGCAGAAGGATGACAAGTTCAACTGGGCTATTTAGTGAGACACTGTCTCCAATAAAAAAAAGAAAAAGAAAAAAGTTTTCTGGAACATGGTAATAATTGATGCCATTATAGATACAAGCTAGCATAGAAAAGCTAGGATGTATTTCAAGAACTTTTACCTTCAAGAGAAATGATAACCTCTAACCCAACTCCTTTAAACAAATCAAGACATGTCAGCACAAATTGGCCATAACAGTGACAAAAAAAGAGAAGAATCCCCAAGAAGTCAGTCTCCTTGTGCAGACCTGACACCGTAGCCACAATCTTGAATCCTGATTTGGGCATGTATTTCATGTCCAGTTTTGTTAGATCATTTTTATGTTATTGATGTCTCAGCATTTCTTTTCCACCAATTTCAAGTTAGATTTGGCCGAGGAAATGGACGAAAATGGACCTAGACTAAAAGATTTGAGGCCTACTCATTTGGGAAAAACATGCAGTTTAAAACAAAACTAAATGAACGTTTCATGATCATTTGTGTTTCTTATCAGGAGCTCTCTGTCAGCCTCATTTGTTTATGTGACTGCTGCTTTTGCAACTGAGCTGAGCACCTAAATGCTTTGAAATTTCCCTTGTGGTGGTGTTAGGCTCCATTACGAAAGACATCCCCTGGGTTCTGGAACCTCAATGCTTGAAGACTGGCAGCCCCTTCACTTTTACAGATGAGGAAGCAATGTGCCCAGAGATGATATAGGAAATGCACACATGATAGCTAGTTGTCTGTAACAACACTTGAGAATTGTGCTTGCTTTCTTTTTTCTTTTTTTTTTGGTATGGGGGATTGAAACCAAGGATGCTTTACCCCTGAGCTACATCCCCAACCCTTTTTACATTATATTTTAAGATAGCATCTCGCTAAGTTGCCCAGGTTGGCCTCAAACTTGCCATCCTCCTGCCTCAGCCTCCTCAGTACTGGGATCACAGGCCTGTGTCACCAAGACCCGCCTACCACGTATATACTTTCTACTAATGCTTTTGCCATCCTGGATTGGAGGTAGACTCTAAGAATGGTCCACTCTATTTAGAAACTGCCAGAGAAGGAGTGGGAGAGAATGAACCCACAGTCTTCAACTGCCCATCAGGAAGTGGGACGTTCAAACTGAATGTCTGTGTTAATCAAAGTCTGTTTTTTTTGGCTTAGATGCGGTTTCATTGTGTCCCCCAAAGGCTCATGTGCTGGGATCTTGGTCCCGAGTGTAGACATGTGGAGGTGTGAGACCCTTTAAGAGGCAGCAGTGAATGGAAGGGGGATAGGTCATGGAGCCATGTACCTCAGATGAGATTAATGCTGGCCTTTCTCAGTGAGCTTTCTGGGGTTGTTCTAAAGCCTATAAAGCAGGGCCACATCACATGTTTGGTCTCTTCTGTTGCTGCCGATTCCCTTCCCATTTCTGTTTCTCCGATGTTGTAACACCCATTCCATTTTTCTTGGACCTCCCAAACCTGTGAGCTCAATAAACCTCTTTTCACTATTAAGTGCACAGCAAAGCAAATTGGACTCATACAGCTGGTGAGCAGAGTCACTCAGGTTTTCTGGCTTTAGAAGCTACCAGACGCAGACTGCTTTGACCCTTTTAATTGCACTGAAGTATCAGGACCAACAGACCTTAGCACTGGAACAAAGCAGGAGAGCTTTCTCTGGACTTTCCCAGCCCAAACTTCAAGCTCTGGAAACAATCCCTGCTTCCCATCCTATTTCAAAGCTCTGTTTTCAGGAGCACGTGTTCCTGCCCCCTTACACCTATGCACATTCTCTCCTTGGCTCCTGTAGCCCTAAAACATAGTGTAAGGCCTTCAGGTAACCTGCTTCAAACCTCTGTAAGAGGCTAAAGGAGTGACACTGACATTCAGTGTCACAATCACGCTGGTTGGTCAATGCTGAGATCCTCCCAAATGAGGCAAAAGACACAGCAAGCAACTCTCAGGTCCCTGTCATGCTGTGGGTTATTCCAAGACAGATGCCACCAGCAAAAAGGACCAGCCACCTCAGATACAAGAAGTACGTGGCTGTTCAGATTTCCCCACGTCTTGCATTATCTATTAATTCGCCCTTCCATCTTCTATCTGCAGGTGCAATGACCATAAAGATCTCTTTCTCCAGGGTCCGAGGAGGAACATGAGCAAAGCTCACATAAAAGGCGTTTCTTTCCTACCCTGGGCTCCTTGACCTCTAAGACTCTTGAAGGCTGTGAAATGGCTTCTGACCCAGGAGGGGGGGCATTGAACTCATCCTTTCATTTTGCAGGATCATTGGCAAATCTTTTCATCAGTCTTGGTCTCCCTGGAGACCCCATGTTTTCTAACTTAGCAAATTTCCCTACGAGGATTGACTTCCTGTCTCCTTGCTGCATGGGCTCCATTGTAATGGTGTTCATCCAAATTCCTGGTTAACCAGATCACTCCATTCCTTTACAGGGTCAGAAAATAGAGACCATTGTTCTATGTCCTCTCCCTGCCCAGTCCTGAGAAACATACCCAGTGAGTTGATTGGCTCTCACGGAGGCACCGGGGGCTCACAGATGGACATGCGTGGTGACCCGTCTTGATCCTCACTGAGACTACCAGGATCAAGACGGGTCTGGAATGTCCCAAGGGTTGCAGCTTCAGGTCTTTGGCTGGCAGATTTGCAGGTACTGGGAGCAAACTCCTGTGGGCCTAATGTCTGCATCTTGTGGTGGGGCACCAGTAACAACCTCAGTGTGAGGCTGTCTCCCATTGATTCAGGGACCAGAACAGTGATGGGTGAGGACGTGAGGGAAAGAGATTGATTGTGGAAGAGCAGGGCAGATGCTTTGTGGGGACTGGAGTTTTCAACCCCGCTGAGGGAACCCAACTTAGGCACCCTCTGGGCTCTCTTATCTATCATTGAGGAAGCCTTTGGGGTAGAGAGGTCAGACATGAGTCAGAGGAAAAGTCACACCAGTGAGATGTGGTTTACTGCTACCCCAGCATTGTGACCCCATCCATCTACACTGGGCAGTGAGGCTAGGTCTGTGGATACTTGGATTATACCAAGTTTGGAAGAGTTTCTGGGGACATTGGCCTTTTCGTGATTAAAGGCTGGTGGGGGAAGTTCCTTTATGGATTCAAAGAGGCAGCTTGGCTGAACAGGTGGTTTCTCATAAAGATTTGAGGGTGTGCGTGAAGGGTTCTGGCCACAGTTACTGATGAGTTGGAAACAGTTACTGAGAACTTTATAACTAGAGGAGTAGAATGAAGAAAGTGGACCCTTGTGGCTCTCTGTGGCTTCTTGTTGGTAAGAGCCAAAGGTGAGTCTTATGCAGTTGACCTCTTTCTCACATGACACCAACCAGAAAGGCTCAGGGGAAGTAGATGTGCTCAGCCCGGAGATGGCCACAGTCTTCACCGAGGGCTTCTTTGAACTTTGGCTCTGGAAACCTAGTGTGGGCTTTCAGAGGAAGTGGGACAAGTGAGATCTTTGGAAATCTCTCTCTTGCTACTGAGTTATCCCTCAGCCTGTAAGCACCCCAGCCTGTCCACCTCAATGGATTCTAGGACTGAGAATTTCCTATGGAAGCTGGTTGTTCATGGGGCCAGAAGAAGGAAGGTGAGTGTCACCCAGTGCCAGGATCTTTTCTGTCTGGGATCCCATCCTTTTTGTTGTGTTCCCTCTGGTTGGGAAGCTCCAGTCTCTCAGGAAGAGACAAGTGCAGACACTAAATGTCAAAGGACAGAGGAGGGAGCCACCTGGGCGGGTATCTGATAGTTTCAACAGGAGGAACAAGAGGACACAGAAGATATTTCTTGATTGGAATGATATCTTTGTTCATTTTGTGTTACTATAACAAAGTACCTGAGTCTTGTTGCTATATTAAAAAAGAAGTTTATTCAGCTTATAGGTCTGGAGGTCTGAAAGTAGTCACCAACACAGGCTTCTGGTAAGGGCCTCATGCTACCCCATAACATGGTAGATGGTGTCACATGATAGAAGAGTAAGGTAGCGGAGGAAGAAAGGCAAGTCACAGGGTGAAAGAATCAAGAGAGGGAGCTGAAAAAGCTGAATTTGCTTTACAACAATTTTTACAGTCCCAAGAGACCTAATCCATTCCCAGGAGACAGGCATTAATCCCTTCCAACAACGGTGCCTCCAATTACCTAAGGATCTCCCGATAGGCTCCGCCTCTTAAAGGTTCTACTCCTCTCAACACCATTACACTGGGGACCAAGCTACCTGCACATGAACCTCCAGGGGAACAAATCACAGTGTCGACCACATACACACCATAGTATATAAGAAGGAAGAGCAGTTTCATCTTTCTTGATACCTTATTTTTATTCTCTCTTGCTTCTTAATCTTTTCAAGTATTATCTGGAATTCATGAGCCAAATCACCATGTCATATTTTTTACAGTTTCTGTAATGAATGGTGAGTTGTACTCACAATTCTATAGCTGGGTTTATAATTATTAATGCATTTTTTGGTACATTACTTTCAGTATTCAGCCTTAGTTCTTTTGACCGTGACTTCTTTGTTCTTTACCTGTGTGTGTCTTAATCTTTCAGGAACTTGAAGTCCATCTTTTAAGTACAATTGGCTTTGTATCCATAGGTTCTACATTCACAGATTCCACTATCTGATTGGGAATATTTGAAAAACAAATTATGTCATTTTTTTGGTTTTTTGGTAACGGGGATTGAACTCAGGGGCACTCGACCACTGAGCCACATCCCCAGCCCTATTTTGTATCTTATTTAAAGACAGGGTCTCACTGAGTTGCTGAGTGTCGCGCCATTGCTGAGGCTGGCTTTGAATTTGCGATCCTCCTGCCTCAGCCTCCCGAGCCGCTGGGATTACAGGAGTGTACCACCGTGCCCAGCAGAAATTGTGTCTTTATACTTAACATGTACAGACTTTCTTCATTATTACCCAAACAACACAGTATGACTATTTAGTTAGCATTTATATAGTTTTCCATGTTAAAAGTAACCTAGAGAGGATTGAATCTACACAGGGGGATGTGTGCAGGTTCTATGTAAATACTATGGCATTTTACAAAAGGGACTTTGTCTCACAGTACTGCTCTGGGGTTTTGGCATCCGTGGGTGTCTGAACCAATCCCCTAAAGATACTGAGGGATGACTGTATGTTCACTAAGGAGGAAACACACACAGCCGTGTTTCTGAGCCCTCGTCTATAGGAGGATGTATTTCTGTCACCTTCTTTTGTACCTGAAGTGCAGTGTGGCTCCACGTAAAGGTCTAGCCCCATACAACGTGGGAAGTGTCTTTTGAGATGTGGCTACAGACAAGTCTGAGACCAGCCTCATGCTTTTCCCTTTATTTATTTCACATCTTCTCACTTACACGAGTGTAGGAATTTATCTTTGTCCCTGTTTAGTTAGTGTGTGTCTTCTTGTTGGTCTTTTAAAAGTCCTTTTTCCTCCAACGGTGAAGCATCTACCACGCTGCACAGCCTGGGAAAGATTTCCCCGTCCACCTTGGTTTACAGTTCCTTTCTGTGAAAGAGCCTTTGTTCTGGCCTCCTCTTCAGGAACACCCAGTGTCTCTCTCTTGGCTTGCTGTTCTGTCCTTCTGTTTAATTTAATCTTTTTTTTTTCATTTTCTTTCCATTCTGGGGAAATAATTCTCCACTTTGTCTTATGCATGCTCACTTTTTTTTTTTTTTTGCAATGTTGATTCTAGGTTTTATTGCAACCAAAGTGTGTTTTCTTTTTTGTTACAACCTCTGAAATTTCCCTAGAGTTTTAGTTGTTTCTTGTTTCTTAATTTTGTTTCCTTTTCCAAACCAACTTGTCTTTTTTTTCTGCAGATACCTTCTTTTTATTTTTTTTATTTGTTTTAATTAGTTACACATGACTGTACAATGATCTTGACATATCATACATTTGAATCAGATGGGGTATAATTTCTCATTTTTCTGAGTGTACAGGTTGCAAAATCACCTTGGTCCTTTTTTTGGTCTTTGTTTGGTCTTTGTTTTGCTCTCTCTTTTGGCTCTTTTGGTCTTGCCTGCCTTCTCTTTCTTCCTTCTGTTGAGGGCTGCTACATAGTCTAGTTTTCAGCATATTTCTCCTGGATACTCTATGAGAAATCTGTGCTTTGATATTTGTGATTGGCTTGAGGATTCTGGATGCTCTTCCTCCGTCTGTTTTCTGCAGGTGAAGAAACGCCCTGTATCACCTTTTCCTCTCACCTGCCATTACGCAGTGTCCATTCGATCAGATCTGTCAAGAGCTGGGATCTGTTCCCAGGTGGAGTGCACACATGTTGTTTGGGTTGCCATTCTCTACCTGGTTCCTGAGGCAGCCTGCCCAGGTCTGTTTGAAACCAAGTTCCTGCTACAATTCCCAGCCTTCATTCATTCATTCATTCACCCAATGCTCTGGGCTAAGACCAAGAAAAAGATGGATGTGGTCCCCCTTCCTGAGTCATATAGCCTGTTTATCCCTGGATATGGTGTCTCCTTCTCCTCCCTTTCTTCCTCCCCCTGGCCATGTCTCCATCTCTGGCTTCCAAGAGAGCAATAGATGACCTCTCTGGAAAAGGGGACAAAACATGGAAAGAAAAAACCCAGTGAGTTAAGTATTCTAACTTTTAAAGAAGCCATCGATTTTTATTTTTCAAAAAAGTGGTTTTTGATGAGTACTCTTTAGGTAAAAACTTTAATTTAATCTTAAATTAATCTTCTCATAGTAAAATATTTTAAACTTGAAGCTTTTTGAAATTATCTCTGAAAGTCAAACACAAACAGCTGTTTTTCGAACACACATGCACAGATGTGCACACCAGGTCATTAGTCACTCACTGGTCTTGTATGGCCATGTCGTGGGGCAGTGAAAGGCCGAACCTCTCCATCACCATCATCTGCCTCCATTACTATTGCTGATGTTTCCGGCCCCTTGGTGTTCAGCTGTGTTCAGGAGCAAAGGAAGACAAGCTGGGAAAGTCAAAGATTAAAATGTGACCAGGTCTCCTTTTATTAAACAAACTTTAAGAAGTTATTTTTTTCATAGCTAATTTTTAAATGACTAAACCTTACTGGTTACAATATATTCAATTAAAAAATAAAGATGATTTTCTGAAATATGGAAAAGTAAATAAACATATATGGTAAATATTCTGGAGTGCTATTTAGACACATTAAATATTTCTTTACCTCTTATTTTATTTTTTTAAACATTTTTTTAAAGTTGTTGATGAACCCTTATTTTATTTATTTGTATGTGGTGCCTCATGCATGCCAGGCAAGCCCACTACCACTGAGCCACAACCCCAGCCCTACCTCTTATTTTAGAAATTAAAAAAATGAAAAACAGATTTCTTTTGGTAACCTTAATTAGAGCAAGAACTATAAGAAATACATCATCAACTTACTGCAGGTGTTCCAGAAGGGAAGCAATCCTTCTCTGAAAATGAAAGGGAAAGGAATGTTAACAATTTACCACAGAAAACTTTTCTATGACAAAAAGAAAAATAATATAAAAGAGGAGCATGTGAAATGTGTTAAAACCGATTTCATTTTAAGTTGAATTACTTCTCTAGAAATATGATAGTAATAGTAACTTAAAAATAAAATTTATATAAGACTCAGCTACTAACTCTTTAATCTTAATGAAACCTTAAAAATACATTTTGAAAAACCTGAATTGATCATTCAAATGACTGGATTTCATGGTATGTAAATTATACTTCAATCAAGTTATTAAAATGTAATGGAGTCCCAGCCTGGTAATTCCAAGCCTATAATCCAAGGGGCTCAAGAGGCAGAGACAGGAGGATCTTGTGTTCAAAGCCAGCCTCAGCAATTTAGCTAGGTGCTTAGAAACTCAATGCGACCCTGCCTCTACACAAGATACAAAATAGAGCTGGGGATGTGGTTCCGGGGTTGAGTGCCCCTGGGTTCAATCCCTGGTACCCCGCCCCCACCAAAGTGTAAGGAAAACCATACCCACCAAGCTGTATTAAAATAAAACATTCCTTGTTTAAGATACTTTCTTAAGCAGTAAAGGTGATATGATAAATATTCTTAAGTACCAAGGAGCAAGGGGATATAAAGCCACCAAACATGGCAACTGGGAAAAGAATTCTTTTTGACATGGTTTGTTTCTTTGTAAAATGCAACTTACTAGTTGATGCAGAAGTTCTAGGTAAAAGTACAAGCTTTTCCTAAGGATACCAGGTAAGTTATTTATAGAAAAAGTCAAGATCAGTATTACTTGAAAAGATGTCTACTTCTTTTTTGAACATAGCCTTTTTCTCTGTGATGATGTAAACATATTAAATACAACTAATCCAACCACATATGATTTTTGCATACTTAGATTATTTTTAAAAACTATATAATAACTTTAGAGATGCAAAACATATTAAATAAAAATTATATATCTTGGGGTTGTAATGGGCAAAATCTACTCAGAGAGAAATGAGAAAAATGATGTTGCATCTTTTAAAGTTCAGTGCAAAGAAGAGAATGTAGGAGAACCAGTGAGGAGAAGGGGAGTCTAACTAAATCTCCAAAGACATTCCAGCAATCCCTCAACCAACTGCACCACGTGGACTTCATTCCCATGCTGCCTTACACAAACTGTTTTTAAAAATCCAGTATACTTCAACTCTTACCCACTTAGATTCTAATTCTGAGGAATAAATCCTTTAACGTAAGGTATTTATTTTTATGTATTTGCATGTAATTTTTGAATAGAAAATCCTTTTTATTTCAAGGTCTATGCATTTATAAAGCAAAAATTCCTTCTAGGCCAATGACAATAAACATATCTCTAGCATAAACATGTCTAGAAATCCACAATTTTTCCTTCTCGACTAAAAATCATTTAAACCCGTGAGGAGGAAAAAAAAAACCCAAGTAAATGTAACAACATGGAACAAGAGTGAATCCCACTACCATGTTGTATTAAAATGTATAAGAAATATGGAAAACTATGTAACAGATCCAATTCCATTTCTAACAAAATTATGAGATCAATGAAATCCTCAATCTCCAGATGATGTTCAAGAGACATCCCGCCAGTTGATTAAAAGAGTATCTATGTAGGAGAAATAGGAACAATACAGTTTAGCCAAGTTTCCATGGGATTCAGTCTTTTACCACTGTCTGATGTCTCACCAGTAGGAGGAAATCTGCGATTTTTCTTTTTCAAGGTGTTGGCGTTATAATACTTGTTGACACCCCGCACAGCTAGAGGATGCTCTGTTGGCTTTCCTTTGAGGATCCTGAAGGTTTGTGGCAACGGAGCCCCCTGCTCTGGCATGCCCTAACAAAGAGAAATTCAGACATGAGTTGTGGTTTGAATTGCTCTAATACTATCAATTTTCAGAGATAAACATCAACATACATAAAACAAACCCATAAACATAATTTTAGATTTGACTAAATTCTAAATGGTCTCATTTTCTAATACTCTACTTTTCCATATTTATTTTGTAAATCAACAGGAAAGATCCAAACAGAGGAATGGGAATGGAGTGCTGGGTTTGTTTGGGGAGAGGGACAGAAGTGTCAAACCTGTATTTCCTCTTGTTCATCACCTACCAGAGTAGCTCCTAATTGAAAAGGCTTAAGCCAAGAGCAAAAGTCAGGAGACAGCAAACAGAAAGAAGGATCCTTTCTTATGTCTGGTTCTGTTCTAGGCTTTAGACAGAGAACACAGGATGGCAGGCCCATTCCAACCTCAGTAATTCAGGGAATACAAATGTAGGGTTTTGAAACCAAGAACCCACTTTATACAGTGATTACTGTTTCAGATCTTTTTTGGTGGGGAGGAGGAGGAGTACCAGGGATTTAATTCAGGGGCACTCAACCACTCAGCTATACCCTCAGCCTTTTTATTTTTTGAGACAGGGGTCCCACTAAATTGCTTAGTTCCTTGCTTAGTTGCTGAGTCTGGCTTTGAATTGCAAACATCCTTAATCAGTCTCACAAACTGCTGGGATTACAATCATGCTCCACTGAACCCAGCAATACATTACAGTTTTTTCCCCTAAATTCATTTCAAATAATCTAGTAGTACATTACATGGTCATGCCATATTCTTAACCAATTTACTACTAATGATATTTGAGTTGATTTTTAATACATTTTGCTAGATAAATAATGGGACAAAACCCATAATATGTGCTGTTCTCTGGTTCCCCAAGGACACACATGCTAAATATTACATTTCTGAGTCAAAATGTATGTATGTTAAAAAGTAACATATTCATTTGTGATTTGGGATATACACATAAAGGGTTTTTAATTTTTTTTTTTTTTTTTGCTGTTTGGTATTTGGGATTAAACCCAGGGCATCAAGCTGGTAAGCACCTGCTAAACATTACCACAAGTTACCTGTAGTCCCAAGGTCTTAATATTATGGAGTCAAATTGGCTTTTTTCCTCCCCCATCTGCTGGACTGGGGACTGAATCCAGGGGTGCTTTAACACTGAGCTTCATCCCCAGTCCCTCTACCCTTTTGCAAATTTGGGACAAGAGTCTGGTTAAGACCCCAACACCTGCATCTAATCTGTGATCATCCTACCACTACCTGGAGCCTCTGGGATTACAGGGGTGAACCAACATGCTTGGCTACACAAGTTATTATTATTATTATTATTATTATTATTATTATTATTATTATGATCATTATTACTATTATTATGCGGGATTTATGGTCTCACCATTTTCCCCAGGCTTATCTCAAACTCATGGACTCAAGTGATCTTTATGTATCAGTCTGCAGAGTAGCTGGAAATACAGGCATGTGCCACAAAGCCCAGCTTTCATGTTTATTTAAAAAAATATTAGTTGTAGATGGACACAATACCTTTATTTTATTTATTTTTATGTAGTGCTAAGGCTCTAATCCAGTACTTCATGTGTGCTGGGCAAGCAGTGTAACAGTGAGCCATATCCCCAGCCCTAATGTTTTTATTCTTTAATTTGTTTTTGGAAGTACTAGGTATTGAAGCCAGGAGCATTATACCACTGAGCTACATTCACAGCCTTTTTACTCTGAGATAGGGTTTGCTAAAACTGCCCAGGCTGGTCTCAAACTTATGATCCTTCTGCCTCAGCTTCCTGAGCTACTGGGATGATAGGCAGACTTCACTATGCCCAGTCATCTTAAATTGCTGTTTTTTATTCTGGGATTCCTATCACATGTAAAATGTCTTATCAATAAGAGATTGTACAGCCAAGTGTGGTGGCTTGCACCTGTAATCCCCCCTGCTCAGAAATCAGGAGCAGGAGAGTCACTGCAGCCCACAAATTTGAGACCAGTCTGAGCATCAGAGGAAGCCCCACCTCACGCCCCCAAAAATGGAAAAAAAAGAGATAAAAGTGGGGTACTCTAATAACTAACAGTGAGAAAATAACCCAAATTTAAATGTAAGGTCTCTGGTGTGGCTCAATGGTACAGCTCTTGCCTAGCATGCTCAAGGACATGAGTTTTCATGCTTATTCATACTAGCCCCAAAGCAGAAATCTAAAATCTCCTAATCCTTCTATATAATGAAATATATATATGTGTGTGTATATATCTTTATATCTATGTGTGTGTGTGTGTGTGTGTGTGTGTGTGTGTGTGTGTGTGTGTGTGTATACACACACACTTTCCCCCAGCACTGGGGGGTTGATCCTAAGGACATCCTACCACTTGGCTTTTTCCCTAGCTCTTCTTATTTTGAGATACAGTCTTGCTAATTGCAGAGGCTGGCCTAAAGCTGCCTCAGTTCCTGACTTGCTGGAATTTGTCATGTGCCACCAAACCCAATTTACAATCCCTTTTCTAGCCAGTCCAGTGGTACACACCTGCCTTCCAGGACTCAGCACACTGACATAGGAGGTTTTGCTTGACCTCAGAAGTTCAAGACTGGCCTGGCCAACATACTGGGAACTCCACCTCAAACAAACAGAAAACCCACAAAACTGATGGTCAATTTTTCTTTCCTTTTCCACATCTGAGGATTGAATTGTTATCATTGACCTACATGCCCAAAACTTTTTTTTTATTGATACAGAAAACAATTCTCTTTAAGTTACTGATCCTTGATTTGTGATCCTCCTGCCTCAGTTTCTTGAGTAGCTGGGCTTATAGATGGGCACCCCTGTACCCAACTGTATTATCAGTTTTCAAGTGTGCAGTAAATTAACTGGAACAACCTTATTGACCATTATATCTCCAAAACTTACTCATGTTTAACTGAAACTTTGTAATTTATGAGTAATCTACTACCCTATTAGGACTCATAATAAACAAGTTCCCTTCCTATTATATGAAATCTTTTCCGGCACACTTGGTATTATCCACGCTCGTGGGTATTGTCCATCTGCAGCCCTTGCCAGGAAGCCATCCAGGTCAGTCACTGTGATTATTACTGTTGCCACATTTTAAGGATGAGAGACATGCTGAAAGTCTTGCCCAAGGGCAAAGAGTCAGGCAGTGTTGGTTCCTGAGCTTGATTCTCCAGAGAGCAAGGATCTTCCCTTCCAGGAGGGCTCTGTCCCAGCCCCTCAGAGCTTCCACCCACACTTCCCTGAACCTAGGACACATAGGCACAGCTGCCATAGGAAGCAGCACAAAATATGTGTATATAACAGACATGGGGGTCTTGGCACTCTCAACAGGGGAGTGAGGGCTCAGGAACAAGAGACCCCCACATGGGGGTCAGGAGATGAACTTCTGGTGCATGTCCTGGCATTGCTGGGTGTGAAGGGAGAATAGGAGGTCAAGCCTCCCTTGGAAGCCTCCCAATGCACCACTGGGCTGATGAGAAGCTAAAAACAGAGTCAGTACATGGGGTTCTCCCTAACCTCCACCCCACAGCTCACAGTCAAGTACCTGGATGCCTAGAGGCAGGACAAGGGAGAGGGCTGACACCACATCACGGCAAGGGACCATGGGGGGCACTGTGGGTTACCCACCCCTGCCATAGTCTTGGCTGGGCACAGAATCACGAGCCACCACACAGCTTTGTAGATTCAAACAGCAATTCTCACACCGAACTCACACCGGCCTCTACACACACGTTCTGGGGAAATCCAGTTCTGCTGCCCAATTCACCTACTCCACAAGGCTTTTTTTCCAATATCCCATTTGAATCTCAACGGGAACAAGCAGCAGGAACACCCTAATCCCGGCAGCAATAATCTTCAACCTCCAACTTCCCTAAAACCCCTATTGTCTTAAACCGGGAAGGCCCTAAACCCAAGGACCGGGATACTTCCTCAAACCTGATCAGCTCTAAACCTGGATCCGCCTTGGTCCTTGAGCAAGGTCACCTTACATGCAATGTCAACAGCGAAATCCATTTAACATGGGGTACGCTAGCAAGGAAATTTTGATGCGTCATTCCTACTTGGCAATGGCCCTCAGCATCAAGCACACCCCACTGTACACCTAATGTTTCACACAAATGTTTCACATTGTATGTCAAAAATTTCCATAAATAAAGAATCTGGAGTGCTGGGGTTGTGGCTCTGGGGTAGAGTGCTTGCCTAGCATGCATGAGGAACTAGGTTCAATCCATGGCACCACATAAAAATAAACAAATAAAATAAATGTGTCCATCTACAACTGATATTTATATATGTACATACATACACACAAACACACAAACAACACACATACACACACACACACACACACATATAAAAGAAACAGAATTTTCTTTAAAACATAAACTACTGGACTAGTCTCAGTCCTCATTAATAGATGAGGAAACTGGGGACCAAAAAAGTAAGGACTGGCACAAAGCCAACCAGAAAGTGTGTTTCAGTCTTTTCCTCTTTCTCTATTCAGGGACACCTGGGTGTGCTCTGAAGCCCTGTGACCTGGACCCTGCACCCTCAAGGTCCATAATCCCACTCCTTATGCTCCAAGTGCTTCAGCTCCAGGGCCTGCCCCACATGGGGGCTTCCCCCAACACATGTGCAACCACAGACCCTCATGGTTCAAAGCACACCCGATACTCCTTACCTTCTGTACAGGTGCAGCCTTGCCACTCCTTGGGGGGGCCTGAGTGGCAGACCTGGGCCAAAGGAGGTCTTTAAGGTGTTCTTTTGGCCCCCAGTTGGTCCCCTCGTCCACCTGAAGGCAGACCGCCTTGGACATGTACCTGGGAAGCAACAGGCCAAATGCAAGGAGTCACTACCCACCTTGGCCTGGTCTCCCTGACCACTCTCACCCTCAGCTGGGAAAGCACAGAGCCCAGGAGCCTTATCCAGGCTGCCATTCCCCTAGAGCACAATTCTTGGGGCAAGAACCTACAACACCAAGGAAGAGTGAAATTCCCAGAAACTCCCAGAGTGCCCTGGAGAAAACCCCAAAAGAAAGGAACAGGGAGTGTTAAGGCTGGGAGCTGGAGACAGGGATCAGGGAACTAGACCCAGCTTCACCCCACCCCACCAGCCCCAGGGTCCACCACTTGAGCCCTTGGTTTACCAACTCACTTGGGTCCCAGGGGTGCACATAGTGCGATGTAGCAGTTTCTTGGGCAGCCCACATTGAATGCCTTGTCATACTGGAGGGAGATGAGGAAGGGAAGAGGAGCTCAGAATCAGCAGGACTGGGCACGGCCATCTCCCAGGGACCCTCGCTAAGTTGGTCAGTTAATCCAGGGCTCAACCTGGGCCTGTGGCCAGGCTCTAGGTACAGGGGTGCCCAAGAGTGACCCAGGGCCTCCTGCCCTCCCAGGATCCCAGGAAGCGTGACCTCCCTCGACCCACTTGTGAGCAGCTGTCCTCAGACAGTGCTGACCCAGCACCCACCTCTCCTGCCTTCTCAGGGCTCTCAACCCCTAGTGCTTCCTTTTGCAGGATCCTTGCTGTGTCTCCATTGGCCTCACCTGTCCTCTCACCTCATCCTTCCAGGTACCTTTTAAGATCTGTCTCGTGCTGTTCTGCTCAACTGATCCAAAGATGGTGTCACCACCCCACTCCCACTTGACTCTCTTACCTCTTGATTTTTCTAAAAATCTACCTTCATTGAGTTTCACTATCTGGGAGACCAGTGGCAGCAGGGGATGCCCAGACATATTTCCCTAGTCAAAAATCAGATTTTCCAAGAAAATCTGAGCTGAAGACCTTCCGTACACAAAGCAGGAAAGGTCATGTCCTTCCCAGGACTCTGACTGGCTTCTCCTCTCCCTTATTCTACTTTCTCTTTCCCCTGAGCCCATCCATCAGCCTCGACCACTCCTCCTTCCAGAACAGGTTGAGTTTCACCCCAACTTCATGAGCTTTAGGTAGCAAATACTCTGTTAGAATGTAAAGTGGCCCAGCAGCACCTCTATCCACCCCAAGTCTCCAATGGCCTACACATGAAGACTTTCATCTTCAACACTCTCCTCCCCTGAAGGAAAGACAATTCCACATCAGAACAGCTCTGGAATATGTCCAAAAAGCAACTCGAATCAATGTCCTCTATGAGGTTCTGCCTCCTTTAAGGTGTTCACAGTACTTAAGAAATGAGTATATCACCAGGTACAGTGGCACACACCTGTAACCCCAGGGAATTGGGATTTTGAGGCTGGAGGATCACAAGTTCAAGGCCAGTCTCAACAACTTAGCAAGGCCCTCAACAATTTAGTGACACCCTATCTCAAAACAAAATAGAGCAAGGATTAGGGATGCAGCTTTGGTGGTAAAGCACCTGTGGGTTCAATCCCTAGTACCAGAAGAAATAAATTAATTAATAGCGGAGCATTAAAATATTACAGAACCTTTAAACTTAGAGAAAGAATATTTGATTAGATTTATATCATGTGTAGAAAATATTGATCGTACATAAAATATAGAAAATGTTTAAGGAATGATAGTAAATTTCGAAGAACTGAGCAGTAAATGTGAATACCATCCTCCCCCAACATGGAACCCTATCACACACAAGTCGAATCCAACAGCTCTGAGGCACCCAGACCAGCCTCTCTCACTGGCTTCACTCTTGGGGCTCCTGCTCCAATTCTGTGTCTCAAACACCCTCACACTCCACAGGACCAAAATCCAGCAGCATCTTCTTCTTGCCCCATCTTCTGCCCAACTTCCTGCTGCCTCTCCTTCTTCCCCTTATCCTGGGGGGTCAGGACACCATTCTTCTCTGTTCCTTTCCTCTTTCCTTCTATCCCCAAATGTTGGTTCTTCTGTTTGATGGTTCACTCATTAATTCAGATGTCTTTTCTCTGTGTGCTGGGGATTGAAGAATTCAGGGCCTTGCACATGCTAAGCACACACTCTACCACTGAGATGCACCCCCACCAGAAATATTTCAGGGCATCAAAAATGCTTCTGTCCAACCAGGCACGGTGGCACACACCTGTAATCCCAGTGACTTGGGAAACTGAGGCAGGTCTGAGACCAGCCTCAGCAACCTAGTGAGACCCTGATTCATAATAAAAAGGAGCAGGGACTGGGAATGTAGCTCAGTGGTAAAGTGCCCCTTGGTTTAATACCGAGTAGCAAAAAACCAAAGCCCAGTCACTGCACTGGGGATGGAAAGCACACCACAAACAGCATGGCCAGCCTACTTTCAGTGGGTGAGGGCAGCTGCAACCCGAGGCCCTGTGCACCAAGGGGAGTGGAAAAGGAAGAGCAGAGAGAGAGTATCATGGGAACCATGTAGGCAACCCAGCTCACACCACCCAGGTACATGCAGAGGAGAAGCCCAGAGAGTTAAGTGCTGAGACAACGACTTCTGGTTTCAGAGGCTGTGTCTAGACCAGAGAGAGTAGTCTGAAGATGTCTGCTGAATTTGGCCATTAATGAGAGCATCATCCTGACAGCAAGGGCTGGGCTGACTTGGGCCAGGAAGTGAAGGGGAGGCTAGTGAACAAGGTCAACTCTGTCAGGAAATAAGGCCCAGAACATACAACAGGTGGAGTAGAGGCCTGGGATGTTAAGGCTGGGACTTGTATGTCTTTTAATCTGAGCACAAACATGTGTAGATGACCATGGGAAGGAATGGTAGTGATGTAACAGCAGCACACAGGGCACTCTCTGGTACCAGTCACTGTTCTATGAGGTTTACATGAATTAACCCATAATTCCCTGTTTTACAGATAGAGAAATTGAGTGACCAGGGGCTGAGTAGCATACCCCAGGTCTCCCTGCTGGTCAGTTCTAGAGCTGCGATTTGAACTTATGTGGTCTTCACCAGAGTCTTTGCCACCAACCACCAAGCAAGTGAGTCTAGGAGGAGTTGAAGTCAGGGAATGGAGTATGGTGGGAGTGAAAGTTGGAGCATGGGATCAGTGCCTGAAATTAGTGCTGCCAAGAATAGAAAGGAGCCCTGTCTGGTGAATCTTAGAGTGCAGACCACATTTCGGTCCCTTGAGACTTGGGGATCCTGGACTTGGAAGGCCTCACTCTGAGCAGAGGAGGAAGGGCGATGGCCTATGGCCTGACCTATGGCTGGAAGAACCACAGGATGGAGAAAGGGAAAAGGCTGCCAGGCAAACTCAATGATGATAATAGAAGCTGGAGACAGGAGAAGACAGGCAGACCATAGGGCTGAGGAATAAGGGCCAAGCACAGGAGTCACAGGTGGGAGGGAACCAAATATGGCAGTGGTGGGGTGGTGACTAAAAGGATGGGAGGTTATGAGCAGACAGGCTCCTCTGTCTGTTCAGCTGCCTCAGGGTCTGCAACTTCCCCTCCCCCACTGATGCTGCCCACCAGTCTTCCTGAAAGAGACTTTAGTTAAGTGATTGCCATACTAAAGGAATCCCAGGGCAAAGATGCCCACTCCTATCATTCCTACTGGATGCTCAAAGAAAAAGCAATAAAGACACAGATGGGGAAGAAAGCAATGAAACTGCTCCACAGGACATGAGGTTCCATTCAGAGTGAACAACAACGAATGCTGGGGAAGCATCTCAGTGGTCGAGCACCCCTGGTTCGATCCTCAGTGCTGGAAAAACATCAACACTAAGGACTCCTGCTCTTTGGAAGATGCGATGAAGAAAATGAAATGTCAAGCCATGAATTGCAAGAAAAGATTTGCAACACATAATCCAGTATAGAGAACTCCTGAAACTCAATAAGAAAAAAACAGTTTTTTTTTTTAAATAGGCAAAAGTTTGGAGCAAACACTTCACCATCAATATACCCATGGCTTATAAGACACGAAAATATGCTCAACATCATTAGTCATTAGGAAAATACAGAGTGGAGCCCTAGTGATATACCACTACTCATTTATTAGACAGGGTACAATTTGAAAACAAAAAAGAATAGTGACCAATGACAGTGTCAAATGCTAGTGAGGATGTGGAGCAACTGGAATTCTCATTCATTGCTGGTACAAAATAGAAACAGTAGAGTTGTTTTCTAAAATGTCCCATATGTTTATCTTATGACTCAGCAATGCTACCCTTAACAATTTACCCAACAGAAATGAAAACTTATGTCCACATGTCTATGCATCAATGGTTGTTGTAGCAGCTTTATTTATAACTGCCTGAAACTGGCTGGGCACAGTTCCCCATGACTTTAATGGCTTGGGAGGCTAAGTCAAGTGGGTGACAAGTTCAAAGCCTCAGTAACTTAGGAAAGCCTTTAGCAACTTAGTAAGACCCTTTCTCAAAATTTTAAAAATTTTTCAAAAAGAAAACATAAGGGTAATGGGGGTGGGGGTGGGTGAGGCTGGGATTGTTGCTCAGTGGTTAAGCACCTCTGGGTTCAATCCCTGGTACAAAAACAAAACAAAAATTCTGCCAAAACCTAGATGCAAAGTAAAAAAATCCTTCAATTGGTGAATGTACAAATAGTCTGTAGGGAAATACAATACTACACAGAAACAAAAGACAATAAACTACTGATGTGAGCAACTACATAGTTGAATCTCAAATGCATTGTGCTCAGTGAATGAAGCCAGACTAGAAAGCCCACAACACCATTTATGCATGATTCTGGAAAGAGAAAAACCACAAGGACTCAGGGAGAGAAAATGACAACAAGAGATGAAAGGATTTTCTGGGTAATGAAACTGGTTAACCTTGATCTTGGTGGAGAATACACGACGTCATTTGTCAAAATCCCTAACTATAGACTAAAAAGGGTGAATTTTACTGGTTGTAATTACCCCTCAATGAATGACATTTTTACAAACTTTTACCATGGCACCCAGGTTTCCACTTCTTCCAAACGGAATTCCATGCTTGGCTTTCTGGGCCTTTCTAATCTTGACCCCGATGGGGTCAACCTCATTGCCCATGTCACCTTGTGCTTGAACTAGATCCATTTCTTCATCATTCTGTTAACACCCTACTTTCAGATTTCTGTGCCTTTCTACAAAATTGTACCTCTCACAGTCAATGCCCTCCTGTCTGCCTCTCCAAAAGCACACCTAGGACAGAGAGTGGCATGTTCTCCTCTACAGCGTGGGCTTCGCCAAACTCCCAGTCTTTTCCAGTCGGCTACACCACTCAGGACTGACCCCTCTCTCAGAGTGTTCCTGGTGTCTCCCGGTGTTATTCGGATGGCAGGTTGCTTATCAACACAAGTGCACAATGTACTTACTCACCCCTACACTGATCCCTCAAATAACCACCACCTAGAACACCCAGCACACAGTAGGCTTTCAATGCAATGCACCCAGGAGGCAGAATGGCTCCAAGCTCCAGGGTATAGGAATACCTGAGCTGCATCTTCAGAGGTGGGTCTGGAAGGACTCATGAGGCATCATCAGGGCCAAGGGCAGTGGAGAAAGCGCACAAAGTGTCTAATTGAAGAGGTGCAAGATGCCTCCACACAGCCAAAGGCACACGCACTCACCGCTTACCTTCTCCTCATAGGGTCGCCTGGCGGTGCCCACCGCCACTGCCTTGATGAACAATTGCAGGATGAGCGGGACCAGGAGGGCCCCAGCAGGTACAGCCACTAGGATGCTGTGCACAGGCTAAGAAGGGAAGCCATGGAAGAGCTCCTCCCTGGCCCCGCTTTCGACCCCACTGCTCCCTCCTTCCCTCCCTCCTGCCCCAGCTAGCACCACCCACTGCTCTCCCTCCCTGTACTGGACAGTTAGTCCAATACACCCAAGGGAAACCTCCCTCCACCACACTGTCCTCCCACCTGTCCCTTTTCAACTTTCATTACCCTACTCTGTGGGCCCCTAGATTCTTAACTTCACAGGCATCCTACCCCGCCCATGTCCCTGACCCCACTGGCCTTCCAAATGTCCTTCACAGGTCCTCCCCAGTGACTTCTCCCTCTAGCCCCGTCCACCTCAGCCCCTCCCCTGTCATCCTGACCCTCCTGGGCTGTTTGCCCCTCCCTCCCCACCGCACCAGCTCTTCCCAGTGTGGGCCCTTGGGACTGTGTGGATACGTCATGGTTTTGTCCAAAAACGCCATGTTCCTCCTGCGTATGATGAAAACCACGCAGGTGGCCAGCACGGTACCCAGATAGAGGCACAGGGACACGAGGAGTAGCAGGTAGAGCCGGATGTTTCGGTGCCCCACGCAGTTATTCACCCACCTGCAATGGTGGTTGAACTCCTAGGGGAGAGGAGGCAGGTCTGAGGGTCCTTCTGGAATGGCCTCCATCACCCCCTAATCCTGGGGCCTCCCCAGCGCAGCCCTCTAGGCCGCCTGCTCTTGACCTTACATAAGGGTTCCCATCTCAGCGAGAACCTGGCATTTCCATGGTGAGAGCACAGTTAGGACCCCATGGCTCATCAAATCACCTGTCCTGAGTGAGGTCTTTAGAGACAAGACCTGCCTGGTGTCACGTGGACCAGGACATGAAAACTCTGGGCCTCCATTTCCTCAAGTACTGGATAAGGATGAAAAAATGCCCTTCCACTACTGGCTGTCTGCACTTGTGAACCTGAGCAGGGTGGGCACATCAGAGAAACACACTCAGAACCCAGGAAACCCTCCAACTGGGACACCCAGACAAAGACAGGAAAAGATCCCCAGGACAGGGCAGCAGTCAGCCTAAAGAGCTGGGACTCTAGTATCAGCAAGCCAGGGGAGGGGACAGTCGCTGCCTTTCCTTCCCCTGACTCCACCAGGCTCAGCACAGAGGGGATGCCCTTTGCATGTCACACCTGTGCAAACAAGGCCAGCCTCCCAGGACAGGTGCAGACACAGAGGTGATGACATATATAAGTGACCAACAGTGGCTGAGAGCCACTTGAAGCACTCTGGGAACATGGTCTGATACCCCCACCTGGCCCACTCATGATGTGAGGTTCCTGGTCCTGGCCAGGTGCCCGGAGATAGGTTGGTGAGTGGACAGGGAGGAGGAGCACTCACCTCCACACAGATGTCACACCTTTCGCAGTGGAAGGTTCGGGGCAGGCGGTGAAAATAACAGGTGGGACACCACGGCATGTGGTACAACCTGCCATTCACTCGGGCCATGTATACAGTCTCAGGGTACTGCTCGAAGGCGCCTAGTAGGGGGAGAGGTGTGGGCAGTGGAGGAGGCCCTTGAATCACTCTGATGCTCGGAGCAGCCCCATAGCATCACTGGGCATCAAGAAAGTGGGGAGGAGGAGGGCAGGGGAACCCCGGTCCCTGTTGAGTAAGCTGACCACTCAGATGGGCGGCAGTCAGAGAGAAGGGCTGTCCAGCCACAGGAGCTCTACATGGAGCTCCCCGTGTGGAATAGTGATCAGTGCTTGGAGTCGGGTGTGAAATGGGAAGGAGGAAGGGGGAACTGCGTGGTTGGAAGAGCCTGCTGCCTCTCTTGCCCCGTCCTCCCTTCTAAAGCAACTGGAAAACCTCCAGGATTCTGTTTTTCACACTTCATTGGTTTGGGAAATGAAGTGCCAAGGCCCAAGTAATAATTACAGGGTAAGAAGGGATCCTGAGGCCACAGGTGGGGTCAGCCCTTTACAAATGACCCCTGTAGGCACCAGTCCTTGGGGTGCCACCTCCCTCTCCCAGGAGTCTGAGGCCTTACCTCTGTGTAAGATTCCTGGGTCCGAAAAATTCATGCCAATGAGGCTGTACAAACTCAGGAGGCAGAGAAGTCCGGAGACCACTGGGTAGGCCCACTCTTCATCTTGCGCCAGTGCTCGGCCTCTGAAACCAGGGGACCAGACTCAGTTCTAGTTGGGGGCAACCCGGAGCCCCCATGAGGCCCTGCTTACCTGAGGTCAGACCCATACACCTTAAGGTCAGATCTGAATATCCAGGCTAGAGACAGACCCCATTCCCTCCACCAAATGTCACCAGCATTACCAGCCTCCCACAGTCCTCCAAAGCCTCAGGCTCCCCACATCTCTGTGCTTCCCACTAAATATCCTCCTTCCCCTCCTGGCCTCCCTCCACCTCCCTGCCTCTGCACTCTCACTGTCTATTTCCCTTCTGTCTCTTTTTGAGAAACAGACAGCTGGCCCAGAGACTCACGGAAACGTAAAGAACACAGCACTTAGAGACACCAGGGCTGCCACAGTGAAACAAGCCCAGAGGCTTGAGAGTAGCCAGGATTTGGCTGGGGGTAGGGGTGGGGACAATAAATCGTTTGATTCAGTCATGCTGCGATGCCTGCTCTCAAACAAATGAGAGCCAACCGCTCCTTCTCCTGGGTTGGCACCCAGAGTACCATGACTACAAGTGTGACATCAGAGAGGTTCCGGAATGGGGGCTCTGGCTGCTTCCCCTGCCCTCACACACTTCTGGACGGGGACATCCTGCTCTTACAATGTGGCTTTGTTGGAGCTTGTGAGGATGGATGTAGTTTATCCCCCAAAGGTTCATAGGCTGGAGGCTAGGTCCTCGGTGTGGCAGTGTTGAGGGGGTAGAACCTGCAAGAGGTGGGGCCTAGTGGAAGGTAATTTGGCCACTGGGGATGAGGCCCTTGGAAGGGAGTAATGAACTTCTCATGAGTCCCTGTTAGTTCCTGTGAGAGGGGGTGTTATAAAGAGAACAAGACTCATCCTCCCCAGTTTCTGGCCACTCAGTCTCGACCCCTTGCATGTCTTCCCACCATGATGGCATTCACCATGTTGTGATCACTCTCACCAAAGATCAGTCTCAGGGGCTGCCAAATGTTGGATTCTGTACTAAATAAACCTCATCTCTTCATAAAGTACCCATTCTTGGGTATTTTGTTAGAGCAACAGAAAGCAGCTAACACAGAGACCATGTCATATGGTTTATGGAGAGAAGTTTGGTGATGGTTAGTTATCCCCCTTTCAGGCCCAGTGCTAATGGAAATAGGCAGTGCTCCTCGCTTACCCTAGCTCCACTTCTTCCTTTTTCTTGTAACAGAGCTCCAGTTTGGGGAGGAGGTAGCAATCTACCAACTAAATATCTTCCCACTTTTCCTCACTTCCAGGGTGGGCTTTATGACATAATTCTGTCTCAACATAAAACATAAAATGGGCTGGGGATGTGACTCAATGGTTAAGCAACCCTCGGTACAATCCCTGATGATGATGATGATGATAACATAATGATAATAATTTCTACATATTTATGGCATAAAACATATTGTGAAACATGTATACATATACATTATTTCATATTCTTTTTTGTGTTGAGAACCCTTAAAATCTACTCTCTGAGTCATTTTCCAGTGTATATAACATTATCAACTGTACTCATTCTGTTGTATGTTATTATTAACTGTAGTCACCTTATTGTACAATAGATCCCTTAAACTCATCCCCTGTCATCTAAGTGCAATTTGGCCTCCTGGAACCAGCATCTCCCCCATCCACCACCCAGCCACTCCTGGGCCCCTGGCAGTCACCATTATGCTCTCTCTTTCTATGAGTTCAACTTTTACAGATTCCACATGTAGGTGAGATCATGTGATAGTTGCCCCGTGCCTGGCTTATTTCCCCCAGTAAAATGTCCTTTGGTCTCATTCAATGCCACAAATGACAGGACTTCCTAATTTTATTTATAGACTAAATAGTGTCCCGTTATATTTCTAAACCACATTTTCTGTATCAACTCACCCACTGATAGACACAGCTTTTCCCATTTCTAGGTTCTGAGAATATTACTGCAATGAACATGGGGTGCAGATATCTATTAATACACTGATGCCATTTCCTTTGGATATATACCAAGTAGTTGGATGTCTGGACCGTAGGGTAATTTTTTTTTTTTTTTTTTTTGGTGCTGGGATTGAACCCAGGGCCTTGTCCATGCAAGGCAAGCACTCTACCAACTGAGCTCTTTTTTTAATTTTTAAAGAAACTTTCCATACTGATTTCCATAATGACTATACTAATTTACATTCCACCAAACATTCTACAAGAATTCTAGTTTCTCCACATCCAGACCAGTACTTAATATCTTGTCTTTCTTTTTCTTTTATTTATACTCGGCTTGAACCCAGGTGTATGTTCCCCGATACACAACTGCAGACCTTTTTAAGTTTTATTCTGAGATCAGTTCTCACTAAGTTGCTGCGGTTTACCTTGACTTTATAATCCTCCCGCCTCAGCCTCCTGAGTTACTGGGATGAAGTCATGTGCCACTGGTTCTTTGGTCTTTTTGATAATAGCCATTCTAATAGGTGTGAGAGGGTATCTCATTATGATTTTAATTTGCATTTCTCTAAGGATTAGTAATGTTGAACAGTTTTTTTCAGATTTCTCTTGGTCAATTGTGTTTCTACTGAGAATGCAATGATGTTTGAGTCACATTCTACCTTCAAATTTTATGTCGATTTCTGTTTTAGCAGCAGAAGAAGGGATGACATGCATTGGGTCATGGAAAAAGGTCAGGAGTGGTACTAGAATCATAACTACCGGGTCTACTGAGCTTTGGAGCAGACCATGCTAGCCTTAGGTTTTCTTTTTTTGTTTTGTTTTGTTTTTAATTAGGTATATATGACAGCACAGTGCATTTTAATTCATTGTACACAATTGTAGCACAACTTTACATTTCTATGCTTGTACCCGATGCAGTGTCACACCATATGTGCATTCATACATGTACCTAGGGTAATGATGTCCCTCAACTTCCACCATCTTTCCTACCCCCATGCCCCCTCCTCACATCTGCCTCCCCTTTGTCTCATCAAAGTCCCTCCATTTTTCCTTATCAGAGAGAACATTCAGCCTTTGGTTTTGGGGGATTGGCTTACTTCACTTAGCATGATATTCTCTAACTCCATTCATTTACCTGGACATGTCATAATTTTATTCTCTTTTAATGCTGAGTAATATTCCATTAGGTATATATACCACAGTTTCTCTATCCGTTCGTCCATTAACGGGCATCCAGGCTGTTTCCACAGTTTAACTATTGTGAATTGAGCTTCTATAAACATGGATGTGGCTGTGTCTGTAATATGCTGATTTTCAGTCATTTGGGTATAGACCTAGGAGAGGGGTAGCGGGGTCAAATGGTGGTTCTATTCCAAGTTTTGTAAGGAATCTCCATACTGCTTTCCAGATTGGTTGCACCAATTTGCAGTCCCACCAGCAGTGTATGAGTGTATCTTTTCCCCCACATCCTCATCAACATTTATTGTGGTCTGTATTCAGCACATAGGGCACTTTCTGGTACAGCCACTGTTCTATGCAGTTTACATGAATTATCCCACAATTCCCTGTTTTACAGATAGGGAAGTTGACTGACCAGGGGCTAAGTAGCTACCCAAGGTCTCCCTGCTGGTCAGTTGTAGAGCTGTGATTTGGACTTATGAGGTCTGGCTCCAGAGTCCTTGCCACCAACTACCAAGCAAGGGACTCTAGGAGGAGTTGTAGTCAGGGAGCAAAGTAGAAAGTGAGTAAAGTTGGAGCATGGGATCAGTGCCTGAGATGGGTGCTGCCAACAATGGAAAGGAGCCCTGATAGGTGAATCCCAGAGGGCAGACCACATTTAGGTCCTTTGAGAATCCTGGACATGGAGGGCCTCACTCTGAGCAGAGGAGGAAGGGCAATGGCATATGGCCTGACCTGGGGATGGAAGAACCACAGGATGGAGGGAGGGAAAAGGCTGCCAGGCAAACTCAATGATGATACTAGAAGCTGGAGAGAAGACAGGCAGACCACAGGGCTGAGGAATAAGGGCCAAGCTCAAGAGTCACAGGTGGGAGGGAACCACATATGGCAGTGGTGGGTGCTGACTAAAAGGATGGGAGGTGATGAGCAGACAGGCTCCTCTGTCTGTTCAGGTGCCTTGGGGTCTGCAGCTTCCCCTCCCACACTGATGCTGCCCACCAGTCTTCCTGAAAGAGTCTTTATAGTCACGTGATTGCTATACTAAAGGAATCCAATGGGAAAGATGCCCACTCTTCTCATTCCTATTCAATACTAAAAAGAAAAAGAAACAAAGACACACAGTTTGGAAAGAATGTAATGAAACTTGGAAAGAATGTAATGAAACTGTTCCTCACAGAGGACATGATGTTCCAAGTAGAATGAACAACAACACTCAATGGTAGAGCACCCTTCATCAATCCTTGGAACTGGAAAAATAACAGCACTAAGAACTTCTGCTTCTTTGGAACATACTATGAAGAAAATGAAGTGACAAGCCACCTATTGAAAAGATTTGTAAAACATAAATCTGAGTCCAGTATAGAGAACTCTTGAAATTCATTAAGGAAAAAACTCATTTTTTTTAAATGGGCAAAATATTGGAGCAAACACTTTACCAAAGACCTACCAATAGGCAAAAAGACATGAAAATATGCTCAACATCATTTCTCATTAATAAAACACAACCTGGAGCCTTAATGAGATGCCACTACTCATTTATTAGACAGACTACAATAAAAAGATAATAACAAATGACAGTGTCAAATGTTGGTAAGGATGTGAAGCAACTGGAATTCTCATATGTTGCTGGTAGAAATTAGGAATGGTACAGTGGTTTTGGAAGACAAATATGGCAATTTCCTATAAGGTTCCATACATGGTTACCTTATGACTCAGCAATGCCACCCCTAAGAATTTACCCAACAGAAAATGAAAGCTTCTGTTCACATGCCTGTACACCAGTGTTCGTAGCTGCTTTATTAATAACTATGAAAAACTAGCTGGGCACAGTGGCGCATACCTGAATTCTAGTGGCTTGGGAGGCTAAGGCTGGAGGATTGCAAGTTCAAAGCCAGCCTCAGTCACTTAGCAAGGCTCTAAACAACTTAGTGAGACCCTGACTCAAATAGAAATACAAAATTAAAGAAAAAATAAAGGGAGTAGCGGAGCTCAGGGTGTAGCTCAGTAGTTAAGCACCCCTGGGTTCAATCCCTGGGACAAACAAAACAAAAAAGTATGAAAAAACTAGATACAATGAATAATCTTTTAAATGGTGAATGTGTAAATAATCTGTAGGACAATGCATACAATACTACAAAACAATAAAAGGAAATAAACTACTCATAGGAGCAATACATGGATGAATCTTAAATGTATTGAACTAAATAAATGAAGCCAGACTGAAAAAGCAAAGACTCCATTTACACATGATTCTGGAAAGAGAAAAATCAGAAGGATGTAGGGGGAGAAACTGACAACAGAAGGTGATGAAAGGATTTTCTGGGGTAATGAAACTGGTCTCACCTCGATCATAGTGTAGAGTGCAGGACAGATTCCACTTGTCAAAATTCTTAACTGTAGACTAAAACGGTTGAGACTTTTACTGTGAGTAAATTATTCCTAAAGAAACAACGTTTAAAATTTTTTTTTTCTACCATGGCTCCCAGGTTTTTACTTCATCCAAACTAAATTCCACACTTGACTTTCTGAGCCTTTTTAATCTTGACCTCCACATGGTCAACTTCATTGCCCATGCCTCCTTGTTCTTGAATTAGAGCCATATCCTCATCATTCTCTTAACATATTACTTTTGGGTTTCCGTACCTTTTCACACGGATGTGCTGCTCGCCGACTAAGCCTTCCTATCCTCTTCTTCTCCACAGTCACACCTAAGATGAGTACAATGCAGGCCTCGGCAAACTCAGTTTCTTCCAGTGAGCTGCACCACTCCTGTGCACAGTGTTCCTGGATGTCTGCCGGTGTTATTCTGATCGCAGGTTGCTTTTCAACACAAGTGCAGGATGTACTCACTCACCTCTATACCTATCCCTCAAATAACTAGCAGCTTAGCAAACGGTAGACTCTGGAATCGATGCACCCAGGAGGGAAAATGACCACCCCACTGAGGTCCAGGGAGAGAAGAGATCTGAGCTGCATCTGAAGAGGTGGGTCTGGAAGGACTGATGAGGCACCATCAGGGCCAAGGGCAGAGGAGAAGGCACAGAAAGTGAAGGCGGCAGAGGTGCAAGATGCCTCTGCATAGCCAGGTATCCAGGCTCATTCACTGGGCCCGGCTTACCTGACCCTCGTAGGGGCATCTGGCAGTGATCACTGCTACAGCTGGAATTAGCAGCCCCAAGCTGAATGGCAGCAGGGTGCAGGGGGCAGGGACAGCCACTATGAAGCTGTGCGCAAACTAAGAAACCAAGCTGAGGGACAGTTTCTCACTGGCCCTGCCCCCTTAACAGCCCCACATGTCCCGCCCACCTACTCTTCTTTCCTGGGCTGGACTCTTGGTCCAGTACACCTGAGGGAAAGCTCACTCCACTGCGCTGTCCTCCTACCTGTCCCTTTTCTACCTTCATTACCCGTCTGCCTGGCCCCGCTAAATTCTCAACTCCACAGTTTATCCTACCCCGCCTATCTCCCTGACCCCACTCACCTTCAACATGTTCTTGACAGATTCTCCCAAGGGGCTATTTCCTCTAGACTTGCCCACATCAGTTCCCCCCTGTAACCCCACCTTTTGGCTGTCTCTTCCTCCCACAATCCCTGCTGTTCTTAGTGTGGGCCCTTGGGACTGTGTAGATATGCCATTGCTTTGCATAAAGAGACTAGCATCTCGCTGGTGCATACAAGAAAGATGACAGACATCATCAGCAGGGTTCCTAGGTACAGAAGCAGCAACAGGAACAGTAGGACGTTATGATGCCCCACGCAATTGTTTGCCCACCTAAAGTGATGGTTTCCTAGGGGAGGGGAGGCAGGCCTCAAGGGTCTAACTGATCTAGACTCCATCACTCCCAAATGCTCAGGCCTCCCTTAACATGGCCCTCTAGGCCTCTACTCTTGACCCTACACACAGGCTCCCTGGCATTTCCATTTAGCAGTCTGTGGAGATGGTTTCATACCCACCCCTTGCCTACATATGATGTGAGGTTCCTGGTCCTGGCCAGGTGCTCAGGATGTGTTGGTGAGTGGATAAGGAGGAGTACTCACCTTCACACAGATGTTACAACAGGGAGAGTGGAAGGTCCTAGGTGGGCACTAGGGCATTTGAAAGGCCCTTTGATACATACAGGTCACATATGCTGCCTCAGAGCCCTGCTTGAAAGAACCTGGCATGGGAAGAGGTTTGGGCAATGGCAAGAGGCCCTTCCTTCATGTGGCTGCCTGGGGGAGCCCCATAGCATCACTGGGCAACAAAAAAGGTTTGGAGGAGATGGGCAGGGAAATCCTGGTCCCTGTTGAGCAGGCTGACCACTCAGATGGGCTGGAAATAAAAAAGGGGGGGGGTTTCTAGCCACAAGAGCTCTCTATAGAGCTCAATCTTTTGGAATAGTGATCAGTGCTTGAAGTTGTGTGTGAAGTGGGAAGGAGGAAGTGTGAACTGCATGGTTTGGAAGAGCCTGCTCGCCTCTCTTTCCAGCCTGCCCAGTCCTCCCTTCTAAAGCAACTGGAAAGCCTCCAGGATTCTGTTTCTTCTCACCTCAGTGGCTTGGGAAATGAAGTGCCAGGGCCCAAGTAATGATGACATGGAAAGAAGGGTTAGAACTTTAGAAATCACCCCTGTAGGCCTCAGTACTTGGGGTGCCACCCCCTTCTCCCACGGATCTGAGGCCTTATCTCAGGGTAGATACCTGGGTCAGAGAAGTTCAGGGACACCAGGCTGCTGAAGGCAACCAGAAATAGGAGGCCAGTAACCAGGGCAACACTCCACTTCCCATTTTGGGCAAGCCATCGGCATATGAAACCAGAGCCAGACTGTCAGTTCTAGTCTGGGGCAACCCAGAGATCCCCACAAGGCCTGCCTCATCTGAGATCAGACTTGCACACCATAAGTCAGATCTAAATATCCAGGGTGGAGACGACCAAGGAGACTCCACCAAATGTCACCAAGTTTACCAGCCTCCCGCAGTTCCCTAAATGCATCACGCTCTCTAGACCTCTATGTTTCCTGCTTCCCTCTCCTGACCCTCGCTCTACTTCCCTGTTTCTGCACTATCATTGTATATTTTCCCTTCTATCTCTTTGTAAGAAACCTGATATCTTGCATGGGAGACTCACAGTAAAGCAAAGAAGATGCCACTGACATTCAGCAGCAATACCAAGTTGAACCTAGCAAAGGGATGTGGGAATAACCAAGCATATCCAACAGATATTGTGTGGGGGACTTCAACTCATTGGAGAATGCCATGGCTAGGTCTCCTCTTCTCAGTGAAATGAAGTCATCAGCGACCTCTTCTGAGTTATCACCCATACATAGGGCATTTTAATCATTATTTTTTCCTTTCCCCAGTTGGAAATCAGGCTAGGTTTGTACGCATAAAATTATGAGATATGATCTCCCATTACTTTTTGAGGATGAGGCTCCTCTATGAACAACATGAAACAAACAAACAAAAGAGATTAGAAGCACTGAGGAATCATCTCTTTGTCTAGGGGACATCTCCCAGATGCTGGAGCCTCTAACTCCTGGAGTTAGAGGTCAGAAGTGTCCATTCCTCCTTCCATGCATGAATGCCTGCACATACAGGATCTCTTTCATATACTTTACCCCTGACAGACCAATTTCAAGACTATATAATAATCCAGAAAAACCATTAAAAGCCAGACCATGTTACAGTAAACTGTCTTTCTCTTAGACATGCTTATACCTATAGGTGGCCCATGCAGCCAAGATCTCTCTGCTCAAAAGGCTTCCAAAATCAATGCAGCATGGCCCATGTCTAAAACAGCCAGTAGCAAATACAAAAATTTCAGACAGACAAGAAAGGATCACTGAAACAATGCTGACAGATAGTAACCTTTAAAACAGACAGAACTGCAGGTACAAATTTCTTCCACTTACTTTACCTTTGACAGACCAACTCCAACTGCAAGATTGTACAATAATCCAGAAAGCTATTCAAAACCCAGATTGTTACAATGAAACATATCTTATATAGGTTTATACCTACAGGTGGCCCTTTATTCAACTTACTTTACCTCTGACAGACCAACTCCAGTTACAATATTGCAGAAAAAAGAAAAATAGAGACAACCAGAGAAGAGTCCCAAAACCATGACTGACAGATGGAAACCTTTAAATTGACCAGCCAAGATCTATCCCAAGAGACTAACTATAGAATTAATAATGCAATATTGGCCATGTCCACAAAGAGGAAACAGATGTGTGGAATCAAGGTTCTCAGTATGCACACTGGAGGACTTACCAGATGGCCAAGGGTGTCCTGACTTTACCTTTCAGTTTCCTTTTTCTCAAAGTGCACAATTGAACAAACCACCATTCAGGGAAGGAAGGTGGGTGTTCCCTGAAGCAAAAGGAGCTTTGGCAGCTGCTGGAAGAGTCCCTTAGTTCCTCCCTTTACTTGTAAAAACAGCTTCTCCAGTTTGTCCCAAGGCAAACTCACCCATCTCATAACTCTCTTGCATTTGGCTCTCAACAAGTTCTCCACCCACCTTGCATCCTCATCATGGAAGCAGGGTTCCTTGGAGAGTGAGGCTTGCCCAGGAAAGCTGGAGTGGAGGCCACTCTTGGGTCTCACCTGGAATACCAAACTTTTTACTGATAGCTCAGTACTTGTTCCCAATGCCAATCCAGTAATGAGGACATGGTTTTGAGAAAAGGGAAAAAAAATTATTGCTTTGCTAGCAAAGGAGAAGCACAGGGGACTCGTGTCCCAGAGGCTGTGATTCATGAGCCCAAATTTTAATCTTACATAAAGCTGTAACTATAGCATTTTTTTAAAATTTTTTATTTGTTTTAATTAGTTATACATGACAGTACAATGACTTTGATATATCATATATTTGAATCAGATGGGATACAATTTCTCATTTTTCTTAGTGTACAGGTTGCAGAATCATATTGGTCACAGTCACATATATGCACACAGTAATAATAGAGCATGATTTTTAACCATGTAGACTTTGTTAGAATATGTATTAATAATTAAAAAAAATAGATGTGAAGAAAACAACTAGTGTCTGCCTTCTCACGTAGTGGGCAAAATGTCAGGTGACCTTTTAACTTTTTAGTTATGTTATTGCTACAATATTGATTTGGTAATATATCTTAAAAATGATTTAAAATTATTAAAATCCATTGGCATTGAAAGTTAGATATAATTTGGAAATTATTTATTTATTTAATTCTTATTATTTAGTAAGTATTGTGGCAAATGCCTATATTTTCTCCTATAATCCTTTAGTAACTGCATACAATGAACTTGAGTGTTAGATGATTTGCTGAAGGCTAAACTAAAGGTTAAATCTAAACAACAAACACCTGATCCAAACGTTGTGCTCTTAATCACTATTGCTCACCTGCTGAAGAAAGCCCTGTCTTCTCCAAGGATAAACTACACCTCACTTAATTTTATGTTGGTTTCATGCTAACATTAAATATTCAAAATAACAACCCTAAATCTGGCTGTGACTCAACACAAGGTCTCCCAGGAGACTGCTGGCCTGGTATCAGCAATCCCAGATGGGAAACTCATCCAAGCTGCCTTCATAGGCCTACTTTGGCAGCATATATACCCAGATGGAAACTGCAAGTGAACAAAACCAAATTGGACAGCTTAAATTGATTGAATTCAAGTTCAGTCATTTTAAATTAAATTTTTAAAAAGTTAAAGATCCAAAATAAGGAAATGTGTTTTTTTTAATTAGAACTTTTTTTCATATTGCCTTTAGATTATAAAATGTGTTCTTCCAAATTCTAATAATGATCAGAAAAAAAGTGTATATTTTTAAAATAAGTTCTACCTTTTTAATGGTCACTTTCATGGCTTTCTCCTCAGGTGTTTGTCTTTTTCTCATGTTATTAGTCTTTATTGTGCTTAAACATATTTGTTACACCAGGCACTCATCCTGTGATAAGAAAGCAAAAGAGGTATTTTCCTCTTTCAATTATGGGGTAAACCCAGGTGCAGGGAAATTCAAATAAAAACTTCACTGAGATTTCATCTCACCCCAGTTAAAATGACAATCATCAAAACTACAACAGTAATAGCTGGTGAGGAGGTGAGGAAAAGGTCCATTTATCCTTTGTTGGTGGGACTGCAAATTGGTCTAACCACTTTGGAAGGCAGTATGAGGGTTCCTTAAAAAGCCACATGATTAATGGAAATAAGATTAGCTGTGAAATTTGGACGGTAGAGTTTAGATTCCCCTCCAAACACTTGCTCAGACTTTAGTTTCCTAGGGATGTTGCATTGATATCAACACTAAGAAAATGAGCCCTCTTCTACAGCTCCCAGAGGGATATACTTTTTACTCAAAACATATTCTAGCTAAACCCTTAGTCCATCTATCATTATCTAGCTGTGGAAATTTGGGCAATTTATATAATCACATTGAGATTAATAACTGTGAATAAAAAGTAAAGTTATGGTAAACCCAAATTAGAAAGAGTTATTGTATTGAGCATTAAATTTAGTTCACAAACATTTTTATGGGGGAGATATAGAGTTGATTTGTGTTAAGACTTCCAATGAAATTATAAGGTCTGACTCATTCCTACTGCTTAGGGAAAGTTTTCAACTTCTTTGGATTTTAGGTTTTTGTTTTGTTTTGTTTTGTTTTGTTTTGTTTAAAAGGTCTCAGAGAAAGAAATTAAGCAGAAGGATTGCCAAACCTGAAGGGAGGTAAGGGACAGGTGCTAGAGAAACAAGAGAGAACTGATCAAAAGTGGTAGGAGAACAACACTCTTTGAGGGTAGAGTTTTACAAGTGTCAGAGGCCTTGTGCTGACAGGAACTCTCACACTACTTTCAGATAGAGAACCAATTGGATAATTGGAGAGGGGCAAGCCAACACATGTGGATGATGGCTACAACACCTCCCAAGGACCAGTAATCCCACCCCAGTGCTTGGCCTTTGAGCAATAAAAGGCAAAGAAATAGTATTCAACTGTGGCATCTCACAGCAGAAGGAGCAGAGGTAACCATGGTGACCATGATAGCCAAAGTACTGTGCATTTTCCCAGTATTCCAACACCAAGTGAGCTTGAGCAGCTCCATAATGAGTAATAACGGATCTTCTGCCATCTTGAGTAAGACGCTATCAGAGTCAGGTTTAATTTAATCTTAAGTAAAATTAATGTGGTATTTCTAACACCTAAGTTGTGTAGAATAAACTCATACATGTTATATGTAAAGTGAGTTACATCATCATAAAATTTTCCTATTGAAATTTCCACACATTTTCTACCAAAATCTTAACTCTCTGCCATCTGCGGATCAGTTTAAGTATTTATAACAACAACAACAACAAAAAGCTTCTTTGAAAGATTTTGAAACTAAAAGGTTTTAAGTAGAAATTTTATTTCCAAAGGTAAAGGATTTTCAGTTTTGAATATTCAGCAAAATATATGTAATGTCTTATGGAGGGGAAGATTGAGGAGAACTCGGACACTAATTTGAATATCAGCAGCTTTTTCTAGTGGGTGTAGGGATATCTTTGCTGCATGGGAAACCATTTACATAACCACCCACCTGCCCAACAATGAGGATTAAATCCCATTATACTTTCCATTAACCAAATTCTCAGACTACATTTCCTCAAATCTTTATGCAGATGTCAAGACAGTTTGATGCTAAACAACTAAGTGGAAAAGATATAAATTCCAGAAATCTGTCAGCTAGTACTTTTGTATAGTTCATCATAAATATTAATTATCACTCTTCAACAGCAAAATGATAGTAAAAAGATTAATGATCATTTTTTGAACAAATCAAATATCTCCTAGATTTTTGTAATTATGAAGAGATGTAAATTTTTAAATGTATACATTGTGAATGTGGTCCAATGGAAATATCACCAAAATATTTATAATTTTTTTGTTGTATAGTTAGATACAAACCCCCAAATCAGTATTTGTATTTTAGACAACTGTAAAAGATATCCAGGTATCTTTTTTTGTGCTATTTCATGGCTGCTTGAACTCATTTGTCCCTTGTTCATGCCTCTGCACTGGGTTCTGCAGAATCCTCTCTTGTGGCTGTGCCCTGTTTCTTTGAGGTCTGAGCTAGCAATCCATAAAGTACAGTTGAGAGGTACAGTTCTCCAGTGGAACTCCAACAAATGGAAAACAACTGGTAAATGCTTCTTACCCACCCTCCCTCTTCCCAGCATAGACTGATCTGAAAGGAGGTTAGGCAGCTCCTTGGTGGCTAGGATATCAACAATCAACTGCATGTAGTCAAATTAAAACCATGTCTAGTAATTGGTTCTTCATTTCTCTTCTTTAGCTACCGCTGCTTTCACTCTCCTCAGCAGAAACGGCTGCAAGAGGTTGTGAAGTTCACTTGCTGTGGAAGGAAAAACATAAAAGAGTGTGGTACAAAAATACAGCAGAGGCGCCGAACTACTAGAGAACATGGAGCAACTCACTTTCCTCATTTTCATGCTAATTCTGCGTTCTAGGTCAG
Organism: Spermophilus citellus; assembly: GCF_964194105.1. NCBI lineage: Eukaryota > Metazoa > Chordata > Mammalia > Rodentia > Sciuridae > Spermophilus > Spermophilus citellus. Next base: position 5,614,927 of record NC_138194.1, on the reverse strand, counting down.
TACAGTAAGTTTTCACAGTTACAGATGCTCCTGGACTTACAAAGGGATTACATTCCTATAAACCCATCACAAACTGAAAATATCTTAGACGTAAAAAATGCCTTGAACGGACCTAACATACCAAACACCACAGCTCAGCCCACCCTACCTCAAATGTGCTCAGCACTTACATTAGTCCACTCAGCAAAATAATCTAACCCGAAGCCTCTTCTATGAAAAACTGTGAATACTTCATGTAATGTGCTGAATGCCTGTGCCTAAACAACTGAAAACACAGAGCACTGTGTGGTATCAGTTACTTACCCTCAGGGTCGCTGAGTCATTGGGGAGTGGTGCCTCACTGCTGCCACCCCGCCTCACAGGACAGTACCTTACAACCTACCCCAAGCCTGGGAAAAGACTGAAACTCATGCCTTCTTATGGCTGAAGAGCATCCCATACTGTCTACACCACATTTCCTTTTTATCTGCTAATGGACATCTAGGTGAGCTCCACACTCCGGGTACTGTCAAGAGTGCTGCAATGAACACAGGAGCACAGACATCTCTTGACGCGTCGATCCCCTTCTTCGACTATACCCAGTATGGGACTGCTGAATTGTATAGCAGTTCTATTTAGTTTTCTGAGGAAACGCCATCCTGGTTTTCACGATGGCCGTACCATCTCCATTCCCACCCGGGTGTCTCAGATTTCCCCTTCCACCACAGCCTTGCCAGCGTGTGGTGTCTGTAATAACCATTCTAACGGGGGAGGAGGTTTCCCATTGTGTTCCTGATTTGCATTTCCCTGATGATTATATTGAACATTCTAATAACAATAATGCATTTTATATCTTAAACCAGTTAGAATCCAGAATTTTGAATATATTCACCATAAAGAAATGATCAAGGTTTTGCTATATGATATGCTAATGACCTAAGTGATCACTATGCAAAACATCAACAGGTATAAATACGTACCTCAAACATAGGTACAAATAGGTACACCAATAAAAATTTGAAATTCAAAGTACAGTTTCTATTGAATGTTGCTGCTTTTGTAAACTGGTAAAGTCAAAAAATTATAAGCTGAACCACCATAATTAGAGGACCAATCATTTCTCCCTTTCCTGGTTTCTTCCTATTCCTTCTGGACTTGTTACTGGCTTTTAATACAGAAACTACAACACTCAAAGAACTGGATTCTTCTTAGGAATAATCTCATTTTCAAGACACTGTTTTCCAGGGTATTCTTCATTTCATCTCACTGATCAGCATACAGCCTAGAAATGCAGGGTGAGCAATACTGTCTCCATGTTTATGACAGTTAAGTGAGGCTCAGAGAAATCAGGCCACTTATCCAAGGACACACAGGTGAATGTGAAAATGGCGAGCATTAAAAGTGGATTTTTAAAAACTTCTAATCCCTTGTTCTTTTACAGGCATCTTAGACTTCAAAAGCTACACTAAGTTGGAAGTATACATCATGTAGGAAAACCAGAAACAGAAAACAAAAATACAAGCAACCTGTTAAATGTGAAATTCAGATAAACAATTCATAGCTCTTCAGTACCAGTATGTCCCTTGTCATTTGTAATTAGATGTCACATATCTGACAACTCTAAACATGGGAGTAATCAATCAGAGCAGGTTTGCAGGTCATCTTTACCCTGTGGTTTGGGAATTTTTGCTCTAAGAACCCTCTGCAACTCATATTTAACCAGCTCACACATAATCACTGGGTGGCCCCCTGCCATCTGTTTTGGACAATCATCCTAGGGTATTCAGATATTATGGGAATGTTCCACAAGGCAGAGTGGCAAAGGTATAAGAAAAAGCTACGGTTATACGAATGAAGGCTTCCCTTTTCCCTTCCACATCCCAATCATCTCAAACTTCTGGTTAAAATAAAACAGCAGTGTTGCAGAATTCTTAACAGTAGTCTGGGTCTATAGCATGCACTTACTTTTCTGCACTGGCAAGTGGCATGGAAAGTTAACAAAGTCTATAATTTTTATAAATTACAAGTTGAAGCCACATGGTAACATGAACTTGAGGCATGAGGATGGTAAGCTGAAGGCCAGCCTATGAAACTGAGCAAGACGCTGTCTCCAATTTTTTACAGAAGGACTGGGAATGGATCCCTGTGGTAGAGCACCCCTGGGTTCAATCTCCATACCACAAAGAGAAAAAAAATTAGAAGTTGGTTTTTAAAAAAGCACACATATCAGTGGGTACTTTCTACTTTTTCCAAAAGTAAACCAATAAGCCTCACTGCAGAATCATGTAACAAACAAGTAAGAGCCATGGATAGCAGACAAGTGGACACCACATGAGGGACCATCATCTGCCTTATATCTGTGGTGGTTTTTCTCCCTGGAAGGCATTCTCTGGTTATTGATTCTCTTCCTTTTCAATCTACAACTCTTATGCATTAGGGAAGTTTCTGTGTCAAGATCTCTTGGGGATAATTTGCTGAATGGGAATTAACCTGATTTGGACTCTTTTTCAATATCCCGGTAATGTTCAACAAAATCCTCCATCTGTTCCTTGGAAAACAGGTCAGGTTCCACAAAACTGAGGAGAGAGTAGAGTTCTTAGAGGCTGTTCTGGATAGGAGTTCCAGTCAACAGGAGACTGAAGACCACCGAGAACTAGAATATGTAAATAAACACAATTAAAAATCTCTACCACTGGGAAGCAAAACCAAGTGACCCATCACAACATTTATTTGAACACAGAGGGACATGATATAACACAATGAACCAAGGCAAATGAAATCAGAAGGCTCAGGTTCAAGTTGTACACTCTATTTAATGTGAGAAACAATACCTCTCCAGTTTCAACCATAAGGAGGGGATAATAATCTGTAAGAAGACACTCTTGTAAGCATGTAAGTGACATCGCGTTGTAAACTCTTTGAGTATTACATGAGTATTCACTAGGGTTACTAAATGCAATCTATGTGAGGAGTCAAACTATGTTATGACCTACATGGAGGAATTAATGGGAGTATCTGAGTAAACACATTCAATCAAAGAGTTTGAGAAGCCAAAGTTATTTATAGCATCAGGCCTCTCTGCTACAAGCAAGCAGCAAGATTTACACTTAATGTCTGTTCATAAACTTTGCAATATATCAGAGTCAAGATATCAAGATTTCCAGATGTTTCTGGATAGTAAGCCATGGACAGTCCAACATAAAAAGGGATTCTGTAAATTTTTGAGAAACACGGCTGGGAATGTGGGTCACCAGCATAACGCTTGCCTAGCATGCATGAAGTCCTGGGTCAATCCCCAGCATTTCCAAGAGAAAAAGGAAAAACACTGAGAAACAGATAGGAACACGGAGGTAAGAGACTAATGAAGGAAGAAAAACAGTAACAACAGATATCAGGCCAAGCAAGGTCAACCTCTGAGCTGACATTAACAAGAACTTACACCAGCAGAATTAAGTAATGTGGAAAAGTCACATCCTGTGCATGTGTATTATTTTAAATATAGAGTACAAACTCTTGGGAAGGACATGTAATCAAGGCTCCCTAAAAAGAAGGCAAAGAGGACAGCAGAGATAGAGGATGCCCTACCAGGCAGGGGATAACAATATTTGAAACTAATAAAAACGATGATATCTTCAGTAAAAACTCTAAACACTGCAACTTTTAGGCCAATAAATATTAAATACATAATCCAGGTCTAAGATTTTCCTCTAAATGACCTCTAAATTTAAGTGATTTGTTATAGGATGAGGACCAAATTTTGATTATCTCAGAAATTAACAAGTGTGGTCTCATGAATGAGCAAATTTTCAAGTCAACAAGGAGAAGGTATTTCACATTTCATTGGCTTCTCAGAAACAAGGGCAGCTCCAGGCCACAATGATCTTTCTCATCTACTTTGCTGAATGATACAAGAGATCAAGAGAAGGGAATGCAATCAAGTGTATCATACTAAAAATATAACAGACGAGAGACTGAAGGCAATATGCTGTAAGAAATTGGTCTCTTCATGACTCCATGTGAAGGGTAAGTTTCTAAATAGGTAAATTGGGGGAGGCGTAAGGTATATCCAATGCATCTACAACTGCAGACAGGAGTGTAAGATCTTTATTTGTAAAAAAAAAAAAAAAAGAGAAAAATTAAAAGCCCTCAAAAGAGAGTTGAAACATCTCCAAAAATACAATGCATTTTATTGGGGTAGGGTCTGACTCATTTGATAACTAGATTTTAGTAAATGTTATCTTCTATATAAAAGAGAAAGGAATAGTAATTAGCCATATTAAATACTACTTTTGCCACTGCCCTCCCAAACAGGTTTATTTAGCTCTGCAGAAGTCTGACTACAAAAGTTTTAATTTATGAGATGGACATCATTATCCGAAGTACATGTATGAAGAGACGAATGGTGTGACTCTACTTGTGTACAACCAGAGATATAAACAATTGTGCTCTATATGGGTAATGTGAATTGTAATGCATTCTGCTGTCATATATTACAAATTAGAACAAATAATAATAATAATAATAATAATAATAATAATAATAATAAAGTTTCAATTTAGTTAGCTCTGTATAGACTAAACTAAGTGGTTTTAAAGGGGAGTTAGAGGGGAGAAGGAATGGTGAACAGATGGGTATAGGATTTCTGTGCCAGGAAACTGCTCTGCATGATACTATAGAGTGGAAACATGCCATCAGCTGTTTGTTCAAACTCAGAGGACACGCAACAGCGAGTGAATCCAGCATTACGAACTCTGGTGACACTGCGGTGCCAATGTAGATTCATTAGTTTTAACATCTCTCTTCAGAGATAGGCTGAGAATGGGGGAAGCTAGGCTTGTAAAGGGGCAGGGGATATATGGGAACTCTCTGTACCTTCTATTCAATTTTGTTGTAAACCTAACTTGCTCTAAAAAATAAAGTCTATTAAAAAAGGAAGGGGGGGTGTAAAAACTAAGACTATCCTTTGAGTTTACCTCTGAAAGTGTCTTATGCAGCAGAGAGCTTTGGCTTTTCAATCTGTGGGCTTCATCCACCACAAGAACACTCCAGGAGAAGCTGTGAGAGAAAATCCAAACTTTCAGCTTCGTGTAGCTCAAACATATTTCACAACCACATCTTCCTATACAATTATGACTTATTAGAAAGACTAACAGCCCACTCTGTTAGAAGCATACCCGGCATCGTGACCTTCCTATCTGGAAAGGTTACCATGTGCTTTGTTTTCCCCTCAGATGAGAGAGATCTATGCAGAAAGTAAGGAGCCGGAGACAGAAATGAAATGATATGTTTATCATATTGTACTATGTACCAGACATTGTGCTTGTGGCTTTGTGTGCAATTTAATCCAAGGAATAAGACAAGTAACCGTAATTGTGCCAAGAAGGACACTAAAACTCTGAAAGGCTAGGTAACTAGGTCAAGATCATAAGGGCAGAGCAGAGATTCAAACCCATAAGAAAAATCAAGAGGCAGTGATGTCACAGCAGCTAAAGGAGTAGGACTTTAAAATGGGAGAGTGGTGAACAGGATCACGGAGATGTCCAGGACGATGCAGCCACTGGACTTGTTAACGTGGAGGTCACTGGGGGCTGATGCCACAGCATGTTTATAGTATAGTATGTCACGAGAGCAATTTCTGAAGAAATTTCAGTCCTAGAATCATATTTTTGACAGATGCTACTGGTGGAAAGCTGTTAAAAAAATCCAAAATATGGAAAAAGATTGGATGATATTCTAGATGCATTAACTTAAAATAGCAAAAAATGAAAATAAACTATCTAATAATAGGTGATAAAATGATAAATAGTAGCTGCAAAATACAATCATGAAAAAGGTATAAATATTGAATATCCTTTTAAAAATGTGAAAATCATGCAAGAGATAATAAAGTGGGCGTTATAAGACTTAAGTTTTTAATTTTATTGGTAAACATTATGGAATCCCACTGCATCATTTTTGCACTTGTAAAACTAAGTGTGTCAAACAAAAAAGTAGGTAAGGAAGGACAATACCTGAAAAATTAAAACAAACGTCTATGTAAAGGCTGGCCTATAAAAAGGAAGCCTTCCTTCCAATACCACGACAGACACTACAGACATACAGGAAGATAATCAGAAATGATGTTGAAAACTTGTACTCCAATAAAATAGAAAACCTCAAAGGCATCCACAAATTTCTAGAGTCATATGATTTGCCTAAACTGAATCAGGATGAAATACACAATTTAAACAAATCAATTTCAAATGACGATGGGCTGGGGATGTGGCTCAAGTGGTAGCGCGCTCACCTGGCTTGCATGCGGCCCGGGTTCGATCCTCAGCACCACATACAAAGATGTTGTGTTCGCCGAGAACTAAAAAATAAATATTAAAATCCTCTCTCTCTTTCTTTCTCTCTTAAAAAAAAATTCAAATGACAAAATAGAAGATACTATCAGAAGTCTACCAACCAAGAAAAGCCAAGGACTGGATGGATACACAGCCAAGTTCTACAAGACCTTTAAAGAAGAACTAATACCAATACTCTGAATTTATTTCAGGAAATAGAAAAAGAGGGAGCACTTCCAAACTCATTGTATGTGGCCAATATCACCCTGATTCCAAAACCAGGCAAAGACATATCAAAAAAAGAAAATTTCAGACCAGTATCTCTAATGAACAAGATACAAAAATTCTCATAAAATTCTGGCAAATGGAATACAAAAACATCAAAAAGATTGTGCACCATGATCAAGTGGGATTCATCCCAGGGATGCAAGGTTGGTTCAACAGAAATCAATAAATGTAAGTCATCACATCAATAGACTTAAAGATAAGAATCATGTAATCATCTCAATAGATGCAGAAAAAGCATATGACAAAATACAGCACTCCTTCATGTTCAAAACACTAGAAAAACTAAAGGTAACAGGAACATCTCAACATCATAAAGGCTCTCTACGCTAAGCCCCAGGCCAACATCATTCTAAATGAAGAAAAATTGAAGGCATTCCCTCTAAAAACTGGAACAAGACAGGGATGCCCTCTTTTACCACTTCTATTTAACACAGTACATGAAACACTGGCCACAGCAATTAGACGAAAGAAATCAAAGGGATACATATAGGAAAAGAACTCAAATTGGCATTATTTGATGATGATAACGATTCTACACCTAGAAGACCCTAAAAGTTCCACCAGAAAACTTCTAGAACTAGTAAAGAAATGAATGTAGCAGGATATAAAATCAACACTCATAAGTCAAAAGCATTTCTGTATATCAGTGACAAAGCCTCTGGAAAGAAATGAGAAAAACTATCTCATTCACAATAACCTCAAAACAACTACAATAAAAATAAAACAAAAACAAAAACAAAACAAAAACCCCAGAACACACACAAAAAAACTTGGGAATCCACTTAAGGAAAGAGGTAAAAGATCTGTGTAAAGAAAATTATAGAACCCTAAAGAAAGAAATCAAAGAAGGCCTTAGAAGATGGAAAGATCTACCTCGCTCTAGGTTAGGCAGAATTAATATTTTATCAAAATGACCATACTACCAAAAGCAGTTTACAGATTTAATGCAATTCCAATCAAAATCCCAATGGCATTCCTCATAAAAACAGAAAAATCAATCATGAAATTCATCTGCTAAGATAAGAGACCCAGAATAGCTAAAGCAATCTTTAGCAGGAAGAGTGAAGCAGGGGGCATCACTATACCAGACCTTAAACCATACTACAGAGCAATAGTAACAAAAACAGCATGGTATTGGCACCAAAACAGACTGGTAGACCAATGGTACAGAATAGAGGGCACAGAGACTAACCCACAAAATTGCAATTATCTTATATTAGACAAAGGTGCCAAAAACACACACTGGAGAAAAGATAAACTCTTCAACAAATGGTGCTGGTAAAACTGAAAATCCACGTGCAAAATGAAATTAAACCCCTATCTCTCACCGTGCACAAAACTCAAGTCAAAATGGATCAAGGACCTGGGAATAAAACCAGAGACCCTGCATCTAATAGAAGAAAAAGTAGGCCCTGATCTCCATCATGTGGGATTAGCCCCCAACTTCCTTAATAAGACTCCTTTGGTTCCAGAATTAAAATCAAGAATCAATAAATGGGACAGATTCAAACTAAAAAGTTTCTTCTCAGCAAAAGAAACAATTTGTGAGAGTGTACATCTTGGGAGCAAATCTTTACCCCTCACATATCAGACAGAGCACTCATCTTTAGGGTATATAAAGAACTCAAAAAGCTAAACACTAAAATAAATAAATAAATAAATAAATAAATAAATAAATAAATAAATAAATAACCAACCCACCCAATCAATAAATGGGCCAAGGACCTGAACAGACACTTCTCAGAAGATGATATACAATCAGTCAACAAATATATGAAAAAAAAAAAAGTTCATCAACGCTAGCAATTAGAGACATAAAAATCAAAAGTACTCTAAGATTTCATCTCACTCCAATCAGAATGGCAGCTATTATGGATACAAACAACAATAAGTGTTGGCGAGGATGTGGGAGAAAATACACTGCTGGTGGGACTGCAATTGGTGTAGCCAATATGGAAAGCAGTATGGAGATTCCTTGGAAAGCTGGGAATGGAACTACCATCTGACCCAGCTATCCCACGCCTCGGTCTATACTCAAAGGACTTAAAAACAGCATACTACAGAACATAGCCACATCAATGTTTATAGCAGCACAATTCACAATAGCTAAAATGTGGAGCCAACCTAGATGCCCTTCAGTAGATGAATGGATTAAAAACTGTGGCAAACATACACAATGAAATATTACTCAGCAATAAAAGAGAATAAAATCATGGCATTTGCAGGTAAATGGATGGAGTTGGAGAATAATGCTAAGTGAAGTTAGCCAATCCCAAAAATCCAAATGCTGAATGTTTTCTTTGATATAAGGAGGCTGATTCTTAGTGGGGTAGGGAGGGAGAGCATTGGAGGAACAGACAAACTCTAGATAGGGCAGAGGGGTGGGAGGGGAAGGGAGGGGGTATGGGGTTAGAAGTGATGATAGAATGTGATGGACACTATTATCCTAAGTACATGTATGAAGACATGAATGGTGTGCATATACTGTGTATACAACCAGAGATATGAAAAAAAACATGCTCTATATATGTGACATGAATTGCAATGCATTCCGCTGTTATACATAAATAAAAAAAAACTAATACAAAGAAAGATAATTAACCCATAATGAATGTGTTGGTCAGCTTTCTGCTACTGTGACAAGTAGCTGAGATAATGAGTTTATAAAGAGAAAAGTTTTACTCTGGCTCACAATTTTGGAGGGTCAGTCCGCCATCAGCTGGCCCCCTTGCTGTTAAGCACACCACAGCAGAAGGGCATGGCAGAGCAAGCCAGCTATCTTAAGGCTGGGACAGAGAGAGCAAAGAAGAGGATGAGGCTGGATCCCTGCTACCCATTCCAAGACACACCCTCAATGAATGACCAGAAGACATCCCATGAGGGCTCACCTTTCAAAGGTTGCACACACTCTCACCAGTTTCATGCTGGGGACCAAGACTTTAACATATGAGCCTTTGGGAGATATATAGGATCCAAACTATAGCAGTAAATCTCAATAAATACTACCTGTTAATAATATCATCTTCTTCCTCACTTTTACCCAACTCTTTTTTAAGCATCTCTCATTTTTCCCTCTTATTTAAACCATTTAATAAATATGTTTACACAGTTCTTGTGTCCCACAAGCACTGTAAGAGGAATTTTGGATGGAAGGAATTAAATGTGGGAAATCTGATCACAGAGGCTCACAGTATAGGCGGTGGGCAGGTTAATAAATACACTGGCACTCTACCTACTGGTGAGCACATGCCACCCTTTTGCCTTTGTTTCTGTTTGTCTTCATCTGCTACAAGACTACACACCCCTGAAAGTCAAGGTCAATGTCTTAATCTTCTCTATCCCTATGGCCTCATCTGGACCATGATTCAATAAATATTTGCAGAAAAACAACAACAAAAACAAAGGAAGCCTTCCTCCTCAGGCTACAGAGAAAATTGAGAGGAAGAGAGCCAGAGACAGACACTCAGCTAATGAGAGTGGAGTAGGAGAAGACTGAACTGGGGATCCAAAGAGAGGGCAGGAAGTCCAAGGAGAGCACTGGGAAGAATAAGCAGGGGATATATTTAGGATTATAAGGAGACAGGGTCCCCATGAGGTTGGACGGTGGTTATGACATAGGGGGTGAGCGTCCATAGTATAGTTCCACTCAAAACAGACTAGGTCTGATTCCTTTGGAAGGACTAGACACAGATATGTATACACAAACATCTAAAAATGCTTATTTAACGCAAAAGGCTAAGTGAAGTGGATTTTGGTTCAATGAGTGAAAGTGGACTGAATCACTCATCAAAGGAAATTCAAGATTGTTTCCCGGAAACGAAAGTAGAGGGAATTCCAACACAAGAATGGAGAGTCCAACAAGGGAACTCCTGATCTTCTCGATCCAAGATTTTACAAGCCTACTGTCTGTTGTCCAAAAGATTTCAATATTTCATGGTGATAACATACAACTTTAAATGGCCTTCATAAACCTCGAGTGCAGATTTTATCACATTGTCTATTTTCAGAATGTAAAATATAGCAATGGAGAAATATAACATTAACAAACATACTAAAAGAAACAACTATGTTGTTGGGATTCTTGCTATGAGTCAATATTATAAATGTCCCTTTATTACTAAGGCTCTTAAATCCACCCAGAAATGCATTCAGAACAGACTGAAATATAAAAATGTGTTTCTGCTGAATAAGGTGACATTTCAATGCTTCTACATACTTAGAGACACTCTCTTAAAAACACGGTCCAGGGCCTGGGGCTGTGGCTCATCAGTAGGGCACTTGCCTAGCATGTGCGAGGCCCTGGGTTTGATCCTCAGCACTACATAAAACTAAATAAATAAAATAAAGGTATTGTGTCCAACTACAACTAAAAAAATAAACATTAAAAAAAAGAGGTCCAAAGCACCAAGTGCTGGGTTTGAATGTCTGCTCTGCCTTACTTGGATTCTTAATCTCTTAATTTCCTCATTTGTAAAATGAATAATAATCCCTGCCTACTAGGATTTTCATGAAACCAAAATGGGACTATTTACATAAAGTACCCAAGAACATTTATGTCCCAATCTTATTACCTTCTGAGACCTGCCAGATAGTACCATGTTTCATGGATATCTTTGTACTCCTCATCCCTCTATTGTACAGACCATGGGGCAGCTCTATAATTTACTTTCCTGGTTATTACCAGTAACTCCCTTTCCATGGAGAGACTTCAAAACAAGATAAGTTGGATATTAAGTAGCCAAGAAGAGCTGGGGGAAGGACTGAGTGGAAGAGCAGTTGGGAGGCTCTCAGCTCAATGCCCAGAACCATAAAATGAAATGACATGAAATAACGTGACACGACATAAAATGAAATAAAGTAAAATGAAAGAAAAAGAGGGAACACATCATATGCTCATTTAAATGTAAATTAAGTAAAACAAAATACTGGATGGAATCATAAAATCTTGGGCCCAGTCATCAAAGTAAGAGTAAAACAGAAACTCATTCACAACAATCTGGATGAGGAAAAAATATTTAAAATATTGATAAGGCCCTTTGAGAACAAAACCTTCTGAGTATGAAAGATGCACACAGGGCACGATGGGGCACACCTATAATGACAACTACTTGGGAAGCTGGAGGATTGCAAATTTGAGTCCCGTCCCAACGACTTAGTGAGACTATCTCAAAATAAACAATGAAAAGGGCTGGGCATGCAGCTCAGTGGTAAATGCCCCTGAGTTCAATCCCCAGTACCAAGACATAGTTAAATGGACAAATTACAAGTATACTTCAAACTTCTTTTCCAAATAGTCAGTTCTACAGCACTGACTGCTGCTTGGTAATTGCCAGGAAAAGGCTCCTATACTACAGTGAAATCTCAAGCAGCATTCCTGACAGGTGTCTGTGCAAGTTACAGTGTAAAGAATCCAGTGTCCAGGCTGGATGCAGTGGCCCACCTGTAATCCTGGAGACTCTGGGAGCTGACACATGAGGATTACAAATTCAAGGCCTTCCTTGGCAACTCAGAAAGACCCTGTCTCAAAATTTAAAAAATTAATGAATAAAAAGGACTGGAGATGTTGCTCAGTGGTAGAGTACTCCTGGGTTCAATCCCCAGTACCAAAATAAAACCAAAAAACAATAAAAATCTGCTAGTAATAAAAATCTCTAGTAATCTGCTAAACATCAACCATGTAGATTTAATCTCAGTTGTCACAACAGTCATCCAAAGTAAAAAAGGTAACTACCCCCAGTTTACAGATGAGGACACTGAAGTTGATGGAAATTAAGAAACCAACCCAATAACACATAGCTAATGAGTAGAGGTTAGATCACAGAATTCCCACCATGCCTGCCTATACATCAACAGGACCCAAAGAAGACAGACCGGACATATCAGGAAAGAGGCCAAGTATCAAAAAAAAATGTAAGACAAGACAAGACTTCCACACATTCAGCACAGTTTCTGACAGGGTACAGTATACTCACGATTTTAGAAACGGTGCATCTTTCAAGCAAATCTGAAAAATTAAGGAAGACACATTAAAAAGACTGGTATTGCTGGACATGGTGGCCCACACCTGAATCCCAGCAGCTTCTGGAGACTCAGGCAGGAAGACGGCAGGCTCAAAGCCAGCCTTAGCAACTTACTGAGACTCTGTTTTCAAAAAAAAAAGGGGCTGAGGATTGGCTCAGTGGTTAAGTACCCTTAGGTTCCATCCTTGGTACCAAAATAAAAAAAAGTTAGAATTAAAAAAATAAAGACTGGTATTGATAAATTCTGATTATTAATAATCTAGTTTCTTATTTCTTGTTAACTCTCTTAAACCACAGGATCTCAGCCTTTAACTTGTTTACTAATTTAAAAACTAAGCACAATTTCTAAGTAGCACTATCACACAAACAGAAGTTATGGTTAAGTAGAGACTTCAAAACAAGCAAGTTGGATATTAAGTAGCCAAGAAGAGCTGGGGGAAGGACTTACTTAGATAAGGACTTAAAACAAGACTGAAACTAGGCATCCTGCATTCCTATCCCCCGGTTATCAGACATGATGCCTCTGTACATGAAACCCTCTGCCCTGCTGCCTGCCTCCTCCTGTTCATCAACAAAGAGGCAGCTAAAGTGCCACTTTCTGGGAAGCTTTCCCCTTAATCCACCAGTAGAGAGGGAAATATGTCTAGCTACCTTGAAGCACAGTGATCCTGCACTTCGTTTGGTCACAGTCCCTCTTTGACAATGTGATGAAGGTGGATGTCCTCCTAGAAAAATGTGTGCTCTCAAAAAAAATCAATATAATTCAGTGGGTTCTACAACTTCTAAGGACCCAGGTTAGGAGAAACGAATGAATACCACATAGGTAGTCAGTAGCACATGAAAATGTGACTTCTGTTTTAGGTCTTGCTGAAGATGGGCTCTTTCCTCCTTGTCCCCTGCATATGTTACACAAGAAAGACCTGGAGCAAATCTAAATCCAAGAAAAGAAGCAGATGAACCAAATGCCACAGCCATGAGATGGTGTGTGCATGTCATGGATGGACTGCAGTGTGCAGACGCCATTCATTAGGTGCTGGTCACAGAACTGTACCTAGAATAATGATTAAACCCCAGGGTAAGGTCTGTGTTAAGCAGGGAGAAGGATCAGGTCTAAGAGGGTCTCCTGCTAACTAAAAATGCAATGATGTTTCTCACTTTAGTTACTTCCTGTGTTACTATGAGAAGGACAGTTTCTTCTTTACATCAGCAAAATTTACTGAGAATAAGTACTAGCCTTTAAATTGTAGAAGGGTAACAGTAACACCCACTGGATCCTCCCCTATCAGAGCTTGTGTCTTGCCTACACTGTTTCAGTTCAACCTTTCTGGAATAAAATCATTGAATATGACAAGATTTTGCTTCATGATCTTTTATCCATCATCTAGAAAAATATCTTAACATAAACAATACAAGTTCAGCTACATCTACTCTGTACCTTTCCATTTCTTCTTTCCAGTTGTTCAAAACAGAGGACTGAGAATCAGAAATGGTCCTTCATCATTTAACCTTCCCGTCAAGTAAATGAGGAGAGCAATCGTCTGAAACAAAGCAGGCAGTTTTGATCACCTTTCCAGGAGACACAACCATAAAGTTCCCACAACCATAGGCAGAGAACACAAACTGTTATACATGACTTGCTTTATAAAGAAATTCCATACAATCTTCCACATATTAGGAAACTAGTATGTTCTTAGAACGACATCAGGTAAGCTCAGTGACTTTGCTAAGGAAATTGATGGTGTTCAATTACTTCAAGAGTTAACGAGCAATGAGGCTCAATATTTATGTAACTGAACCAAAGGGAAAAACATCAGGAAAGAACAGAAATCAATGAAACCAATACACCTGTTGGAAAACAGCAGGAGTACTTTGAAACTATTAAGCCAGAAGTGCTAAGACCTGACAGCAAACAGTACCCGCACATCACGGCCTTGGCCCTTGGCTCAGCTGCTCTGATGAGAGTGCTTTCCTTCCTCCCCAACTTTCTCCATCCTTCTATAACCATTTAGAGGGTGCCTTCTACTGGCTCAAGTTCTAAGCTCAAGTTATATGTGAACAAAACAGATACAACCTTTGGTCTTTCATAATGGGTGCATTATAATCATACTGTATAGCGAGATCCATATGCCATAGTTGTACATGCATATATCTACAACACACATTCAAATGCAGAAAACAAGACAATAAATCATTCTCACAAGAAGTAGGAGTATGAAATGAAACTTTGCAAAGCCAAATGTGCATACTTCAGGACATGTTTGAGTACACTTATGTCTCTAAAGTTGCTCTCAACAAACAAAAACACGGGAAGAGCTTGCATCCCCAAATACTGTGCTATTTCTGAGGAAAAAATATGCCCTAAGGATCAAATTCAAAATCCTGAGAAAACTATAGGCTCAAAGGTGTTCAGATCAAAATTAATTTAAGTAACCCCAAAAAGGGGGAACTCATGATTCCTCATCAATAGGACATTTAAGCAAATTATAAATTCTCGATGCCAGTTGAATGATTGTGAATATAATAAAATGCAAAACTACAGTGCCAATGTTACATTAATGAATAGAAACCATATAGGCTAGGCGTGCTCTGTAACTTCAATGATGTAAAACATACCTTGCTGCTTATGGCTGTGGTTAGAGTGCTGTGATGACAGAGTGGCAGTTCATTTTTTTTGACACAATCATATTAATCTTATAAAGGAAATGATTTTCTCATTTAACTATCCCAGCCCAAAGTGTGCCCAGAGCATCCCTCTAATAAGTGGCTTAACTGGATTAAAACCATTCTGTTGAGTGCTCCCTGAGGATGCAATTTAGAGAAAGTTTGTCTTTTATTACCACAAATCAGAAGTGTCTACCAAATAAATTTAGAGTCACTAGTGAATTTTATCAAACATCTAAAATGGAAATGAGAACAATTTTACATAAACTCTTGCTGAAAATTGAAGAGGAACACTTTTCAATATATTCTATGAGGCCGGATTTAGCCAAATACTAAAACCAGACAAAATTAGTATAAAAAAGGAATATCACAAAACAATATCCTTCATAATGTAGATGCAAAATTTCTAAACATTCTTTTACCAAAACAGACTTGGAGTTGGTATATTTTTAGAGAATTTAAAGTAGAGGTGGAAAGGCAAAGGACAAGTGGAATTTGCTGGCTCTCTGTGAAGTCAGTAGGACAATTTCAATGACTGAGACAAAGGAGATTATAGGGAGGATACCTCCAGGAAACTGATTTTAGTTTCATAGTTCTCGTTCAGGAATATACCAGGAGCAGATTTGTTTGCCCAAGAGAGAGAAGTGATGAATTTCAGGGGACCTTATATAAGTGGTTGCATTGTTTCTGAATAATGCCAAGATTGATGAGGTATATCTGGCCTAAGTAAAGGAGGCTTCAACATATGATCAGACTAGCCTATGTGCACCGCTGCTCCAGCTTAAAGTTTATATATATATAGTGAGCGTCAGAGGGGACAGTTGAACTTCTAAAAGGATGATGAGACCCTTGCTCATTCTCTCCAGTGACCACTGGTGAAACTTTCCTGGGATTGAAAAGTTTTTATCTTCCTGATTTCTAATCAAGCTGCCTCTGACATATATTATGATTATACCAGGATATCTTTTGTATCCTTCAGATAAGTAATCCTTATGTGATTAACCCAAGAGGTGTTGTGACTGAATTTTCCATTAATCCAAGGCCATGTGTCAACCCAGGGCATTATTGCTTATTATTCTGGCAGAAGCATCAATTTCAACACTCCACCATTAATCACTAGATCAATGCCCGAGGGGGCCACATCTCATTCTCCCCTTTTAAGGTCAGAGAGTCTAAGTTTTATTTTGGAAAACATAGGGTACTTCCTCCATATTTCTCTATCACTGTAAAAAAATGGACAGCAGCCCGACCCCAACCCACCCCCACTGAGAGAGAGAGAGTAATATTAGAAGCAATACAGTTAACTTCATATAGTGTTACTAAGGAGCACAGTCAATTTGGTCCTTGGGCAAGTATACATGCTTCACACAGAGAAAAGCCCTAAACCTGGGCCCATTAACTGCACTTGTAACTCAAGTAACTTTTCTCACAGACACATGTCAATGCTCATATAAAGGTATAATGACATAATTAATAACTACCCCTACAACTAGAAAAATCAATCCCAAGATTGTGATCTCTTAAAAGTTAAGCATATCACATTCTAGTATATATATACATACACACACACATATATATAACAGCACTTAAAGATGGTATTAAGCCAGGTGTGGTGGCACATGCCTATAATCCCATTGGCTCCGGAGGCTAAGGCAGGAGGATCATGAGTTCAAAGCCAATCTTAGCAATTCAGCGAGGCACTAAGCAACTAAGTGAGACACTGTCTTCAAATAAAATACAAAAAGGGCTAGATGTATGATTAAGTGTTTAAGTGCACCTGAGTTCAATCTGGGGTACCAAAAAAAAATATATGGTAATGAGTTGTGAGGAGGTGTTTCGGTGTAGGTAAACAGTGCTTCTTCACAGTAACATACCTGGCAGGTCTTACCAAGGCCCATCTCATCTCCCAGGATGCAGCCATTTTGACAGTGGAATCGCTGGGCTAGCCAGTTGACTCCCTCCAGTTGATAAGGGCGTAAATGAATTCCTAGAAATAAAAAATAGAGCAAAACCAGAGAGCAGACATTTCAGCACATATGTGGGCTAAGCTCTAAGGCTTTGAATGAAGAACATAGCTTACACTCCCTTAATGTCAAACTTTATTGGCTCTATCTTTTATTGGGACGTTCTATGTATACAAACATTAGCTGATTTCCAAATTTCTTTTTGGGCAGACTTGGGTTACCATTCAAAGCCCTGAAATAGCCAGTCACTGTTATATAATCTTCTTGATCGATGAGAAACTCAGCCTGGGATTTGTTCTGTAATACCCAGTCTCAAGCCACTGTCCTTTCCTGGAAATAAGTATTCCTGGAAGTGATGTGACAAACAACACATGGACTGTTCATATGCTTGCTTAATGGCACACATCTAAATCTGCCATTCTGCTATATTGTCCCTTAAAGAAAAGGGGGACAGTAAAACACCATGATCCTGAATGCTCCCTTTCTGTTTACAAAAACCTAGCAAAATTAAGGGACCAATGAGATCAAGGCTAGGCTGGAAAGTGCAGATACATATCATCTTGAAGGACACTGGCTTTCTCTATGCACACTGGGCACTAGGGCAAGTTAGTGTTATCTGTAAAAAGCTACTTTCTTGCATGTATGCTGGTCATACACACAAACTAATGCTGATGTCACTGCTTCCTCAGTCTAACATGTAAGCCTCCTCCCTGAATGGGGCTGGGCAGAGAACTGAGGGCTCTGTGGAAAGGATACATGTCACTTGTTTGGCCAGAGCCACCAGGCAAAACACCAGGAGCAAGAGAGGTACTGCTTGGAGAAGCACCTTCAGGGACCCAGATGCTATCTGTTCAGTCTGTTGCCACGGAACTCTTCCTGGAGCCGTCACTGATCTGTTAGAAGCTTTCCCCGATAAACCATGTCTCCTATGCTGTCTCCAGCACCTTCTTTGGCCTCCCCACAACCTAGTACAACTGGGCTGTGGACTGCCCCTGCTAAAGGACAAAATGAAAATAGGACTACACTGTGTGCCAACAGAGAAGCAGGGTTAAAAATGGAGACGCTTAAAGGTGTTTTAAAACCGAACAAGGATGGCAAGACACTATAAATACTTATGTTATATATATTTATAATTATATCTATAAAACAGTCAAAAGTAAAAGGTTGATGGGATGGGGATGTAGCTCAGTGGAAGAGCACTTGCGTCTCACATATGAGGTCCTGGGTTTGATCCTCATAAAATAATAAGTAAAAATAAAGATATGTATTTAAAAAAGTAAAAGGTTGAAGTGGTGGATAAAGAGTGACCCTCAAAGAGTTCATGCACAGACCTCAGAATCAGTGAATGTTACCTTACTTGGCAAAAAGGACTCCACAGCCCTGACTAAGGTTGAGGGCCTGGAGGTGGGGAGCCGATACTGTTACCCTGGATTACCCAATCTAATCACTCACACCTTTAGAAAATGGACCCTTTACCAGATGTGATTAGGAGGAGGTGACTATAATGAGGCAGTCCAGGTACCCCCGCCCAAAAGACCTTGCCATGATTAACCTTCCCCTCTTGTGAGATCAGGATGCCTGGCAGTTTGAAGCTTCCTCTTGTTCTAAATGATCTGTTGGCTCTCCAGAGTCAGGCCTCCGTTCTAAAACTCCAGTCAATGTCTGGGCTATGGTATTCTACAGAAGTTTTGCAAGATATTATCACTGGGGAAACTGAGGAAGGTTCCATGGGATCTCTTTTTTTAAACTGCATGTGAATCTATAATTAGTATATAATAACATGTTTAATTAAAATGACATGAAACTGTACAAAGATAACAATATTTAATACTTAGAAGATGACTGCAAAAGAAAAAAAAAATTATCCAAAAAGAAGTTAGAAAAGGATTTAATATAGGGAATTAGGTCACCATACAATTTTTTGTTGGAAGGGCTGGAAAAGCAGCCCCCGGTTTAGCTTCCTGTTACAAGTGCTGGATAACGATCACAGAACTGGCTCATGAAGGTGGTATCTACCTCCAGGACCAGGACTCCAGGAACCCACCAAAGGCATACGCTATTTCCCCAAACGTTTTACAAAGAACACACACCACTGCTGGAACCAGGAAAAGAAAAATCTTAGCTCACAAACAGTTTCCCAAAATATCCATTTACTTTAACCAACAGGATGGCCAGTCGCTACCCTTGGGTCCGGTGTCCCCCTCTTCCCTGCACGGCCTGGTAGTTCACACCCCGACTGCTCTTCCCAAGGCTTCCCCGGCCACCCGCCACCTCCGCAGTCCCTGGCAGTCTCTCCGGGTCCCTGCGGCGGACCAGCCGCGCACACAGGCCCCTCTCCACCCGCCCACCACCCTCTGAGGGAAGCCGCACGGAACCGCGGGTCGGACCCCACAGTCGGGGGCGGGCCGAGCGCTCTCCACCGAGACGCGCCGCTCTCCGGGCGGGAACCTCGCCCGCGCGGCCCCCCCCCCCCCCCCGCGCCCCACCAGCGCTTCCGTGAGACGACTGACAGCGACTCCGCCTCCCACGGGCGCCGCGACGGTCCCGGGCTCCCGTGAGGAACGGGGCTGGAGAGGCCGGCGAGGGTCGCTGCAGTGGCTCCCCGAGGGCAGGACGGGACCCCGACTGACCGCGCAGGACGACGTCAGCGTGCGTGGCCCGAACGCCGCGGGGAGGAGAACCACCCAGCGGCCAGCCACCTGGGGCCCGCGCAGGCTCCCTCAGGAGAGTCGTCGGGGCGGTGCGTCTTCCGAGTCCGACCGCAGCGCCACCCGCAGAGCCGGAGCCCTGGACCCGGGCTTCGCGCCCCACCCGGCACGTTTTCTCGCCCACCGCCCGGCTCCCTGGAAGTGCCCCGCGCCGAGCTCCGCCCACCACGCGAGCGCCCACCCACTACCGGTGGAGGGGAAGCCCCGGCGCCCGCGGGGAAACCTCCTTCGAGACCGGCTGGCGAAAAGCTGGTGTGCACCAGGTGGCGCGTCTGGGCAGCCCTTCTCCTGCAGCCCACTTACCTGTCGAGCCGCACTGCCGTAAGTCCTGCTCCTGCACCCGCGTCCTCACCGCCTCCGGTGGGCCCTTCGCCTGGAAGGCTACTAAGAAGCCCCGCACGCGGCCCTCCATCTGGCTGCAAGAGGCTCCGCCCCACGCGCCTTTCCTGGGAGCCACGGAGGACCCTGGGAGGTCTTTGTGTTTCTTACATGTTGCCCAGCATAGAACATAAAGCTAATCTTTCTAGTGTTCTACCAGTATAGAAGGATGTGTTTTATCTCTAGAAAGACAAAACGCAATAGAGATTAAGAATGTGGGCGTTGTTTTCTATCATATGTGGAAACTAGAGAGAAATAAAGAATAAAAAATAAAAGGGATGGATGACAAGAGGGAATTGCATGAAAGTAGAGGGAATAACAGTGAAGTAGAGGAAAAATGAAGGGTGAGGGAGGAGGGATGGGAAAGGGAGGAGGTATGGAAAGAAATTGACCACACTG
Source organism: Spermophilus citellus (assembly GCF_964194105.1). NCBI lineage: Eukaryota > Metazoa > Chordata > Mammalia > Rodentia > Sciuridae > Spermophilus > Spermophilus citellus. Next base: position 5,594,204 of record NC_138194.1, on the reverse strand, counting down.
TTCTGTGCATGTATGAAAGTACAGTGAACTCCACTTTCATGTATAATTACAGTGTAACAATTAAAAAGTAATAAATAAATACAAGAAAGATCAATTAGGGAGAGAAACTAGTGAGGAAGAGGAGGAATAAAATGGCAAATACTGGGGTTTGAAATGGAGAAAAATGTGTTATCTATGTATTAATAATACAAGACAAACCACACTAGTATATCTAACTACAATGCACTAATAAAAACCAATTTAAAACAAAGAACATAGTATTTGGAGAGGGATATCTAGTTGTCACTCTGGGACACTTCAAATAAACCAAAAAGATGGAGTAAGAATTAAAAACTATTAGGCATTATTGCAGTGAGCTATTTTTAGGGTAATAAAAGCTGGACTATTATATGATTTTTTTTTAAAGATGAACGAAATAAGAATTAGATTGTTCTAAAGAATCTAATTTGAGTTTTATTTTTTGCTTTCATTGAATCACTTTGTTTTCATCATGAGAATATTATGTTTTTCCTGGATTCACAGCTGGCAGTAAAAATTAATGGCATATGATCTGAATGTATAATATAAGCTTCTTTTGTTATTATACAACTGTGGCTTTTTTCCTCCTTACCTTACCTGTAACTTGTTGATTTGTGTTCATTTATTGGGGTAAGCAGACAAATATGAAATTTGTGACTTTTCATATCATTGTAAGAATATCCTGGACATGATATGATGGCTATTAAAATAATTAGACATGAAATAGAGACCGAAAAAAACCCACTATTCATAATGACTTTCATGTGTGAGATGCTAAAAATCTGTAAGAATCAGGCAAAGTGTTCAGCTTTCAGCAGTTCAAGTTGGAACTGCACATTGGAACAATTAGTTTCACTTCATCAAAAAAAAACATATTTTCTTGTCCCAAACTGTATTTCTTGTCCTGCTCAGCTGTCTGAAAATTTCTGATGTTGCAGAGGAAGTCCCTAGAGGAATATCTATGATTCAACACGTATTAATCACATCTGCTGGATGAAAAAAGGTCCCCTACAAAATGATGTATCAGTAGCATACATGATCATGTGTGAAAATTTCAGAGAAAGCCACACATTTTTCTATTACTATTATTAAGGTTCAGCAGGAGCTCATAAACTTTTGTTTCCATGGAAGACTTTGCCATTCTTCCAGAAACTAATTTAAATTTACAAACTATGTAACATTCAACATCAAAACAGAAATATAAGATACTTAAATGTATATGTAAATTTTGTCGATGAATTATGTCATAGTATTTCACTATAGTGATGATATGAAAGGAAAAATAAAACAGATTCTTTAGAACTATCTAATTCCTATTTCATTCCTATTTTTAAAGTAGTAATTACTATCCAATATTTCAACATATCTTAAGTATGAATAATCATAAGAAGTGAAATGTATTGTGACTTTTATTGCTCCAAAGTCACCAATTTTACCAAACAACACTATGGTTTGCTATCTATTTTCTTAATTGTTGAAAATATTATATAACAATTAGAAAAAAGTAAAAAATATTCTCAGTTATTTCCTCTGGATTGAAAAAAAATATGTAAAAATATTGATCTGAACTACTTATAAACACTAGAGTTTCTCTATGTAAAAATGAATTATGGAAGTCATTTTTTTTACCTAGAAAAACTCTAGTGTTTAATATTAGAAAAATTGACCTTCACTTTGTGCTTATTTCAAATGGACTATTTTAGAAGTAGGAAAACCGTATTGATATAAATTAATGACAGAAAGGTTGAATGCATTTCAATAAATCTATACACTATTAAATTGTAGTGCTATTTTCTCCTGACCATTAAAGGAGAATTTTTAGAAACCAGTGGTGATAAAATCTTCTCTTATACTAAATCTTTAGATTCCTATGTAGTAAAACACACCTTTTCAGAAAAGCAGAGTCTAGGTTTGATGATTCCTCATTCAAAGAATGGTCAAATAGAGACTTCCTAAGAAAAATTATTAGAAATGAAATTTTTGTCAATTTCTTAAATTTAAAAAGAAAGCAAACTTATACATACACATTAATTTTTTTTAGGTATAATTGAATGACTTAATTCTGGTAATAATATTTGAAATTTTATAGCTATGAAAATATTATGATGAAATTATCTCTTTATAGGATACTTTTAAGAACTTTCAATTGGTAATAAATATATCTTTAATCTATTAATTTCACATAAAATTATAAATTGGGGCTCATCTTAGTCTGTTGTGGCTGGTATAACAAAATTATATAAACTGTGAGGCTTGTAAAAGATGGACAGTTATTTCTCACAGTTCTGGAGGCTGCAAAGATCAAGGCACTGGCAGATTTGATGTTTGGTGACTGCCCATTCTTCACACAAAAGGCCTTCTTGCTGTGTCTCACATGGTAGGAGAAAAGAGGAGTTTTCTGGCACCTCTTTATTGAGGGCAATAATTTCATTAATGAAGATTCTGCTATTATCACTTCCTAAAACCTCCAACTATTGATGTTTTTACCTTGGGTGTTAAGGTTTCAATAGCTGAATTGTGAGGTTACAGAAACATTCTGACTACAGTGTGAAACAAGAAGACTTGGAAAAGACAAAAATAGGTGTGGTATTTTGTTAAGGTTATAGTCTTTTTTTCTCTTTTATTTAAATATTTCATCAGCAAGTCACTCAAATGCCTTCTTCTTATGTTCTGTGAACCTGTGTTTAAACAGTCATCACTCTTTACATGATAATAATTATAATAATTAATTGCAGTATTTTTAAAAAATATATACATTCTGGATTTGAAAATAGAGGATCAAACAATAAGCCTGGTACTTCTGTTTCCTGATTTATGTTTTTAAATGGATCTTTAATGTATTTTTTTTTTTTTTGTAATGATACTAGTTTAAAAAAAATCCATATGTACAGCAAGAAAAGTGTCATACAAGAAGGGTATCCTAACACAATTTTTTAAATGTTTTGGTTTTTACTTAAGGCTGAGCAAGACAATGGCCATCCCCTCCCTGCCTTTGCCAGTTTACACATTGAAATACTGGATGAGAACAACCAGAGCCCCTATTCCACAATGCCAAGCTATCAAGGCTACATCCTTGAATCTGCCCCAGTGGGAGCAACCATTTCTGACAATATAGATTTAACCACTCCTCTAAGAATTATAGCTCTGGACAAAGACATAGAAGATGTAAGTGAAACATGCATTTTTCCTTTTGTTTTGTTAATACTTATTCTTATATTTATGCTGTTTTAATAAAAATGTTACAAAGATATGGCTACATAAACTATAGAATACAGGATATTTAAAATCATTATAATGATTTAATTCCATACTAAAGATATTTTTTAAAAATGTGTTTGAATTCATTAACTGTTCTTTTTCAGTTTGCAGCAGTTCAGTATACAATAGAACAGGAAATGTTTCACGTGGGGTTTGCTAAGTCACCAGGGCAATCTTTTGTATTAATATAAATTAAAAACTGTTTTACATAATTACTGATAGGGAAAAAAATAATGTTGTTACAGAGTGAAAACGAAAATCATGACAGTGGCCCAAGAGTGTGATTAGGGGGAGTTTATGCCATCTGTTGGTACTCTCTTAAAGAAAACACATTTGGGGACAACTGATGGACTCAAGTCTGCTAGTGGCTATTGACATGACCACTCCTCCATCATTGTCTTCTGGTTTTGTGGAACTGACACTATCTGCATGAGTGGAAAGTGGTCCAGGTTGGACAAATCAGAGTACTTTACTGCCTTAGTGAGAGTCATTTTTATGTGTGGACTTGACAGAAAATCTATACCTGAGTTTACCTCAAATATACCTTCATGACACATATTTCCTTACAGAAAAAGCTTCTAGTTCAGGTACAAAACATTCTATATTTGCTATCCTGAACATTTCTTCATCCTCAATTTCTGACATTTCTGCTTTACTCACTACATTTATCAATTACTTGTAGTTCCCTGCATTCACCAAGCTATGTTTTATCTAATTTTGTTACATATTTTTATGTTTTGAAAACTTTCATCTTCTTTTATCTAGAGCAGCATGGATAGCTTATATTTAATGTATGATTTTATAATTCAGCTTAGGCATTTCCTTACACAAAAATCTTTCAGGGCATTCATTGCCCAAGTTGCATTGCAAACACCCTCACAGTGCATGTCTCTATGACTCATCCAACTTTGTAATGTGGGTCTTTCTCCCTCATGGAGTTTAAATTTCTTGGGAAAGTGTCCTATATGTTAATAACATATGTATCCTGAACACTACCAGTTCTCAGCACTTGATAGATTTTAATAGTTCTTCAATTTAATGATAAATTCAGACATGATTAAAGAAATGATAATATCTAATATATGATTCAAAAATTATAATGATATTAAGTTAGTTAATTCCATAATTTGGAATATAGCCCATTCCATGGTTAGCCAATTCAATTCTGAGACAGTTCTTCCTTATATTGCTATGAAACCAACCTACTTGGAACTCACTTATTTTCTTTAAAATTTAAATTTACCAGAGCATAGAATAAATCTGTGAAATAGTCACTAATGTGTTTGAAGATGAATTTACGTTCTTCTGAATCATCTCTCTTTGCTGACCAAACATTCATTATTTTTATGACATACATTATTTCATTGCTAGGATCTTTAAAAATCTGCATTAACAAGAATATTTCAAGGTGGTTTTTCTTTACAATAAAAAAATTTGCTTCATGGTGAAATCTTGACAGTAATGAAAGCTAGAATTAGTGAAAATAGTCAGCATAGGGATAAACTGTTTAAGAATAAAGAGACATGTCACCTTAGACCAGTATCACCAATAAAATTGCAAATTAAGCTCAAATGTAAAAACAGAATTGGTCACTGCAGGGCTAGGCTCCCATGAATTGTTTTAAGAATAGCTCTAACAGGGCAGATACTAAGGAGTGACAAATTTGAATTAATAGGTCCAAAAATCAAGTTGGACTTCTTTCTTCAATTAATTAGAAAATGAGCACAAAGGTTTAAGAAATGTTGTTAGGGATTGAAGAGTTATGATGTTCTTCACAGTAAAGATTTTGACTTAGAAAGAATCCTAAGAATCATAGTAAAACTGAAAAGAGCAGAGAACAGAAAAAAAAAAACTTATGCCAGTGTTTTTTTGTATAAATGCACATAGACATATACAGATTTATAGTTATTTGCACAATATTTATGAATCACTCACATTTATGATTTTTAAAGGACTCTTACCACATTATAGTTTCAAACTAGTAATAGGTAATGTACAAGGTGTGTAAAAAGGAGATCTGAGACTGCCATGTTTATAATGTCAGAACAACTAAAAACTGATTATTGAATTCCATTTAGAAAATAATAGTGTAGAGATCACCATTTGACTGGTAAAAAGAGAATTGTTTACTTACCATTCATCCATTTATGTAAGTTAATTTCCATAAAGTGTTATTGTTTCAAGACACAGATATCTTACTTAGAAATAAACTCAATATATTCTTAAAGATATTATGTACTTTAAATAAATACTTATAATAAATATCATTGTTACATAATATGTATGTCACAATAAGAAAAATGTTACATGTATTTTGAGAAAAGTTGTTAATTTAGAGATTAGAAAAATTGATTTTTCTCTTACTAGTGTACATTTTATGTATAATGTTGTAATTGTAATTATTTACATTTACATTTTTTTTCATGTCTAATTTGCATATAGGTTCCACCTGGTGGAGTTCCTGTAGGTATTAGGCGCTGATTTTGTGACTGTTCATTGCTGTGGTTCATTTCTTTTTTTTTTTTTTCTTTTTTCTAGTATAACTTCACTATCATTTATAAATATATCTAAAAAAAGCTTTATGAAAGTTTAACTACATTTACATCATATTATTGATTATTGATTATCATACCATGAAAATTTGTAGTTCACAATGAAATTTTGTAGTTTGTAATTTCATTATGAATTTTGATAAATAATGTTTATTTATTTATTTATTTTGTCTATTACAGACATTAATAATTCATTACAGCATTCTTTCTAAAAGACTAAATTTTAAATTGAACTTTTCGGAACTAGGTACCTCAGCAACTACTTGTTAATTAATAAAAATTTCATATTAGATGAAATTTTTTGTCATTTCCTGTTATGCTTTGTCATACCTATATATGCATGTACCTAGGTAAGTATACATACATATGCACATATGTACATATGTGAAGAAGTTTTATGTGCACATGTAAAAACATGCATATATTCTTGTGTGTGTGATGAAGTGTCTTGATACCCTTATGTACTCTAAATTGGTTTAAAATTCACTAATGCCATATTTGAATTCTAAATAATGGGATGCCTTTGCTTATTTTACATTCATGTATTTGTTTACTATGGTTTTATACATGTATTTAAATTTATATTCATTTTTATGTCATTTTGAGTGTTTGTCAGAATTTATTTTACTCTCAAATAATAATATATAAGTCAATGTAGTAATAAGTCATGCTTTTAGTATATACCAAATGCATATTCTATAGTAAATATTTCTTTATGTCACAGAAGAAAATGATTTTAATCAATTATCTGTTTATATATTGATTTAGAATACTACCATTCATTTTAAATAATCCAACAGACACAACTACTACAAGATATGTATTCTCTATCATTATTTTTCTACTTGTATCCTAGTTTATGAAACTTAAAACTATGAATTGAAATGTGTTATATAAATAGAAATGTTGACTGAACTTAGCACATTTATTATAGGAATATAAAGTTCTAATATGTTTATGAAATAGAAACTGAATATTATGGTACAGTTTTTCAAAGAAAGATTTAAAGTTATAAAGGGTTTGAAAGAAGGATATTTGACTTCATATATACATTGTTCCTTACTAAATTTCTTACATAACTGAACTTGTCAAGATCAGCAAAACCACTGTAAATACTGTAAATCAAAACAATAGTTTTGTTGATGTCAATGCATGAACACTGAAGATTGATATTAATATTACATAAAATTTTCACAAAATGCATAAAAACATAATATACTTTCTTAAACACTCATATCACTCTTGAAAGTGGTATTATTTTTAAAAATCAAGCTAAAATATTAAACTTTGAATTATATTTTGCTGAAAATTTCCAAATACGTCTTAAGTTTTTGTACTTAAACATCAAGATACTCACCAATAGCATCTGTGTATGATATATACATCTATGTGTGTATGTATGTACACATACATACATACATATAAAATCTACTATTTTAAGTAAATATAAATATCAAGAGTTCTATTTCAATCATAGATTTACTGTGTAAAATAATCAAGCCAGACAGTGAAGCTGCGCACCCAGGCAGCATGGCAGGCTCCCCTCCCAGGGCGGGGCCTCCCGCCCTGCCCAGTTGGTGGCACACTGGCGAGGCTGGAGCGCAAGGCCACTGAAGCAGGCATGACTGAGATCCTGCAGCAGCCTCCCCTCCCCTCTGTCCCAATTCTGTCTGGTCGTCCCCCCTTTTGCAAATGTGAAATGTGACGCTGCAGTCAGCGGGGCGCTCCTCAGCACAGTAGGCTGCAGGAGCTCTGCTGAAGGGCTCTGGGTAAGCCGTCCTTGCCGACGGAGATGTCTGGGTGGGCACAGCCTCCCTCCTGCCGAGGGCTGTCCTGTGGCCCTGTGCCCACAGGCGGCAGCAGCCCTGACTGGCTCTGAGGACAGTCAGTCTGAGCATGGCCTGGCCCTCAGGGGACAGATGGCACAGGAGGGAAAGTGGCACTGATCCGTGATGACACCAGCGAGTCACAACTGGCCACCCAGGGCTCCTACTGCAGCATACAGATAGAACCCTGGCGGCCTCTGGCGGGTCTGACGTGCAGGAGCAGCAGCAGGAACCCCCCTCCATGCTTGCCAGGCACCCGCTCAGCCCTGGGCACCCGCTCTGCCCCTCTGGGCAGGCCCAGTGTGAACACCTGAGCCCTGATCCAGATTCTGAAGGCATCTGTCCATGTCCTCTCCGCGGGCCCTCAGCCCCCAAGCCTCTGTCCTCACACCCACAACCAGCGCTCGACAAGTTTCAGAGAGCCACTGTCAAGTGACCCGGGGTCTTCACGTGGAGGCCTGAGGCCCACGGGGAATGAAAACACGCCACAGGCGGCACCGCACACCAGGGACAGCTGGGGCCCCAGAAGCCAGGTCCCCGATACCCTTCCACGGGGCACAGGCAGTGGGCGGCATCAGCCACCAGCTCCGGACAGACCGGGCTTCCCAGAGGCCCCTGGGAAGGCTACTCACCAGCTGGGCCGACTTGGGCTTCTCGGGGTCAGTGCAGGCCTCCTCCCGGGGCGGGGGCGCCTTCAGGTGCTTGGCGGCGGCCTCGCACTCCCTCTTCACCACCTGGAACAGCTCCTCCTGGATGGACGCCTGCTCCTGCTGGAACCTGGCCCGGGCGACAGGGCAGGCAGATGTGGGGCAGCACTGCACAACAGGGCAGGCAGCTCTGCATCCTCTGGCTGAGCAGCACTGGGGTCCGGGGGCCACTGGCCAGTCGGGAGAGGAGAGGGCCACGAAACCACATGCCTGTCGTCTCAGCAACACCTCCCTCGGCCACGAAAGACCAGGGCCACTCAGCCAGGACGAAACACAGCTGCCCGGGAGAGGGGCCAGGAGGCGGGGAGAGGGCAGAGACGCAATCCCCGAGACACATGGCTTCCAAGGGAAGGGGCAGGCGGGCAGGCGGGATAGGGGGCAGCCCGTCCTTTGTTTCAACGTTTAACCCTTCACCTGGACACATGGCCACCCTGGGACCCATCTCTGGGCACTCTGCCTAGTCAACTAACCCTAGAGACAGGGGAAAGTCACAGTGTCCGACGCCCTTAGAAGTGTTATTGATTATACTAGAAACAGAAAGCGAGTCACCTAAATGTCCAATAATGGAGGTCAAGTTTAATATACTAAGGTCAAACACCAGCAGGGTCACAGCACCAAAGGGAAAGGCAGCCTTTGATTCATTAATATTTTGAGTCTAAAAACTGAGAATTGATAAATAATTGTTGGCAATTATAATGGTTATGAAGTAGGTGTGACTAATAGAAAATAATTATGATAATAAGTGAAAATAGGAAGAGTACTTATGACTTTAGGAAGTGATCCTAAAGACAAGAAGGTCCGTGGAAGGGACACCAAGATATTAATCGTGGTCACACAGAGATAACGAGTCTGTGGGGATTTTTTTTTTCATTTTATGTATTTTCTGAATCCTTCCTGAGCACATTTTACTTTAACATTTTAAAAATGTTTAAAAGTACCAAGGAGGTGGGTTCAGGTTGGTGATTTAGGGTCGGGGAGGATGGATTCCTGGATGTGAGATTGCACCCCAGCTGTGCCAGTGAAGGGCGGACCTACCCAGGGTGACACTAGTCTGCATGAGCCATTGCTCTGGGTCCCCTGATCACACAGAGACCCATGTCCTCTTGGATACTGAAGCTGCGCCGTGTGCTTGGTACGTGTGAAACAGACTGAATCATGACCATGCCCAGGTGAAAGAGGGGTTCTCAGCCCTTCCAGACACAGTGCCTTTCCCAGGTGACAACTGGCGATCACAGGGTCAGGGTGCCGGGCTGTGCTCCAGGACCCGGGGCTTTAAGCACTTCTCCACAAGTCCTCAAGGGAGAGCACAGGTCTGTGTCTAAGGTGCGGCCAGCTCTCAGGAGTAAGGCCTGTGTGGATGGGAGGTGGCTGACACCCTGGGGTCAATCCACCAGGTAGAACCAGGCCTCTCCCTTCTTCTCACACACCCCTGACACATGTGGGGACAGTAGCTTGACTACTTAGTCCTGGCTTTTAAAATGGATTTTAAGAATTCATTTTTTAAAAATCAGCACTCCCCCATACTCCTTTGGAGCTCCTTTCTTAATTTTTGGGGGTTACTGAGGATTGAACCCAGGAACACTCCACCCCTGAGCCCCATCCCCAGCCCGATTTTGTATTTCCTTTAGAGACAGGGTCTCCCTGCGTGGCTCAGGGCCTCGCTTTGGCTGAGGCTGGCTATGAGCTCGAGATCCTCCTGCCTCAGCCTCCCAAGCTGCTGGGATGACAGGCCTTGTTTGTTCATCTTTAAACGAGGACCAGTGTCACCTACACCAGAGGACTGTCCTTCGACATGAATGACCTGAAATATGTGAGAACAAACCTCCAGAGCTTCAGGCAAGGAAAAGGTTTTCAGGAAGCTCAGCACTGATTGAGAGAACACTCGGGCTCACCTCTTGAGATCCTCCTTCACCTCCGAGGGCTGCTGCTCACCATTGGTGTTGAACTAGGGCAGTTTGGATTCTGCAAAGAGAAGAAAAAAAGGGTCACTGAAGGCTGTGGTCACCTAAGAAAGGGGCTCAGGAGCACATCCCTGTGGGTGGATGTGCACCCCTGGAACACAGCGCCCAGCAGACAGGTGGACGTGTTCCCACAGAGGATGCCCCCGATGGCCCCCGAGCCCCTGTGGGCAGAGGAACACATCCTGGACCACCAGGGTGGGCAGCCACACCCACCAAGGGGTCTCTCTGCACTGGGAGGCTGACAGTGCGGAGCTGTCGCAGCAAAGCCACCGAGTACAGCGTCCCAAATCCATCCCCGCTCACTTGACAATTATTTGGAATCTAGGTCACCTCCTAACAAAGGCAGATGTGGCTGACAGTGGCCACTGCTCTGCTTCACAAGGACAGCCCCAGGTCTGGGTTTTGACAAGAGGCCAGGGGGGGCGGGAGGCTCCTGCAGTTTGGTTTCCTGTGGGACCTGCCTTCATTGGATGTCTGCCCCTCTCTGAAATTCAGTTAATTTAACTGCCACTTGAACAGGGCATGGCTCAGCTGTGAGAGTCCCCTGGACGCCCGTGGGGCCAGGCAGGCATGATCAGGGTGGGATGATTAGGTCACGGGTGTTGGGCCTGATCCATCTGTCAATCCATATAATTTGAATGGATCAGGGGCATGACTGCAGGCCTGGGGCCCATGGTGGGGAGCAGGGAGTAACTGGGGACGGGGCCTGGGGGATGCCATTTGTCCCTGGCTCCTTGCTGTCTCTCTGCCTCCTGGATCAGACAAGGCGAACTTCTCCTCCCCTGAGCTATTGTTGTCAGGCAGTTTGGCCACCGTGACGGGAGGGCTGGCTAACCAGCAGCTTTAAGAGGTGGAGCCGCTGGAGTAGGTAGGAGCAGGTGAGGTGCTGGGGGGCCCATGAGGGAGTCAGTGGCTCATGAGGAGAGGGAGAGAACCTGGGCTAGCACCCCTGCTCTGTCTCAACTTCCGCATCACCTCAGAACTACAGGACCGCCTCACCAGGAAGACCCTCACCAAATGCCTTCGACTTCCCAGCCTCCAGAACTGTAAGAAATTAATTTTTTTTCTTTATAAATTTCCTAGTCTATGGCATTTAGTTACAGCAACAGAAAACAGACTAATACAATATCCCATTCTACAGGTTTCCAATCCTGAGTGTGGCAAGCACCCCACAGTAACCCTGGTTACACTTGAACCTGCATCATTTCTCGTCATGTTGGGCTCTGTAAGTTGTCACAGCAGGTCTACCTTTCCTGATGGAAATTTATATAATTTATATTCATACTTGAAATATTTTTTTTTCTGGTACTGGGGATGGAACCCCAGGGCGCTAACCACTGAACCACAGCCCCAGCCCTTTTAGTTTTTATTTGAGACACAGTCTCGCTAAGTTGCTAAGGCAGGCCTCAACTCTGCGGTCCTCCTGCCTCAGCCTCCTGGGCCCCTGGGAGTATTCAGGGATTTTTGAGCAACTGCAATTTAGTGTCTCTGCTGCAGTTCTGTCCTTTCTCCCCTGCCTCAAGTCTTCATCCTTCCCAAACCCTCAGCCAGAGCTTGGCAGCTTTCTGGGGTCTTCTCCGGTGCTCTGCCCTCCCTCGCAGAGTCTCACTGCAGCAGTGTCTAGAGCTGCCCAGACGGCTGTGGAAGCAGCAGATAGGGCAAGGAACAGGCGAGGGGCTGCGGCTCCACATGGAGACCTGTCGGGTCCCTGTGAGGGTGCGCTTTCCCAAGTGCCCATGACTTGCACCTTCTCCACCATGACACAGCACGGCACATGGATCCAGCCTAAACAGGGGCCACTGTGCGTGCTCCTCAGGACCAGGCCAGGTCATCCAGCGAGAATATAAAGACTAAACACCGTGCGCTGGGGTCTTGTTTTGACATTCATGCTCCCCATTCTGTTGATATCAACAGCTTCACTGAGTTGTAAATTATTTTTGCTTTTGATATAATTTTCCTTTTTTAAAAATTAAAAAACAATCCACGTCCCCACTGCAGAGAAGGTGGCACTCAGCCACGCTGCTTCCCTGCCTGTAGGAGCCTGCCAACTTCCTGCTCCCTTGGTCGCAGGCATCAGTGAATATTGGTGTCCTCGGTTATTAGCGAAGTTCAAAGTCTCGCCATACATCCAGTCGGCCATTTGTGCACGTTTCCCAATGAGTTCTCTGTTAAGAAAGTCTTTGTGAACTCTTTGGGTGTTCCTAGTACTTGGTTGTGGTAGAAAGCTTCTCGTCACTGAGACCCAAACACCTGATAAGAATGACGTGGCTCATAGAGGTTCAGTCCGTGGTGGGCCGACTCCGTCGCTCTGGGCCCAGGTGAGGCAGAGCATCATGACCGAAGGGCCCCAGAGGGAAACTGTGCACACAGGCAGCCAGGAAGCAGGGGGCTGCAGGAAGACGCACCCTTCCCGGGCACAGCCCCAAGGACCCCCTGCTCCAGCCACAGCCCACCTGCCCACAGTTACCACCCAGCCCACCCCAACTAGGAGGGGCTGATGAGGTCACGGTCCTCATCCAATCATTCACTTCCAACATTCCTGCAGGAACCCAGGAGACTTTTAGAGAAGGCACCTCATAAGCAAATCACAACACCCTCATGCCCAAATTTGACATCTGTCAAATGTCCCCTAGTTTGTCATTTGTTTGGGAGGGATTTGTCCCTCCCCAAATTGCCTCTGATTTCTTCTAGTCAGTTTGCTCCTTTTCTTCTTAATTTAAGGTTTCTTCATGTGATGTAGGACTTAGAAATATCTCTTTTATTACACTTTTACGGTTTCACGTCTTGTACTCACATCTTTCCTTTTGGCTGACATTATTTGGGGGTATAGTATGAGATAAGAATTTAATTTTAACTTCTTGTTCTAAACTTGTTCTATCACTTAAATAAAGCAAAAGATTAGTTTTAGAAGAGAAAGATATCGTTCCGGGCGCGGTGGCACACTTCTGCGATCCCAGCAACTTGGGAGGCTTAGGTGAGAGGATCAAAATTCAAGATCGACCTCAGCAACTTAGCCAAGACCCTGCCTCAAAATACAGGACTGGGAATGTGGCTCAGTGGCAAAGCACCTGGTGGGATCCAGTCTCTGGTCCCGAAAAGAAACAAAAGTAGTAAAAGACATCTTAAACGGGGCCACCTTCAAACTGCCCATTTATGCCGAAGCTTCTGCAGCAACAGAGCACACACCTGTCAGGTACGAGTTCCCGGACAGCACGGCGGCAGAGGCAGGGTAAAAGGATGCCGCAGGAGGACAAGACAGGGACACAAGTCATGACCCTGTTTAGAGTAAGTCCCATCACCATGACAACTCCCTCCACTAAGAACTTATCAGCAAGACAACTCCTGCCTCAGCTTCCCTATGTTAAAATGACCAATGAGGATCAGGTGGTAGTATTCTGATGAGGTCTTCTAAAGTAACCAATGGGGAGGAAATATTCAAATCAGGTATCATAAGGTGACCAATGGGAGCAAAGGGGCCAGGTCTTCACTCAAGTCCACCAGGGGAAGAGATGGCCTCACAGTTCAGCATGTAAGATGGGGTGGGGGGCTCGGGCCTCCCTGCTTAGCCACCCTGCTCTACCCAATGGAGTGCTACTTTCACCTTCACCTGATCTGTGCTCTGCCAGGTACCTGTGTCTTGCTCAGTTCTGCATTTGGGACACCCAGGAGCTGGACGCCCTGACAGTGTCACACTCATCACTTCAACTGCAAAGCATGTTGTCATCGTGAAAGTCAATCACAAGTCATGATTCTTCCTTCTTCTACGGCTAAAACTTAAGATGGAAGTGAATGCTTCCTTTACCTATCAAAGCTCAAACGGACACGTGTCGGACTTTGGCAGTTTTTCCTTTTTTCCATCACTTTCTCCCGCTCACCTGGGAACCCAGCTTATTAAAGCCCCCGGGGTCAGGTTGGATTCCACTCCCACCCACCCCCCTCCATGAGCTATAGATACTGTGCAGTAGTCTTCTGGGTCAAGGATGAAAGTGTCTGGTGGAGTTCTGAGACTCCCCCTAGCCTTTTCAAAAAGATCTCAGGTGGGTCCAATCCAGGCACTGACCTGCTCTACGGGGTGCAGGAAGCCGAGGGGCAGAAACGCAGGGTAGGAGTCCCAGCACTTGGCTCTGCATCCTGGCTTTGAGCATGAAGCTGGGGCTCTCTGATCACTGTGTGGTGGTGTCTACAGCCTGGTCCCCAAACAACACCCCAACACTCCCCCTCTTGGTACTTTGTATTCCAAATGCAGCAAACTACTTCTCTCTTTTTGGTACCAGGGATTTAACCCAGGGGTGCTCTACCACTGAGCCACACCCTGGCCTTTTTTGTATTTTATTCAGAAGCAGAGCCTCATTGAGTTGCTGAGGCTGGCTTTGAACTTGGGAACCTCCTGCCTTAGTCTCCCCAAGCCTCTGGGATTAGTCTTCGCCACTGCCCACAGCTAGCAAACTATTTCTAGAACCCCAAAAGGGCAAGGCTGTGCCACACCTTGGTGTCTCTGTTCCTACTGCCCCTGTCTGTGAATCCCGCTCACCATTAGTCCATCTTCCCAAACGGAGGAAGCCCCTCCCTGCAGCGAGGAGCCTGCTCTGCGCCACCCTGTGGAACAGGTCCCTTTCAAATGCGTGAAACTGCTCTTCTGCATCCTGTACAACTTCCTGATAACTGCTTTTACTTCCTCCTGCTGAGCATGGAGGCTGAGGAGCTGCACCCTGATCCTGAGGGGCACCGAGGGGACCCATGACGGAAACATGTTTCTTTTTTTTCCCTTTCAATAACATTTCTTTATATATTTATTTGTATGTGTGCTGAGGCTGGAACCCAGGGCCTCACACTCTGCCCTGAGCCCCAGCCAGCCCCGTCAGGGGGTTCTGAGGAACCCAGCCTACCTCAGTCTACACGTAGCTTCTGTTTCTATAAATCACAGCTGCTTCTGGGGGACCTACAGAGAAGCCAGCCAGCTGCTCCTCCTCAAATGACACAGAGTTCGTTTCTCTGTTTTCCATCATTTGCCTACTTTTCTAGGTGGGCAGACGGCAGACTCTGGCCAGCCAGGATCCAGCCTGGCCTCAGGGAGGCTCCTCCTATCCCATCCCGATTCTCCTTGGGGTCCACAGAGAGGGGTCATGTCCCCGTGCTGCGTCCTGATTCCCACAACCCCACAGGGAAGGTCAGCAGGGTGGATGGACAACAGCACTTCGAGGCCAGGCGCTGGGCCCTGCTTGGAATGGGGTGCAGCCGTCTGTTGGGGTGTGGCTCCTCCAGCCCATTGACTTTTAAAGGGAAACACCTAGTTCTAGGCGACAGACCCAGATTCTCGTGAGCGAGTGTTTACTGAGCAGAATGGCAGGTGCTCCAAGGGCTTTTTAGTTTGTGGTCTGTGAATATGTTTGTACTTAGTACTTTTTTGTGCCTTTGTGTTTGCTACAAGTCGCTATTAACGGGCACAGCAGGGCAGGGCAGGGACAGCACCACCACCAGCCACAGTGGGTTAGTGGACAGAAACTCCCCTTATTTGTGACTGAATTCAGGGGCCCTCGACCACGGAGGCCCATCCCCAGCCCTTTCTATATTTTATTTAGAGACAGGGTCTTGCTGGTTGTCTAGGGTCTTGCTTTTGGCTGAGGCTGGCTTTGAACTCATGATCCTCCTGCCTCAGCCTCCCAAGGAACTGGGATGACAGACGTGTGCCACCGCGCCAGGCCCAGCACCCCTCTTAGAAGCCCAAGGGTGAGCCATCCCAAGGACTGGGACAGGATCCTTCGACTTGAGACTTAGGTTGCTGAGGCTGGCACCCACGTCGGGTCCGTCATGCCAGGAAAGCTACACTGTCCTGGAACGCAGGAGCAGAGCGGAGTCGCCACGTCCCCCAGAAACAAGCACGAGCCTCATGGGGAGCGGAATGTGCTGGAACAAACATGCCCTCTGTCACACCTCAGCCCCCTGCCTCCCCAGAACCCCCGCGCCCCCCCCCATACCTCTCGGAGGGGCTCTGGAGCCGCCTTCTGCAGGGGTGCATGTGCAATACGGAGGGCTGGGCTGCTGGCAGTCTGAAGGCTGGCAGGGATCCTTCATGCGGTTCACCACATTCTCTGACAGCTGCGAGAATCGAGGAATGGGAGAGGAGACATTACTATCACAGAAACGTCTGGAAATTAAGGCTCCCATCTATTCGTGCCTCGAATTTCCTCAACACGCGGTTTCCCCAAGACCCTCTCCAACAGCACAGTTCTCCAAAGCCTCTGCCACTGGTCCCCTGCCCCGCAGACCCACGCCAAGCCCATCTGGATGCCAGGAAACCACACTGTCCCCCCAGGCTCTGTCGCTTCTCTGGTTCTTGTGTCCACACTGTAGTCTTGGCGGCTTGAGTCCTTCCTCCCCACTCTCATGGCACTTCTGCTGTCCCTCGGAGCCAACGCCACCCCCGCCTCCCACCCTGGCTCATCTCTACCTGTCCAGGCTGCACGTATCTCCCTTAGGGGCAGCCCAGTGTCCCTTTCTCCAGGCGCCCTCCCGGCCACGTGCAGGTGACTGGGGCTTCTTCCTCAGGGGCTGCAGCTCATTCACCCCCATGTCCTCTCCAGGGCCACGCGGCAGAGAATCAAAACGCTTCCCGACTCCCTTCACCTTAGTTCCCCTAATGAAGGCTGGATCACCAACGTGTTCATTCATTTTCGGGCCAATGAAACAGGCATGAGGGGGCCATAAACAGTTTAACAAGATGAAACAGCGAGTGAGGGATAAATCCAGGCTAAAGACCCTTAAGAGTTCACTTCAGTAAATATTTATTAAGTGCCTAATGTGCACAAGGCATCATAAAGCACAGTGGAGGGGAAGGCATTAAAAACGACGGTAAGACAAAAGATATGATCAGCAATTCTCCTTCTAGATAGCTAACCAGGAAAAGTACTCCCCTGGGCACACGAAGGCACGTGCCGGGATGTTCACTGTGACATTGGGACGAGAGAAAAAAACAAGAAAATCCTAAACTTCCAAGATAGACAACTGGTTAAAGAAACCAGAGCGCAAAAATTCTATGAAGTGTTATGAAGTGTTAAAAATTCATTAAAAAAGAATGAGCCAGGCACGGTAGCGCGTGCTTGGAATTCTAGCATTTAGGGAGGCTGAGGCAGGAGGATCGCGAGTTTGAGGCTGGCCTCGGCATTTTGGTGAGACCCTCTGCAACCCAGTGAGACCTCAAAACAACAAGGACTGGGGATTCAATGATAAAGCACTCCTGGGTTCAATCCCCAGCCCCCCGAAAAGGAGGCAAGACTTGTATACTGTTATAAAAGGATGTATGGGTCTCCGTTTTATAAAAGATATACACAGCTATTAAAAAAAAGCAGAAAACACAAATCTAGCTGAGTGTGGTCTATGCATATCCACATTTACAAAGGCAAGTGTGAATTTTCATGTATGTACACAGGCATGAGATTGGGATCTGCTCAGAGCAGGACCCAGGGGGACACCTACCCAAGCTCTCAGGGGGAGGAGGGGCTGCTTAGATGCAGCTTCACTCTGGGCCCTCTTGGGTCTTTATCCCCTTCTCCCCTCCTTATGTTTGTGTTTTAATTTTTTTTACCACCAATATTTCTGTGGTAACTAAACACTATAGAGGTCCTTCAAGTATTTAGGATGTAAACAAACCAAATAGCTAATTAATGATACAGAACAAGACTAAACCTAACGTGTACATCAATAAAGAGAATATGGTGCTAGGAAATGGATCCATACATAAACAATCCCCTGATTTTCAATAAGATCCTGCTGTGGCCTGGGTAGGGCTTGAGTTCGTCTCCTGGGGCTTGAGTGTTGGAAGTCAGGTCCTGGGGCTGGGGATGTGGCTCAAGTGGTAGTGCGCTCGCCTGGCATGCGTGCGGCCCGGGTTCGATCCTCAGCACCACATACCAACAAAGATGTTGTGTCTGCCGAGAACTAAAAAATAAATATTAAAAATTCTCTCTCTCTCTCTCTCTCTCCCTCTCTCTAAAAAAAAAAAAAGGAAGTCGGGTCCTCAGCTCAGTGCTATTACAGGAGATGAGACCCTGAAGAGGTGGTGACTGGTGGGAGCTGGTACTGACCCCTCCCACGCCATCAGAATGCCATCAGCCATGAGGTGACACAGCCAAGAGAATTCAGTGGGTAAAGAACAGCCTCTTTAATTAATGGTGTGGGGACAACTTCCTACTCCAAAGAGTAAAGTTGGACCCACATCTTCCACCAGCCACAAAAACAACTCAAGATAGTTCAGCGACCTAAAAGTAAGAGCTAAAATGACGACTCTTCCCAGGAGACGGGGGTAAGCCTTGAAGACTTCATCAAGGTCACCTTAAAAATGACCCCAAAGGTAAAAGCAAACTTCACCCAAGTGTAAAGGTTTGCTTATCTAAAGACACAACCAAGCACCTAAAAAGATAACCCATGGGATGGGAGAAAATATTTGCAAATCAAATACCTGAAGAGGAATTTTATCTTGAATATACCTAAAAATTCACACAATTCATGATAAAGAAAAAAGAAAAAGAAAAAACCTTCTAATTTAAAAAAAATGGGTGCTGTGGTGGACTGGATAAGTTTCCCCAAAGGGGAGGCCTTGGGCCTGGGTCAGCATGACCAGGAGATGACAGACCTTTGAGGGGGGCAGCAGGAGGTCCTTAGGTCAGGGACTCTGCCCTTAAGGGGTACTGCAGGATCCCAAGCTCCTCTTCTTCCTCTTTCCTTCCTGGCTTATGATAGGAACCATCTGCCCCACCACATCCCCCCACCATAAGGTGACACCCTTGCCACCGGCCCAAAACAATAAGGCCAACCGATCACAGAAGACAATATACAAAACTGGGAGCCAGAATGAACATTTCCTCTTCATAAGTTGATTATCTCAAGTATTTTGTTATAGTCAAGTG
Organism: Spermophilus citellus; assembly: GCF_964194105.1. NCBI lineage: Eukaryota > Metazoa > Chordata > Mammalia > Rodentia > Sciuridae > Spermophilus > Spermophilus citellus. Next base: position 5,574,979 of record NC_138194.1, on the reverse strand, counting down.
AAACTGACTGAACACTGGGCAAAGGACCTGAACAGAATGTCCTGAAGCAGCACTGCATCATCTGTCATTAGAGAAATGTAAAATTAAACCACGACAAGAAGCCATTTCCATCCACTGAGAGAGATAGAATGGAAAAGTCAAGGCCAGGGCTGGGGTGGTGGCTCAGTGGTAGAGCACTCACCTAGCACATGTGAGGCACTGAGTTCGATCCTCAGCACCACATACAAATAAATAAAGTTCATTGACAACCAAAAAAATATGTGTGTGTGTGTGTGTGTGTGTGTGTGTGTGTCAAGGCCAGAGCTGGGTGTGGTGGCTCACACCTATCATCCCAGTGGCTTGAGAGGTTGAAGCAGGAGGATCACGAGTTCCAAGCCAGCCTCAGCAAAAGCAAAGCACTAAGCAACTCAGGGAGACCCTGTCTCTAAATAAAATACAAAAGTAGGGCTGGGGATGGGGCTCAGTGGTCAAGGGCCGCTGGATTCATTCCCGGGTACCAAAAGAATTCAAAACAAAAAGTGGTGGCAAAGATGTAAAGAAATCAGAACCCTAATACACTGCTGGTCAGAATATAAAATGAGTCAGCCACTATGGAAAAACAGTCTGGAAGTTCGATAAAAGATTAAACCTAGAGCAATTCACTCTTAGCTGAATATCAGAGAGAAACAAAAACATGTCCAAACAAGAGTTTGCACACTAATATTTGTATCAGCATTACCCATGATGGCCAGGAAGAAGACAACTCAAATGTCCATCACCTGATGAGTGGACAAGGAAAATGAAGTGTCTCTAGACAAGGAATACTATTCGGTCATGAACAGGAATGAAGATACTGATGCATGCCACGATGTGGATGGCCCTTGAGAACACGCTGCCAGGTTAAAGATCCCAGAGGCCACACCTATGCGGTAGGTTATATATGTCCAGACTGCACAATTGTCTAGATAGAAAAAGTAGATTAGTGGTTACCTGGGCTTAGGGAAATGAGGGACGGGGCTGATAGTTACAGGGTAAGGATATTTGAGGGTAGGGGGTGAAAATGTTATAAAAATCATTGTAGTGGCCGGGCACGGAGGTGTGAGCCTATGATCCCAACGGCTCATGAGGCAGGAGGACTGCAAGGTGGGGGCCAGCCTCGGCAACTTGGTGAGGTTCTAAGCAACTAAGCAAGACCCTGTCTCTCTCTCTATATATATATATATAACTCTGTGTGAGTGTGTAAAATGACTGTGGTAATGGCTGCACATCTGGATACAGCTCCCTAGTAGAATACTTGCCAGGCACACAGAAAATCTGGGTCCAATCCCTAGCAATGCTGGAAAAATCTGAATTGCAGACTTTAAATGGGCGAATTGCATGACATGAAGATTACGTCTCAAAGCTGTTACAGAGACACTGCCAAAGACAAAAATGAGCAGCCCAGATGGGATGTCACACCAAATCGCAAAAGGAGACGGTCCTGTCCCTGCAGCCCTGAGTTCTGCGGGAGGCTCGGGCTGCCGAAGGTGGAGCGCTCGAAACTGCCACAGAAGGCTCGCGGGCTGGGGCAGAGGGTCAGGCGACTGTGTGGACAGGGAAAAGTCGGAGAGCAAAGAAACCATGGGAGGAGCTGAAGGGCAGCAGGGGAGGAGTAGGGTGGAGGGGACTGTGCCCTCCTTGGGAAGGGACAAAGGCTCTGCCTGGTGCTTGCCTTGACTCGGAGGAATGAATGAGCCGGAGTTACAGAAGGCAGGGGAATTGTGACCCCAAGTCAGTGGAGGAACGTGGGTGGGGATGACAGAAACAGGAACACGTAGAGAAACTATCCTGAGAAGGTGGCACACGGGTTTGATTGTAGATATAAGAAACCCTCAGACTGTAAAGAGCGGCCAGCTTGTTCCCTAAGCTGTAGCCACCAAGTCGACCCCGCAGGAGCTGAAGGGTAAGCTCCAGAGCACGGCCGGTCCCCAGTTCTTGCTAGAACCAATCACACCCGGAGGGTCGGCCTGGGACACCTGGCTGGGTGTGAGGTGACAGCAAGGGCAGAGTGAACATTCTTCCAGATCGGTGGGGACACGGGCTGAGTGGACACTCTGGGGGCACCCTGATAGGGTGCTGGGTGACTGTCCAATTCTGGAGAAATCCTGGGGGCTAGCTAACTACACAATGGTAGCCTGGAACTGGCCAGGGCTGGGAATATTGTCACCACAGAAGAGGATGGAAAAACAGCGATGTTCCTGGTGGAGCTGGGGCACCAGTTGTTACAAATTAGCCAGCACCCAACGGGGCTTCAGAGTTGACCCTTTTGAAATGCACCAGTGCCAAGCCTAGTGGCACATACTGTCATCCCAGCAGCTTGGGAGACTGAGGCAGGAGGATCACAAGTTGGAGGCCAGCCTCAGCAAGAGCCACTCAGGGAGACCCTGTCTCTAAATAAAATACAAAATAGGGCTGGGGATGGGGCTCAGGGGTTGAGTGACGCTGAGTTCAATCCCTGGTACTCCCCATTCCAAAAAGAAAGCTCTAGTCCTCTGAGGGGCTGGGGGCAAAGAATGGGCACCCAGGTGCGCAGCACTGAGCCTTGGGCGTCCTGGAATCTATGTGGGTGTGGCCGAGGCACTGATGACGTGTGAGGTCTGCATGGAAGAGGCTATCAGAGCTGGCAATGATGCAACCCACGCTAAGGGAAGAGCCCCGGGACCAGGGGAGCAGCCCCTGGCATATCAAAGGAGGCTGGAGCAGTGCAGCCCACGTGGGGTCCAGAGGAGCGGCCCGGCAGAGGGAGGAGGGCAGTGCAACCAGCCTCCTAAGTACCTGCTACGTGGAGGGTAGGTTCTAGAAACAGTCCCGGCCTTGGACAGACAAGTCACGGGTTTCACACCCTTTTTCACCTGACCCCAAACACCACTGATTTCAACCACAGCCTCATTTTCCACAGCCTGATGAGAGGGAGGGACGCACTGATGAAATCCGCGTTCCACCTCGTACATGCCATCCCTGCTGCAGAAATGTTCAAACATATGCTTTGAAAACTCAGTGAGGATGTGACAAGTGCCATCAACGAAGAAATACATTATTCAAGTCTTGACAGCGCGCAGAGCAGAGCAGGAAGCCACCTCCGGGAGGGAGGCGACAGTTGCGGTGAGACGCCCACCCTCGGATGAGGAACCCCAACGACACACCAACCGGAGGCCAGATTCAAACAGTCTGAGAAGCCGGGGGCTGGCGTGTCCTAGGGAACCACAGAAGGCCAATATGGCGTGGAGAGAGGGGACCAGATGACCAGGCCACAGGGGCGGGCAAAGGCAAGACCGGGAGGCCAGGGAGGAAGTTCAAATCTGAGCCAAGGGCAAGAGGGGGCCATGGTGAGGGTCCCACAGGTGAGCCACAGGCTCAGGTTGGCCAGGCCCAGCCCAGGGGGCATCGGCTGAACCAGGCGCCTGGCGCCCGAGGGGTTAAGGGAAACATTGGCAAGATGCTTGTTGACAGCGAGAGATTTGTAATATTTTTTAATGTTGCTACAAAATACAGCGAGTAATATTTTTAATCAACAAATATACATACACACAGAGGAGTCGTGCGAGAATAAACACCATCTGGGCAGTGCCAACAGAACCAGAACGGCGGCTCCAGAGCCAGGCAGGGTTGGGTGCCTGGTGGCATAGGCCCACTGGTCACTGTGCCACCAGAGCTGGCCAGAGAGGATCCCGTATGGCCGGCGGAGGGAGGGCTGGATACAGAGCATCGCAGGGAAGAAGGAGTGTCTTCCAGCTGCATGACCTTGCCCTTGACCTCCAGCTGCACGACCTTGACACACATTTTTAGTTTCTCTGCACTTTGGTCATCTGTGAGGCGCAGGCCCCCTAGGGCTGGGCAGCTCAGGGATCAGGCCTGAGTCTGGATGTCAGCTAAGCCGTTTCCTAGCTCTGTGACGTGGGGCTGAGGTGGGGGGTTGTTCTCTCTAGATCCACGTCTTCACCTGTGACATGGGAATAAAGCAATGTCGGGCTTCACAACAGGGCTACTGTGAAGAGTCCCAGGAGCCACCTACAGAAGCCAGCTGGTGCGAAGGGGACAGTCGGTACGAGCTACTATGAGAAACTGCAAGGCGCTGAGCAAATACTAATCGTGGCCCCTGCCACACCTATGTGGCCCCTGTGCAACGTCTGGACAGTAAATGAGGACAGTCGGGATTTCCCACGCGCTACAGATCCAGTTCCTGTGTTCTCCAGGAGACTCTGGGACCCTGAGCAAGTCTCTTCCCTTCTCCTCCATGATGTGCACAGAATTCAACGGGGCAGACTCTTTCTAAAGCCCACACGGGCCCCACATCTCACGGCCCAAGCTGGACCTGCCCTCACCTGGAGTGACGGGGAGAGGCTGAGGAGGAGGGGTCTGTCCCCACCTGCACGGGCATCTGGGAAGTCCCACAGAGGCAAGGACATGTGAGGGAGCGGTGCAGGGTCTACCTGAGTCACACCTGCCCACAGAGACCTCCCCCCTTCCTTCCCAGCAAATGCTCCTGGAAACCCAGATTCCTCTTCCCATGACCACAGCCCAAACCCTGCCCTCACCCCAAAGCAACTGTGATCTACAGGAAAGCCCCCCTGGAAGACCTCGAGGGTTCTTTATTCAACTGTGTAGGTCTAGGAGTAAGTCACGTGCCCCCCACAGCTAGAAGGCAGGGGGTGGGGGCCACGGGTGCTGCTCCCACAAACCCAGTGGCACTAATAAGAACCGACAGGAGATCAGTGACAGAGGAGCTGTGCCCTGCTGACCTCATGTGACCAACAAGAGTCAAAGCAACCACAAGGACCGACGCTCTGCTGTCACTACTCACGGTTGTCCCCACTCTGCGCCCACTCCGGGTCCTAAAGGAGGAAGGTGTGACCGGCTCCCTGCTTTAGGGATTTCAGTTCACATCACTTCCTGCTGCTTTGGGCCTGCAGTGGCACAGATATCACCTGGTGACAGAACTCGTCCCAGGCCACGAGGTCAGTAGGAGGCCGGCCCACTGCAGAGTAGGCTGCCCGAGTCCAGGGCCTGCGCGGTGACCATGGGGGCCGACAGGTCAAGAGCAAGGGGAGGGGCACTTGCTCAGCAGAGTCCATGGGCTCACAATGACCCCGGAAGGACAGGCTCCCAGGGAACCCAGGAGGTAAAGAGCAGAAGGGTCCAGAGAGCTGATAAAGCCAAGGAACCAGCAGAGTCCAGAGGAGGCTGGGCCACCAGGGAGCCCGGTGGACTTCTATGAAATTGTGAATGAAAGCTTGATGCCCCCACTCCACACCGTCGCTGTGTCCCCTGCCCTGCTTGGCTCTTTGGACATGACATCCAGGTGCCTACTACTGTGCTGTTACTCCCAGAATATGAGCTCCATCAAAGGCAGCAAGGGTTCCATTTGAAATGTGCATCTTCAGTGCCTAGATAGTGCACATTTGAGATGCTCAGATATTTGTTAAATTCAACTTTTATTAAAAGCAAGATGCGGTGGCCCACACCTGTCATCCCAGGGGCTCGGGAGGCTGAGACAGGAGGATTGAGAGTTCAAAGCCAGCCTCAGCAATGGTAAGGCACTAGCAACTCAGTGAGACCCCATCTCTCAACAGAATATAGAATAGGGCTGGGGAGGGGTTCTCAGTGGTTGTTAAAGGCACAGGTCCACAACACCGTCCTCATGTAATGGAGCACTGAGTGTGCTGGCTCTCCTGAAAAACTACCTGAGAGAATCAACTTCACAGGGGGAAAGGTCTAACCGGGCTCACCCCTTCAGAGATCTCAGCTCCCGTCACTGTCCCTGTTGCTTTGGGTCTGTAGTGGCCCACTACATCATGGTGGGAGTATGGGTGAGGCGAGAAGAGGCCAGTTCCCACACCTGCTTCAAGGGCACACCCCCAATAACCTAAAGTCCTTCCACTAGGCCCCACCTCCAATAGGTCCCATCAACTCCCTAGGGTGCCAGAGGCTGATGACCAAATCCTTAACACATGGGCCTTCGGGGATGCTTATCCAAATGACAGCAAGTACAAAAAAGATCTAGCCGTCAACTTTATACTCAGTGCTTACAGTCACATGGGACATCACTTTCCCACGTTCACATATGAACACTCACCCTGGGAACACCATATCACATCCAACCACGAGAATGGGAAGTTACACTCCAGGTCAGTGTCACATGTCAAAATACACTCTACTGTCCTGATGGCTAAAAAGAACAAACAAAAATCAAAAAGTGCTTATGGTCAGCCAGAGCAGATAAGGGTAAGACATGGGCCAGTGACATGACAGACGAGCACAGCATACAAGCCACAAAGCAGTCAGGCAAGACAGCGCTGCTCAAGGGCCCCAGGAGTTCCAATAGCAGAACTCCAAGTTCAACTGCAGTGAGGAGGAAGACAGCCTGAAGAGATAATGGCAGAGAGGGCGGGGACAGAGGCAGCCTTTGGGAGTAAGGAGGTATGAGCAGGACAGGGAGGGTTCAGAGGGGCCCTGAGGTTCAGCCTGGCAGTGAACAGAGGTGAGGGAACCCAGTAAGACGTACAAGGTCACTAGGTCCCATCAGTCGAGACTGCCGATGAGTCTTCAGGAGGCTGGAGTGCATTCTGCAGGCCTCTGGAAGTCACTGATGGCTCCTGAACACACACCCAGCCAGGATGGGCTCTTTGCACAAGACAGTCCCCAAAGCAGGAGGAGGGAATGAGATCGTAGAGGGCCGGGGGCAGGGTGGTCACCACCCGTTAACCAGCAGTAAGAGGACTGAGAACATGTACTAGCTGCAGGACCAGGTGGGGACGGAATGGCTATGAAAGACAATTAGGCAACGAAAATTACTGAAGACCCGCATGTGTCAGGAGGCACGCACGGGGCAGGTGGGAAAAGAGACTTACAGAATAGTACGTACAATGTGATCTCATTTGTGCCATAAAAAAGGAAAGGGTACACTTGTATATATAGGCTTGGAGAAAGTCGGAAAGGATTTATGGAGAATTGGGAACAGTTGGCATTTAAAAATAAGATGCATTTTGGAAGAAGACAAAGTCACAAAGTAACAGACAAGAGATGACAGCGAGGCTCCAAGCCTGCTTGCTGGGAAGGAGGCGTCAACAGCGAGCTGAGAGCGGCGTGGTGCCAAGGAGCTCCTTCCCCGCACAGACAGGTCACAGGAGGCTGCAGGAGGTTGCATCTGGAGGAAGAAATTAGGGAATCCCTGGCACAAACCGAGCCAAGAGACGGGCCAGAGGGAGGGTGCGTCTCCTCCACCCTCCAGAAGGGGGCAACATAGCTCGTGGCTGGAGCCAGGAAATCAACCCCCTGAGTGAAGACAAGGGCACCTATTTAAAGCTAATGATAAAAGCAACTGTGACTTACTATTCCTTGAGCACCTGCCATATGCCACGTTCCAGGCTACACGCATTCCCTGAGCACCACCATGCCACAGACGGAGAACGGAGTCGGGGGGCTGAACAACTCACCCACGGCCACAGATGTCCTGAGCGCCAGGGCTGAGACTGGAACCCCAACCCCGCGCACTGAACAGTGATACCCGTACAAGTGGCAGAAGTCACCTGGAGCTCCACAGAGGTGACAAGAGACCATTTGAAGAGCAAGTCTCCTGCCCTCCATTAATGGTGCTTGATGGAGCCCAGGGAGGGGGACTGAGGAGCATCTCTCTGAAAACAGACAACCTATGTGAACTTGTTGAATGTCATGGACATGAGCATTTTTTAAACTTCAAATGTCACTCTCTGGGCATGTTTGAGTAGTAGCCAGTGGAGGCATCGGTTCCATATGGGCAGGAGCAGGGCCACCACCTTGCTATAAGAATAGAGAAAGCGTGATGCTGAGCACGGGAGGTGGCCCAGGGTGCCCAGGATCTGTGCAGCCGAGCCAGGCCCTGACCACCACTCCACCCACCCAGTGCCACGCTTCCTGAGGATACACTGGGCACTGGGTGCTGTGCCAAGCCCCGGGCAAAGAAAAGGAGATAAGTGCATCCCTGATTGTCCCCAGCCTCGGCTGATGGCCCCGCAGGCAGAGAGGGCGGGTGGCGTTGGCCGAGCACCAGGGCAGTACCCACGTGGCTATGTGGAGCCTGAGTCTGTCAGGACACCCCAATCCGAGAAACTGCCCAATTCTGGGATCCTAAAAAGATTCTTCCTCTCCTTGCCGAAGGCTGTTGCCATGGAGATCTCCCCCCCAGCCCTGTTTTCTAGGAGCTGAAATTAGACCCGCCGGCTGCCTGCCACAGATCTGAATCCCAGAATGTCAGGACCAGAGGACCCCGGGAGACCTCCTGGCCCAAGTGTGGCAGGGCCAAACACTGCAGGTGCCAGGCAGGCGATGAGAACAGGTAGCATCGTCCCATCAAGAGAGAGGGCGAGAGAGAGAATGATCAAAGTGCAAGGATGGGGTGGTGGTAAGAGGTGCCAAGGCGTCACCCCAAGAGGGCAGTCACCTCGAAACTCCGACAACTGCAAAATGCTGCCATATGGGAGCAGACCACACGCTCAAGGCTTTTTTCCAAAAGGGCTAAAAATCCAATTTATGTAAAGCCGCTCATTTTTTTTTTTTTTTTAGAAATACTGGCAATTAACTCAAATCTATTAATACCATGAGGTTTCTGGACTCGTAGCTGAGGGCAAGAAAACAGCCGTGGCTTAAATCTCTGCAGCAGGTGTTTCACTGAGTGGTGTCAGGCTCAGGGCTGGTGACGGAGATGGAGAGAGCAAGATGGGGCTGCTCACATGGCCGTGGGGGGGCAAGGGTGTGAGCTGCCTTCAGCCAGGGGCAGTGAGCAGCACGCCGCCAGCAGAGTCACAGGGTGACAGGCAGAGAAGGGACTGAGCCAAAGAGGGTCAGCCCAGCACTGCAGGGGGAATGGAATCAAGCAAAGATGCAGGGCAGGAGCAAGCGTCCCCTGCTGAGAGGCACCAACACATGGACTCCTGAGCCAGGCCAGGCACCAGCCCTTCATCTAGAGGCAAGAGGGAGAAGTCCAAGGCGGGACCCAATTAGCTCTGGTTCTGAACAGTCCCTGCAGTGCAAGAGGGGCATCTGGGGGATGTGCTCCCCCCAGGTGCCTGCATGTTAGGGTCACCAGCTTGAAAACCGTGGAGAGTCCACTCTGCCTTTACGATAAATGCCCTGGTGGCCCAGGAAACGGGGATTTGTGAGAACTGATTCTACGGGAGAGAAAGATGGAGGGTCGAGGGTGGAGGGTGTGGGGTGTGGACCTGCACTGAGAGAGGTTAGGATAGAGGGGATGACGGGACAAGAAACGGCCACAAGGTACAGGCCAGGACCTGTCACCAGGTGTAAAGCAGGGGAGGAATGGGGGGTACTGCAGATTTTCTGGTTGAGGGGCTCCATGGTGGAGTCACAACCTAAGGGACAGGTCATTCCCATTGGAGGCAGAGGGGGTGCCGGCAGGTGCCACATGCTACGTGGGATCTCCATCTTGCACAAGAGGAAGGCCGACCCCTCTGCAGTGTCAGGGCCTAAGTCCGGGTCTCCTGAGATCTCATTTAAAACACGGACTTTAAGCAAAAGAGGCAACTGAGAGGCAGACATTAGAGGTGGGACAGGCTCCCAAGCCCAGGGATCCACATGGAACAAGAACAAAAGAAAGATAAAAACCTGCAGGGGAAAGTGATAATACAAAACAATATGACAGAGAGGGTCAGTGTTCACGCCGAGACATCTGAGGCAAGCTCGAAACTCGGCTGATCAACAGCATGGTGGAGAGGAAGTCTACTGCACAAGTGTGAAATGAGTCTGTGTCGAAGCCATGAAGGGCCAAAGTCTCTTGCACAGCTGCCATCATGGTCACCAGGACTGTCATTTCACTAATACAAGCATGGAATCTGAACATACCTGCCAATAAGCCCCCCACTCCAACAAGACATAAAACCTACAGCTAACATACTTAATGGCCACTGCTGTGCCATATTGTACACTGACTGTTGCCAATACAATAAGACAAGAAAAAGAAAGCGTATTCACATTAGAATGGAAGAAGGAATGTGGACTTTATCTGCAAACATGATCCTACCCATAAAATACCTTAAGGAATCAACAAAACAACTGAGTTCAACAAAGTTGGCAGATACCACACGAGTATTCCAAAAGCCAACTCAATCAACTCTATTTTTGTACACGCGCGATGACAAACCCAAAAATGAAATTGAGAACACAATTTCATTCACAAGAATATATAATAGAATAAAACACTTGGGAATAATTCTTCTTCTTTTTTTTGGCACTAGAGATTGAACCCAGGGGCACTTTAACACTGAGCTAGCTACATGCCCAGTTCTCTTATAATTTTGAGACAGGTCTTAGGTCCCCTGAGTTGTTGAGATGACATGTGCATCTCAGCACTGAGTCCCTTGGGAATAAATTTAAGAAAAGATGTATATACTGAAAGAACAAAATAGGGCTGAGAAAAACCAAGGGAGATCTAATAAAGAGGGAGATATTTGATATTCACAGACCCAGAAGATTCCAAATTGTTGAAAATAGCAATTCTTCCCCAAAGTAATCTGCAGACTCAACACAAATCCAATCAAAATCCCAACAGGCTTTTCCAGAGAAGTTGACAAACTGATCCTAAAATGCGTATAGAAACGCAAAGGACTCAGAGCAGCTAAAACAATCTTGAAAAAGAACAAAGTCGGAGGCGTTACGCTTCCCAATTTTGAAACCACAAAGCTGCAATCATCCTAACAGTGTGCGACCGCCATAAGGACAGGCAGAGATCAATGGAACAGGATGGAAAGTCCAGAAATAAACCATTATTTTTACTCGATGGATTGTCACAATGGTCCCAAAGTAATACAAGTGGGAAAAATAGTCTTTTCAAAAAATAGAGTCTGGGTCTGTGGCAGTGGTGGGGGACAGTGATGATTACCTAGCAAGGCCGAGGCAGGAGGACTGCAAGTTCAAGGACAACCTGGGCAATTTTGTGAGACCCTATCAAAATAAAAATGGTAGAGCACTCCTGGGTTCAATCTCCACAAATGCTTAAAAAATAAATAAAAAGATTTGGAGAAATAAGATAGGCAAAAAAAATGTGTTTTGATCAGAGTTGGGCAAGCTGCTATTGGAGCTGAGTTCTACCAGCATTTGATTTGGTAAATAAACAGAGCCTTAGCCACACCCACAATTAACATATCACCTGGGTGGCTTCCACCAGCTACTGAAGGGGTGGAGTCATGACAGAGACCTCCAGTCTGCAAAACCTATAGTATTTCCTGTCCCATCCATTACAGGAAAATTTTGTCAGGCCCTGATTTAGAGCCTTACCTCTGAGTATACAGAAAAATTAACTCAAAACAGATCACAGACCTAAATATAATAGCCCAAACTACAAAACTCTTAGTAGAAAAAAATAGGAGGAGCTGGGGCTCAGTGGCAGAGCACCTGCCCAGCATGTGTGAGACTCTGGGTTCAATCCTCAGCACCACATAAAAATAAACAAATAAAATAAAGGCATGCTGTCCATCTACAACTACAAAAAATTAAAAATTTAAATTTAAAAAAGTAGGAAATTTCCATGACCTTAGGTTAGCCAAAGATTTCTTAGATAACACCACCAAAAGTACAATCAATTTTTTTAAAAGATAAACTTCATCAAAATTATAGATATCTGCACTTCAACACCACCATGAGAATGAGAATGCAAGCCACATATTGGAAGAAAATATTTGCAAATCAGAATATTTGCAAATCAATAATAAAGGGTTTGCACCCATCACAAAGAAATCTTATAACTCAATAATAGAAAAGACAAATAACCCGGTTAAAATCAGGCAAAAGCCCTGAATACACATTTCACCAAAGGAAACATATGGATTGCACCGAAGCACGTGAAAGATGCTCAACATCATCCAGCAAATGCAAATTCAAACCACAGTGAAACGGCACTTCCCAGCCACTAGAACTGCTATAATTAAACAGATGATGCCAAGTGGTGCTGAGAGTGCAAACTTGAACCCTCACATATTGCTAGTAAAGATATAAAACGGTACAGCCACTTCAGCAAACAACTTGAAGTTTTTACTTCAACATGACTCCCCAGATTCCTAAACAGTGGCTTGGGAGGCTGAGGCAAGAGGATTGCAAGTTGGAGGCCAGCCTCAGCAACTGAGCAAGGCCCTAAGCAACTTAGCAAGAACCGGTCTGAAAACGAAAAATAAATAGGAGTAGGGATGTGATCAGTGGTTAAACTCCCCTAGGTTCAATCCCTGATTTAAAAAGTAAATAAATAACGCAACAAATCTCCTCCTAGGATGGCTCAAGACATACCACCGATGTCATCTTTTCAGATAGGCACTATCCATCTCCTTTGTAACTCTGTCCATGTGCAAAAGTCACTTGTAAACATCATGTTCATAGCAGCATCATTCCTGACAGATGAAAACCAGAAGCAATTCCAATGCCCATCAGCTGGTGACCGAATAACAAAATGCAGCGCGTAATCCACACAACAGGATCCTGTTCAGCAATAAATGTGCACCATCAATGAACCCACATCAAAAACAAGTGGTACAGTACTGGCCTCGAGGGGAGGGGTTTCATCCCCAGCACCACAAAAACAAAACAAAAACACCCCAAAAATTACGCTAAGTAAAAGAAGCCAGATGTAAAAGACATACAGTCCACTTACAGGAATTATCCAGATAAGGCACATTCATACCGGCAGGAGGCTTTAGTGGTTCCCTGGGAATGGAAATGGAGAATGACTGGCACGAGGTCTCTTTTTAACTCTTGTCAGTGTTCTAAAAGTGGATTGGGGTGCCAGTGACCCAATTTTGTTAATTTACTAGAACATATTGAAGTGGATAAACTGCATGGTATGTAAACGTATCTCAATAAAGTTGTTTTTTTTTAAGGGAAAAGGGAAATCAGCATCACCTGATGGAGCGTTTGACGGCTCTGCTCCTGATTAAAGAACCGCAATGGGGCATCCAGGATGGTGTGTCCACAGCCCTGTCTGGCAAGCCAAGGCCACCAGTCTGGCCTCACCGCCCAGTAACCTCCTCCAGCAGTCTAGCCCCTGATGATTGCCACGCACACAGGCCTGAGTCTGAGAGGTGAGCCTCCAGGTCCTCCACTCACTCACTGTGACCTGGGGTGACTTCTCTCACTCTGGAAATGGGGATCTCTCACCTAAGCTGGGGACCGGGGTTTCTCACAGATCAGCATGTAAAATACCTGAAACAATTCTCTTAGAATACGGTGGGCACGGTGCTTAGCACAGAGTGAACACACTCCTCACAAGGCTGGCTTAGGACTTGCCCTGCATGTCACCTTCTCAGAGAGGTATTATGTGGCCGTTCCATCTCAAGAAGGCCAATCCCGTTACTCTGCACCCTTCTGATTTCCTCTGCAGAGCCTGCAGTTTTATTCTTTGGCTTCTTCATCCTTCTTTCCTTTTGCTCCCCTCCCACTACTAGGCTGGGGTCTCCGTGATGGCAGGGACCTTGGCTGTTACTGTCCTTGCGTGGCCAGGCTGGCTGTTGGGCAAGCATCATGGTAATTAATAGTAGGCACCTGCTGAGGAGTGACTGGCAGCACAGGCTCAGAGCCCTGGCCCGGGCAGTGTGTCTCAGGACACTCCCTTCTTGGTGGCGCCCCCCTGCTTCGGCCCAAAATCAGCTTCAAAGGGGCAGTGAACTAAGACTAGGCAGAAGCAGCCCAGAGGCTGAGGAAGTCGGTTTCCCAGGAGTGGAGCAGCAGGAAAGAAAGGGGAAGAGAGGATGCAGGACTGGGAGAAGGTCTAGTCACCAAGATGGCAGCTCACAGGGTGGAGAAGTAGCTGCATACAGGACATGCCTGCCCTGGGCCTTCCCGGATTGCAGGACCAGGTGAAGCGTACTGATGGAAACCATCTTTCCCTATTTCACACATGCTTGCTCTGGAAATTGGAGTTGAATATAATTGCAGCATTTTTGCATTCATTAAATTCCTTTTACCTTCCCTGGAATTAGGGCTTGAACTCCTATGTAAATTTATGCAAATAAACATGCAAATGAACAAGGCCCTAGCACTTCATTTTCAAGGGACTAGAGCACTATCTAGGACCAGGACCTCAGGATTAAATAGAAGTGGTCCCTAAGAATATGTAATTTTCTCTGAAGGAGCCGGAGCAGAGAGTCCTCTTGGTCTCATTTGTTCACTCTTTGAATTGCTGTGTTGATCGGAGGGTCTTTTTTTTTTTTTTTAACTCACCAGCCTAAAGACAAGGTGAACCCCTCAACCCTCGAGCAACTCTGCTTACCAAAAAAGGCCCCATCTTCAGCACAATAACATCCTTTCTCCCAAGCTTCCTCTTTTGAATCGGGCATATAAGCAGAAGCGAGGACATGGCTTTCCAGATGTGGGGCTGTGCCCCTCACTGTAGAGCTCTGTGCACAAGTCATGGCTTCTGATGAGTTTGCTCAACTGGAAAAGGAAGCCATCACCAAAGATCTTTCTAGTTTTAATAAACTTAAGTAGGACACCAGCATCACTGTGCGGTTCAGCGGAGGTCATGTCACAAATTTTAAGGCTGCCCTTACGTGTATCCTGGGGCGGGGAGGGGGGTAGAGAGAAAAAGCTGGTTTTCTGAAGGCTCTAAAGTTCTGGAAGGAGGAAAGGTGTTCACCTCTCTAAGGTGGATGCTCCATCTTTAAAGAGAACTCACAGTTTGCAGAATCATGAACCAAACTAAACGGTACCAAGGACATCTCCGGAAATTCTACTTCTGGCTCTGGCCTCTCAGCCTTGCAAGGGGGCCACCACCTCCCCGTTTCATCCTCACCACCAGCCAGGTCCTCAACAAGACTTTATGCCATCTGGGCAGCACCAAATGTCCCCACAAGGCACCTCAGTTTTCTAACCGCTTTTCCTTACATCTTCATCTCCTCCTGGGCGGCTCCTACAACTGTCTCACACACACATGCTTTTTTTAAAAAAAATTTGGTAATTGAGGCTCAAAAGACAATTTGCTCATCCAAGGTACACACCTAAGAAGCCCAGAAATCAGACCTCTTTTTCTCAACATAGTTAATTCCCCTCCACGCAACTCTGTGCTTTTAATTTAAATTTGGTCCGTTTTGCTGTGTTCATTCATTTAACCACTGAACACTTACTAACCATCTGCTCTGTGTGATCCACAGGTGTGGGGGAAGCGCAAGAGCAGTCCTACAAACAGCCCTGGAGCTAACCTACTTCAATCCCACCTCTTCCACTTGTTCACTATGTGCCCTTGGGTAAATCACTGCAGGTGACCTCAGTCCTCCTTAATCTATAAAATGGGCGAACAGAATTCTAATTCTCTCATAGGTCAACTGAAAATTAAGTAATACCTTTAGAGGGCTTGGCACAAAACATGGCCTCCACTACATGCCGAGATCTGAGGGGGCTTTTATTATTCCTCTAGGTTCTGGGGATAGAGTAATGAATCCCACATGATCCTCCTTCTCCAGGAGCTTACAGACTAATGGGAAAAGAGTAAACAGATAATCCCAATCATCAGTGGTACTTTCAAACTGTAATGAAGACTAGGAAAAAAGCAAATATATGCCAAATAGTAGTGGCACACATCTGTCATCCCAGCACCTTGGGAGGCTGAGGCAGGAGGATACCAAGGTGGAGGCCAGCCTCAGCAACTTGGCGAGACCCTGTCTCAAAATTTTAAAAAAATAATAATAATAAAAAGGGCTGGGGATGGGGCTCGGTGGTTAAGTACCCCTGGTTCAATCTCTGGAACCAAAATCATCATCATCATAAAAATAATGTGTAACAGTAGTAGGAAGCTCCTTTACCGTCAGTCAGTGGTCAGAGAAGGATTCTTGGATCTGAGCTAGAAAAATGACAAGAGGCAGAAAAAAAGACAGCAAGGGGGAAGAGAGAACAGACAAAACAGTGATGTTGTGCTTGATGGAAATTGGTATCTTCCAGGAACAGGAGGTGTTGAGGCTGGTGAATAGGTGGAGGGAGAGGTGGGGGATGAGGGAACGGACCTGGGATGTGGTCAGACAGGTCAGCAGGCACTGGGGCAGCTTTTATAAACCCAAGTAAGGCATCTCCTCATCTTAAATGCTCTAGGAATCCACTGAAGACTTCTAAGCCAGGGGAAATGTATGTTAATTGACCCGCAACTTTTTTATTTTGTTCAGAGACAGGGTCTCACGGAGTGGCTTAGGGCCTCGCTAAGGGGCTGAGGCTGGCCTCCACCTTGTGATCCTCCTGCCTCAGCCTCCAGAGCCGCTCGGATGACAGGTGTGCGCCCTGGCGCCTGGCTGGACCTACAATGTTTAAAAGGGCTTCTTCGGCTGCCTGCTTGTGGGGTGGGGGAGATCGTCGGGCAGGGTGGAAGGGGACAGTCCCCCAAAGAGGACGGTGCTGCTCCTGCCCACAGAACCGGCCGCCCACCTGAGGGGCGGAACCCATAAAGAAAACCGGGCCGATCCCGCCGGAGCAGGGGAAGGTGGCCCTAGACCTAACTCGTGACTAGCGTCCTCTGCACCTGCCCCTTCTGCGCTCTTCCTAAGGGAACCAGCGCAGTGGGGCTTGAAGGCTGCAGCCCCGGGTTCGGGTCCCAGCGGGGCCTCTTCGGGGCCTCACGACCCCTCTCCCGGTGCAAAGGCTCCACGAGGGAGGCTCGGCCGCCCGCGCCACGCCGCTCCACGCCGCTCCGCGCCAACCCCCAGGCCGGGCTGGCGGCCTCCGCGTCCTCGGGCGCCCTACACGCCCGCCCGCCCGCCCCGGCGGCGCCGCTCACCCGGATGTCCTGCAGCACCCGGACCCGCTCCTCCTCGTCCAAGCCGAAAGACACCCTGCGGCTCTCGCAGCTCTCCATGCTCCCCATTGGCAGGAGGCTGACAGAAACACTCCGACTGGCAACCACGAGAACCGGCTCCAGAGCAACCGGGCAGACGCCGCGCTCTGCGCGCGCCGCGCCGTCGCTCTCCAGGACTCGGGCTGCGGCGGCACAAGCCAACAAAACCACGTGCTATTGGCCACGGCCGGAGGCTCGGCCAATCGGAAGGCGCGGTGCCGCGGGGCCTTATGGGAGTTGTGGTTCGCCAGCCTGGCACCGCCCTACGGTAAGCCGAGAGGGCGGTGCGGCCTGGGGGCGTGGCCGGGCAGTGCGTGGGGCCCTCGTGCAGGGGGCTGGAGCCGGCGGGGGAATCCGGACGGCGGGAAGCGGAGTCCCGAAGACGCTGAGGGGCGCGGACCCTGAGGAGCGCAGCTTCGGAAAGCTAGCCCTTCCCACGGAGCCCTGAAGGAGGCCACAGGCGCCGCGCCGCATTCGGCGCCAGGCAAGCGCCGCCTTGGTGACTGCGACCAGCGCAGTGTCCTGGCTTCCCGAGGTGAGCAGCGCCTTGGGGACAACTCACCAAAACCCAAGTCAGAAGGGAAAATGGCGAGCAGGACACTGCGTCCTGATGGCAGGGCAGGGGCCCTGGAAGGCAGCCGCGTTATGGGGCCAGGCCCGGAGCTCACTGGGCTCCTCCGGGCGCTCCTCCCGCGGCTCCTCCCCTCGCAACTTCCGGGGCTCCTCCCAGAGCTCCTCCCACGCTCCTCCCCTCGCTCCTCCCGCGGCTCCTCCCCTCGCAACTTCCGGGGCTCCTCCCAGAGCTCCTCCCACGCTCCTCCCCTCGCTCCTCCCGCGGCTCCTCCCCCTCGCAACTTCTGGGTCTCCTCCTGCGCTCCTCCCTCCCCCCTGGGCTCCTCCCCTCGCTCCTCCTCCCCTCCCCCCGGGGCTCCTCCCGCGCTCCTCCCCTCCCCCCGGGCTCCTCCCGCGCTCCTCCGGGGCTCCTCCCAGAGCTCCTCCTGCGCTCCTCCCCTCCCCCCTGGCTCCTCCCGCGCTCCTCCGGGGCTCCTCCCAGGGATCCTCCCAGAGCTCCTCCCACGCTCCTCCCAAGGCTCCTCCCAGAGCTCCTCCCACGCTCCTCCCAAGGCTCCTGTGGAGGCTCCTCCCGCACTCCTCCTGGGGCTCCTCCTGGCTCCTCTGAGGTCGGGTGGGTAGGTTCCCATTTGGGATCTTATTTATTAATTAGTTATTTGGGGTAGAAATATCCCTCTTAAAAATCCTTTTGCTGCTTCCCCTGAGTTTTCATGTTTGTGTCTCTCAAGACGCATTTTAATTTAATTTGCTTTTTTTTTTTGTACCAAGGATTGAACCCAGGGGTGCTTAACCCCTGAGCCCCATCCCCAGCCATATTTTGTATTTTATTTAGGGACAGGGTCTCCCTGAGTAGCTTAGGGCCTCATTAAGTGGCTGAGGCTGGCCTCCAACTTGTGATCCTCCGGCCTCAGCCTCCCCAGACCCTGGGATAACAGGCGTGCGCCACTGCATGCAGCTAACATTTTTTTTTTTAAATCATTTCAGTGGAGGTGACAGATATTGTGACACTGCGCTTTTAAGTAGTTCAGCATGCCTATCATGTGTAACACAATCACTTCCTGGAGCCTCCGTTTTCGGGGCCTTGGGTTGCAGTAATTGCACTCAGGATGAGTTTGAAATCTCAATGAGTTGGTCATAGCTTAATGGCACCAATGTCGTGTAATCAATTTCCCTTCCTCTCCTCTGCATCTCTAGCTTGTTGCCTTTATTCAAATCCCCTTCCTACTTTGGATGCAGTGTGCTGCATTCCCTGCTTCTGTGTGGCTCCTCAGCTTTCTCATCTGTGAAATGGGGATCCGGAACTTATTTTGTCCTGAGGCTGATCTATGCTGCTATACTTTTTCTTTTCTTTTTTTGTTACCAGGCAACAAAAGGCAATAACCCCTGAGCCACAACATTTTTTCTTTTTAATCTTTAAGGTTGCTAGGTTGCTTAGGGCCTCGCAGAGTTGCTGAGGCTGACCTTGAACCTGCGATCCTCCCATCTCAGCCTCTGAGCTGCTGGGATTATAGGAGTGAGCCACCGCGTCTGACACTATGTTGTTGTACTTGTACCCACCACGGGAAGGCTTGCAGGATTCCAAGACTCCCCCAAAGATTTTTCACAGGGGAGATGAGGCACACATAGTGTCCTGGTCACCTTGGGCTCTGACTTGTGTTTTCCTGAGTTAGCTTAGTGTATTAATCGCTTCATAATTTGACCCCAAAGTAAAAAATCCAGTTCTTTCCTCAAGTTTTATACTCCACTTTTACAGTCATAGTTAGGAACCCAGGAAACTTTTAAAATATATGAAACATGTGGCATGAAACTGGCCTCAGGACCTCTCACTAGGTCACATCTCCTGAAAGGATTTGCCATCACCCAGTAGTGCTTCCCTGGGACCAAACCTTCAACACATGGGACTTTCTGGGACATGTATGATCCAAATTATAGCAGACAGTTTGTTGCTAGAAATGCATTAAAGGAAGAAGTTTCAGGAAAAATTCACAAATGTGTGGAAATTAGGCAACACAGTAGGCCAAAGAAGAAATGGTGCAGGGAGGGCTCTGGAGGCGCATCACCAGAGCCACAGGAGGCCAGGCAAGAGCTAGCCAGGCCTGTCCCCAGCTCCCTCAGCCCATCATTCAGCAAAGAAGACTGCAGGCTGCTTAGACCCCGCTGTGACAGCAGAACACCTGAGAGTGGACGTTTGTTTCTCACTGTTGTGGGAGCCTAGAAGTCCAAGAACTAAGCACCAGCAGATTCCATTCCTGGTGAGGACTCTGCTTCACAGATGTGCCACCTCTTGCTGTGTCCTCAATGTGGTACAAAGAGGCCTAGCTAGACCCCTTCAGCCCTTGTACAGGGCACCAATGCTATCTATGAGAGCGGAGTCCTCAGCTTAATCACCTCCGAAGGCCCCACCTCTTAATCCTGTTGATTGGAGAGTCTGTTTCCATGTGAATTTTGGAGGGGACACAAACATTCAAACTAGAGCACATACTTACTGCATGGTGGGCTTCAAAGTGAAGTGTTTCCTGGCGGGCACTCCAGCTCCTGAGGACTTGGAGGCAAGGCCTCATGTGGCACAGGTGCTCCAGTTGCTGTGGTCAGAGCTGCACTGACAGCCAGCCACGCCCTGCTGAGTCCTGAGCCCACAGCTCCAAGCCCACAGCAGTGTCAGGACCAACTGGGGCTCCTTGGCAAAGGTCACTTGAGAGGTTCTGGGTGCAGACTTTGTGGGTCTGGATCGGGGCGGAAGGCTGGTGGCTCTCACCACAAGAGCAGTCTCTGGTCAGCCCATTCTCAGCCCTCCCACCCCACCTCCTCTGGGCTGGTCCTTGATCCTCTTCTTGACTTTGTGTTCAGCTCTGCCCTTCCTCCTTTCCCTAGTCCTGGGCCTCCAGGCTGACTGGACACCACCCTTGCCCAGCCCTTCCTCAGCCACAGGCACCCTTGCCAGGCCCAGCTTCACCTCCCTTCGCTGTGGTTTCCCACCTAGGAATACGATGATGCTTGAAGCCACCCTGTGAAGTGTGTCACATGAGCACTGCCATGCCCTTGAGGAGGGAAGCAGCTTCCCCTGCTGCTCTTCGAGGGAGCACTTTAGGATCAGGAGCTGGATTTCTAAAGCCAAAGCCAGCTCTTTTTCTCCTGCTCTCCCAAGTCCCTCTTGAGCTGCCCAGCCACACGGTGGCTTAGCATTCCGTCAGTGGGCCGTTCGGGCTCCTGTTGGCTCCCAGAATGTGATTCCCACATCATGGAGCTAGACCAGGCCTGGGTTCCAGGGGCCCCTGTGTGTCCCCTGCAGGGTCAGAACATCATTTCCAGGGCTTTCCATCATCACTTGTGGGGGCTGGGGCAGGCCACATGGGGCTGTAGCCTGCTGCTGCTGCAGACCAGGTGGGCGGGAGAACAAACAGCTCTCACGCTTAGCTGGGAGATTTATGGAGCTACTGGAGGGGGCCTGTCCTGGCCCTGTGCGGTCCGGAATGGCCCTCAAGGCGGGGACAATAAATCCAGCCCATTATTTTTTACGAGCCTCCCACCCCATAAACAACTCCCTTGGCTGGTAAGGCAGCTTCATGCACTTCTAGCCTGGCCTCGAGCCGGCGCCAGGGGCACCCTCAGTGCTGACTTCTCAACATAAGAGGCAGAAATTTCCCCCAAGCTGTAGAACCTTAGGTCTGGAGGAGTGGATGGTGTGGTGTGAAGGCGAGCCATAGCTGAGGGCACAGGGTAA
This sequence comes from Spermophilus citellus, assembly GCF_964194105.1. Lineage (NCBI taxonomy): Eukaryota > Metazoa > Chordata > Mammalia > Rodentia > Sciuridae > Spermophilus > Spermophilus citellus. Next base: position 5,553,881 of record NC_138194.1, on the reverse strand, counting down.
GAGCTGGCCTGGCCCTGGATGTCGTCTCAGCAGCAAGTCCTAGGGCCTTGGTTTCTTATCTGTAAAATGGGACTGACCTGAGTATCTTCCATTACAGAATGGTTGTGCGGGTTAGAATGAGACATATCCAGCACCATATCCCCCAGGGTGGCGGCCACCCCAGGTGGGCAGAACCGGGCCCAGCTGTTATGGGCATCACACATCATCCTAGGCACCGCAACCGAGCACAACCATGGGCCCAGCACTTTGCCTAGACCTTGGTACAAGTCATTGTACCTGAGTACAGTCTGTAGGTGAGAAGACAGAGGCTGAGTTGTGAAGAATTTTGCCCACAAAGAGTAAGGAGCAGAAGAGGCAGAATTTGACTCCACTCTATCTGCTCAGTGTCTGCACAGTGGCTGGAAGACAGGAGCAGAGGTTGCTCTGTAGCCTGGACCCCAGGGACACAGGGAGACCCCACCTCCCCACACCACCCTCCTCTGAGGGCCTGGACTGCCAGCCTCTGGCCAAATGGGCACAGCAGCCAACACCAGGTCTCCCTGCCCTGTCGAACCCTCTGAGGGCAGCTGGGGCCAGTGCTCCACCCAGCCCCTGACCACATTATGCCCCGCTGGACCTCCCACGACTCCCCACAGGGCCCTGGCTCAGACCTCTAGAGCCCTCTTGTGTTTCCAACAGAGCCCTTGCTGCTCTGCCACCTGTCTTCACTCCCACTGCTGCCTCTGTCTGGAACATCCTGCCCACCTGGCCGTTGCACCCCTTCTCTCTGCATGCCTCCTGCTTCCCCAGGCAGAGCCAGTGGGTCCCTGCCTTGTCACCCCTTTCTGACCCCACCTCAGCCTCCCTGCACTGCCCACTCTGGCTCTGCACCAGGCCTTTCTTCCTCACATAATGACCCCTACACCCTGCTGTCCAGCATGGATCCTGGTAGGGAGTGGGCAGTCAGGAGAGGCGAAGAAAGGGTGTCATAGAGCTGACATCAGAACCCAAAGGGCCTTTCCTGGGCCAAAAGTTGGCCCACATGCCTGTTCTAGGAGAAGGTAACAGTAGCCTATCCGCCATCACCAGCACGCTGGTGGCAGAGCTGGGACTTGCCCTGGGCCTCTTGGCTCCAAGCTGGAGCCCATCCTCACACGTTGCAGCCCAGGCCCAGCATCCCCCTGGAGTTTGTGGTCATGGCCCAGGGTGTGAGGAGTTGTGCAGATCCAGGGCTTTGGATGTCAAAACCTCTGGGCAGAGGCCTGCTTGGCTGTGGGGAGCCAGCACGGTCATCCGGGATCATTTGGGGTCTGATCCCTCTCCAGCCTCTGTGGGCCTTTTTTCCAGCCATGAAGTCTCAGGCTGATCTGACAGGACATCTGCCCAGCACCCCCTCCCTGCCCCTGAACCACCCCCAGGGCCTCATCCCCAGCCAGGGCCAGCTCGGCAGACTCCTATCTCCAGTTGGTGGCCACTTGATCCTCTCCCAAGGCTCCTTCTATATTTATGTCCCACCCTGTTTTCTCCTGTTCCTTTTCAGTCCCTGCCCAGCCCCTCCTGGGCCTCCTCCCCCTCCTGCCCCTCCCTGGCTTCTTTAGTCTCCCCTGGCTCCCACCCTGACCTGGGAGCAGCCTGGACAGGGTCTGCTGTCCCACTGACTCAAACCTAAAGCATTATCTTCCCATCCCCTAGCCTCAGTGAGGAGGGGTCCCTACATTGGACCTACCCTTGGCCCCTGCCCTTTCCTGCTGCCCTCCCTTCATGACCACACATTGCCTCTCAAGCCCAGCACCTTCTCACCCCCTCACTCCACCTTTTTTCTTTAAGCACCCATGAGTACCAGCTGGGCTCCCTGCCTCTGCCTGTCCCCTCCCCCACACACCATAATGAGGTGCTGTCTCCAGAGCCCAGCTCAGGTCTGCCCCACCCTGCTGCACCCCACCTTTGCTGCCTTCTGAGGACTGCCAGCCACTCCTCCTGCCTGCCACCCTCCCTTCACGCACACATACCCTCGCCCATGGTGAACCTGGGCATGCTGGCTCTGGACTTGGATGCCATTTCCCATCCCCTCTCTTCTTGAAAAGCTCTTACTCCAGTGCCCAGCTCAGTTTCACCTGCTCTTCGCAGCTGCCTCTGATTCAGGCAGCACATCTTCCTCCTGACTCGGACTCCTGTGGTTCAGATGGCTCCGCCCTCTGCTGGAGGCCTGGCCTACTACCTCCTGAGGGGCAGGGACATTGTCCAAGTTGTCTCACATTTCTCATGTCAGATACGGGGCTGTGTGCAGAGAAAACCCGTCAAGTAGAAGAGAACTCGGTTTATGTCATGTGGGGGATGACACCTGCCGTGGTTGGCATCAGTTTTACAGAATGCTCTTTTGTCCCAATGCTGAGTGGTGGGGCTCAGGCTGCCCAGGTCTTGGTGGGATGCCACTACTATTTTCTTGCCTCGTCCCCCTCAGCCTGCCAGGCTTCTTTCTCCTCCCCAGGCCCCTCTAGCAGGGCAGTCCAAGTTCATGTCAGAAGTTCAAGGACTCCTCAACCTCCCCTGCCCAGCCTTCCACTGTGTGAGCTGACTCCTTGAAGAGAACCCCTTTCCTTCCCTGCCCAGACCCTGGCTCATGTCCCCAGGCACATCACCATGTGTATCCACACACTGGTTGACTGAGTGAAGTGACAGGTTATTGAAGATTGGCCTCAGTACCCAAAGGTAGTTGTTCCTTCCCTGTGGAGCACTGACCCATGCTCTTGAAAAAAGAGCAAGGTCCTCCATGTAGATGAAGTATCTGTCTGCTGTGCCCCAAACCCTTGGAGCTCTTTAATCCTCAAGGTTCTGGGGAACAACAGCTGCCCCTGTGGTGCTGAGGGGGCAGGCACAGTCGGTGGGGCGGCAGACAGCCCACCCTGCTCCGCAGTGCAGCAGGGTGCTCTCTCCAACTCCTGGGGGCACAGTAGTGGACAGTCACTGCTGTAGCTCTAGGGAGCTGCTCACACCCTGAGAAAATCTCCTAGTAGTGCAGCCCTGCTGCTCTTGGGTCTCCAAGGGCCACCATGGGAACCCTGATGGGGTGCTGCCATAGGGACCCCATGCCTGGGTTTTGTCCTTCTGGTCACTTATTAGAAAGGAGAAACAGACTTGTTTCCTGGTCAAGGCCTAAGTGTGGCACTGGGCAGCCTATTCCCCATAACATCCTTTAGGGTGTCCATGGAAGGAGGGGTAGGATTGATGTGTGCCTATTTAAAATAGGGCTTCGAATAAACCCGATTTTTTCAGTATCACCCATGCAACAATGGGAGCATACTTATCAGAAAGTATTTATTGTTTATGTGAAATCCAGGTCTAACTGGGCATGATGGATTGTTATTTGCTAAATCTGGCAACCCGAAGGAGGGAAGGACAGCTCCCACCACCTGGCCTGAGGCTGCAGGAGCCCAGTGTCTCAGCCAGGCTTTCTCTGAGGTCCTATCCTGGGAGGCTTGGACTTGACTGTGGTGACACCTAGTGACTAGCCTGGGAAACTTCAGGAGGGGCAGGGGAAGGACGTTAGTCCTGGGAGAGGCCAGCCTTCCTGGAGCAACCCCTGCGTCTGAGAGGGCTGTCAGGAAGCGGAGCAGGGCGCAGTCCCTCGTGCCTGCCTTTAGCCCTACAAGAGGCCTTGGTCTCCCCGCTTCACAGATAAGAAACAGACCTCACACCTCAGAGGGCCAGAATGGGGACATAAGCCAGGCTGAGTTCACAAAGCCCACCTCAGTGCTACCCACGCCCACAAGGCCCCAGGCAGCTCTGCAAATGCCCATCCATATGTCTGTGCAGATTACTGTCCAGTCCTCAGGACTGGTCAAGGTCCCAGGGGGTGGGTGTGGCCACCAAAGGCCAGAGATTGACGTCTACTGCTACTTCCCAGAAAGCAGGGCCAGCCCTCCACTCTCATCCGGCACTCCAGGGGCCAGCGCAGGCTTCGTTCTGTCTGGCCAACCGCCTGTGGCTACAGTGCCTGTCCCCCTGGGGGGCAACTGTGGCACTGAACTTGGTCCCAAGATGAAAATGAACCTGTGGGTCGGTGCCCTTGGTTCTGCTGTCTCAGGTGGAGCAGCAGAGCTTTGGGAGCCACCCCTGGTGTGACAGGCAGAATGCTAAGATGCTCTGTGACCCAGGACAGCCCTGGTAGAAGAGGAGTGGCTCCATCAAGATACTCTCCAAGGCTTCTTCCAAGCCAGTGGCTTGCTAGTGAACATGAAGCAGAATGGCAGCTTTTAAGCTGCCCAGGCCCTTCACTGGGGCATCAGCCATGCAGCCCGCAGGAGTTTGGTCAGCACCTGCCATGGCTGCCCCTGTGGTGCTGTGGAGCAGGGTGGAGCAGGGCAGGGTGAGAGGCATGGACAAGGGGCAGGTGCACCTAAGTGGGATCTTGGGGCTGAAACAAAGAAGGCCCCCCTGACCCCTGTGGAATGGAAGGCACAGGTGCAAGTGAGCAGGTGAACACAGGGGCAGCTCTCTGGGCAGAATATGGCGGGGGGGGGGGGGGCTAGCCAGGCAGCTTCCTGGGGCCTGATGGGGCTATGAGACCCACAGGAGGGACTGCAGGGCTGGTGGGGAAGGGAAAAAGAAGGCTGGGCATAGCTGGGTGACACAGGTGCCCCAGGGGAGAAACTTTCCCCTTTGTTCAAAATGGTGTATCAACCAAAGTTGGTGGGATAGTGGGGGGGAGGACGGGAGGAGCAGAGTCCCCAAGGACTGACAGGTGGGCACCAGGGCTGGTGGGAAAAGATGTGAGCACTTGAGTGTTGGTATGGCTGCCAGGGGTTGGAGTCCCTCTCCACCCACAAATTGGGAGACAAGTGCCTTTACCTCTCCAAGACACAGCATCCGCACCATCAGGTGGGACTGCAGATGGTCCCTGGCAATCAGCTGTGGAGATGTGTTCAGGTGGGGAGGTTTGCTGAGAGCCAGCTCCACTGAGGATATCTGGGCAGGTGAAGCCCATGGTCAGCAGTCACTCATTCCCAGGTGGTGCTATCTTGGGCTCATTGTTAGCTGGGGGTCTCATCTGAGGTACATGGCTGCTGGTGCCCCTCCAGGCCTGAGTTTTTTCCCAGAGGAAGTAAGTTAGGGTGCAGGATGGGAGGTAAAGCCCTGGTTTCTGCTGAAGCCCAGGCCACATAACAAAAGACACTGGATACACACTCCAGATGTTAACCTGCAACTGGCAGGGGGGCTGCAGGTTCCCTGCATCCAGGACCAGCCGGGGCCTGGAGACCAAGGCACTACTTTTGCCTGAGTGCCAGCCTCTCTTCTGATGAGAGTCCAAAGCCCAGAGTGGCTGTACCCAAGTCCTCAAAGCATTTACATTCAACAAATGTTCCATGTGTATTCTCTCCGACATGAGCAGCTCAGGCCCTGCCACCTCAAAGTGGGGACAGTGTGTAACTAGCCAGTTATAATTAGTGTGGCAGGCTCTGTGATCGAGGAGGGAGGGCAGAGAACTGTTGGGGGAGGGTCAAGCACAGCCACTAATACCACCAAGGGACTTGGGGAGCAGATGGGAATAAAGAGAGCTGCCGGGAAGAGGTGACCCCAAACAGGATCTCAGATAACACATCAGCTATTGCCAAAGAAGGGAGAGGGAGTGTGACCTCGCAGAGGAAAGCACATTCACAAGGAAACTTGGCGAGGAGGGAGGGAGGCCGAACAGGGCTCTGGTACCTAGGGCTTGGGTGGGACATGCAGACAAGCTAGAGGGTGGCTGGCAGGAGTCAGAGGACGGAGTGCCTTGTCCTGTTGGTCCTCGGTAGAGGCTTGTGTGTGTGTGTGTGTGTGTGTGTGTGTGTGTGTGTGGTTTTTATGCTGTGGGTGGACATAGTCGTATTTATGCTCTAGAAAGCTCCCTGTGCAGCTGGAGGCAGGCTGACCTTCCAGTCAGTCAGACCCAAGCTCCTATTCCAGTTCTACCATGTCCTACTCTCTGAAGCACCTCTAACATGGGCAAAGCTGCTAACCTGGCAGGGTGGTGCCGTGGAGGCCTCTGTCTTCACTCAGAGCCGTGTGTGGGACAAAAGAGCGAGCTCTGGCCTCATGTAGCTCTCTGTGGCTCTAAGGAGCCTGGTGGCATCGTTCCCTGGCTGGGCTGGGGCAGGGTCAGAATCCAAGTGCATTGCAGAAGCTGGCACTAGAGATGGTCTTGGAGAGATGGAGTGTGGGAATGGCCTTGGGCAGGAGACAGCTGGGCCATTGTAGTCCTTACATGGAACTGGGGGGAAAGTTCCCAGGGCTGCCTGTCTCACTGACTCCTGGAAGCCCACTGGAAGGGCAGGTTCTGAGTCAAGGGTGGGTTTACAGCCCACACCTCCCTTACCATGCTCCTTGAGCAAGTGACTGATTCTTTCTTTGTCCTACTCTGCTCACTTGTCAAGTGGAGGTAATGGTGTCTTTGACAAGTGGTCCTGTGGCCTCAAGGTTATTCACTTAAGTACTCAGTGTGCAGCAGGTCTCAATAAATGGCTATTCTGGTTGTCATCAACCTATTATCACCACATTTCTTGTGGGCCTGTTCTGCAAAACAGAGCTGCTGCCATCTGTCTTACAAGTCTGTCCCCGAGACCCAGCCCCTGTGCCTCCATATTCCCATCTGGTGCACTGCATAACCCCATGCCACTCCCACCTCTGGGCTCATCTTGGGAGACTAGCCAGGCAGTCCGTGGCAGGGTATGGAGTGGGGCTCTGCACCCAGGCAGCTGTAGCCACAGCAGTGCTTGTTGTCCTCTCCCACAGTCCAGTCCCCTAGCTGCTCCTGGGCCCCATCTTCACAGGGCCTTTTCTTCAAACTCTCTGGAAGCTTGCTTTTCCCTGCGTGGCTTGGACTGAGCTGGGAAGGGCAGCAGCCTCTTCCTGCATCGCAAAGCTCCGGCCTGTTTCTTGGCACCATCATTTTCTATTGATAATGTGAAGGGGAGGAAAATCCCTTTCTCACACGTCTGGGAATGCGGGGCAGAGCAAGGCCATTGGGTGGATTTTTGGTTTTGTTTTGCTTCTTCTCTCTTCTCTCCCTTCCCAGCTTGCCCTTTTCCTATGTGTTTGAACATGAACACAGAAAGTGATGTTATTGATGAAGTTGCCATAGCAACAACCCTCAGGAGACACACGTTCCAGCTTTGTTATCCGAGCAGGGGGCTCCTAAGTACAAGCAGACAGCATGCCTCACGCCCACTGCAGAGGTGTGACGTATGCACTGGTTTCAGGCACGCAGAGTTTGCTGTCTCTTTCCATGTGCACCCTGGGCCAGTGTCCAAAATTGATGGCAGGCCTTTAGGGAAAATAGGTCTTCCTGGGGAAGGGCGGTGAGCCCATCAGAAGGTTCAGGACAGGCGACGATGTGGGGAAGGGCCATTGAAGGGAGACATTGGGTGCTTCTGACACAGTTGTGGCTAAGCAAATCCTTTCCCCACGCTGATCCCCCCTCCATGTTTCATTATGCAGCGGGGAGCACAGCACCTCCCAAGCAGCACCCAGAGCTGCTCCTGCCACAACTCATCACTGGCCTATGAACAACATTTTGTGGCTCCTTCCTGCCCAGGAGAAGTCCCATGGCAGCTTTATTTGCACCCTCAGTCTGCTACTCCCCTCACCCAGGACTGAGGGCCACACATGTCATGCAGCATACCTGTGACACAGGTCCTGCAACTGTCTGGTTTTACACAGATGGAAACCAGGCTCAGACATGAAGGAAACTGCCCAAGGCTGTAGACACTTGGCAGAGTCCACGTGTGGATCTGGCGATGCAGTGACAAAACATCGTCTCCTGACTGCGCCCAGCCCAGCCCAGGCACCAGGGAGACACTCAGCCAGAGTTTGCAGCACCTAATTGGATTTGGATGGGTTGTGTCAGATTAGATTTGGTGTGGTGGGCAGCCTGGACTGGCAGGCACCAGGCCTCGGAAGACCAGGGCTTCTGGAAATAGCTCTGGAATTCTATCTGGACTCCCCACAGGGAGGGGAAACAAACAGAGCCTCTGTTGAGCTTGGTGCTCCTGGTTCCTCCATGTCCAGATCAAGGGAGAAAGAGGGTGGATCTTATAGTTTGGTTCCCAAGAACAGTCATGGCATAAGCAAGGAGTTGCAGAGGACAGAACTCACTCTTGCAGGAAGCTGCTCTGTGCTTGGCCTGGGCTGGGGCTGGGAGTGGGCTAGGTCTGCATTAGAGGAACATGCAGGCTGGCACAGTGAAGTGTCTGCTGCCATAGCAGACTGGAGCAGGCCTGCTGCTCAGAGGAGTTGGGCAGGGTTGCAACTGCAGAAGAGGTGAGCGCTTCCCAGCTGGAGCTCAGGACCACTCTCCTGGAACAGAAGTGTCTGGTCCCAAGCACCTCTTATGCCCTGGGGTTCATCTTCACACACCCACTTGGCCATGGGCCTCTCATGGGAGCCATCTGCTACAGGAGAGGACAAGCTACCTCCCTGCTCTTGGCTCCCACCTCAGGTCAGCACAGCCCTGGAGAGGAGATGAGAGGACATGCTACAGCTCTGCCTGGAGGCTTGGAGGGAGGCCTGTGTGCCACCCCAGTCCTGTGCCCTACTGCCTTGTCTAAAAGTGAGAAGCTGGAGTGGGCCACCTTAAGACCCTTTTAGTACTGGGGTCTCTTCAAGTCCAGGATACCATGTTGAATAAGGGAAACAAGACTGTTCCACAGTGAGTGCACGACTTCCTCAGAACTTTTAATGTGTGCCATGAATTTTCTCCATCAGGCATCTGAAATACCTGAATGTGTTTCTAGAACACAGAGCCAGAATGCCCCAATAGTACTTTTAAAATTCTTACCTTGCCCCCTATTATGGTAGACAGTGGGTTGATCTGCTCCTAGGTAGGACAGCCTTTATTCCTCTTTTCCTCCTCTTCCTCCTCTCTCCTTTTCCACTCTTCTCTCTCTTTCCCAGCCACTCTTTGCTGAGCCCCCACCCTGTACCAGGCCCAGTGCTGGGAACGCGTGATACAGAATAAAGCTCAGGTCTCCCTGTAGGTTACCCATGGCTGCAGGGGAGAGCAACATGGGCAGCTGACCCTTCAGCACAGGCTGCAGGAAGCAGGCAGAGGCAGAGGCTGTGTCCATGGTGTGCTTTCTGGAGGAGGTGCTCTCTCGCGCTCTTCAGTTTCCTCTGCAGCCACACTCCGGGGTAGACTCCTCAGCCCCATTTCATGGCTGACAAAACAGATGCAGAGAAGGTAGTCCAGTCAGAGTCTTTGATGGTGGTGAGCGTGGCTGGGCATCTGAGGACCTGGAGCTGGCTGCTCTCCGTGGCTGTTTGTGCGTTGGCTTGGTAGGCACTGACCTGGAGTGGGCAGTGCACGGCATGGTGCTAGCACCAACCCCAGCAACGGGACGTCCCCACCTAAGGTGCCCAGTTGGAGAGACGCACAGAGGTGAGGTGTGGTGCCAAGCCACCCCATCAGGGGGAAGAGCTCAGAGCCATGAGGCCTGGTCCTGAGCTGCTCTGGGAAGAAGGCTGCCTCAGCAGGGCAGAGGCAGTGTCCAAGCCGTCCCCAGAGAAGAGGACGCTGTGCAGGCCAACCTCCTGTGCTTCTGCCCATGCAGGTGGGTCTTCTTTGGCCTGGAGCCGGTGCTGCTCCCAGGGGAAGTAAGGTAGCACAGCCACCCAGGAGCCAAAGTGACAAGCAGAGGTGGCTGCAAGTTGCCCCCAGGCTGGGCAGTTGTGGCCATCTTTGGAGTGGTGGCAAGGGTTGCTTTAAAATGTGGTGGTGATGCTGGACGCCACTTCTTTCAGGGGAAGGCCCCGGAAGCCCTCAGGCCTCCTCTGCCCCGCCATGCAGCAGGGAGCCCAGCTCCACAGGGCTGCAAGGCTGCTCCTCTCAGGCCTGCCCTGCTCTTCTTTTGAAAAATATAGTCTTTGATAAAAGTACATTATTTAAATTCTTTTCTGTGTGGTAGACATGGGTAATATAACATGTGGACTCGTACACCTGGACTCTTTGGTCTCCTCTGTCATTGTTAGGAATGTAAAGAGGACTGAAAGCCAGCCCCAGCTGACCCTGGGCAGGAGAGGCAGAGCAGGCTTAAGGACCTGGGGCAGAAGGCAGAGTGCTCAATGGCTATCTGGAATCTGGTGAGGGGCCTCCAGGCAAAGGGTGGAGGCCAGCCCTCTTCCCTACAGTTGCCAGAGAAAACCCAGCCAGGACCTTTGAAACCACACTCCTCCTCCCCAGCTCTGCAGCTCCACATGCTGACCTTGGATTGCTACCGTAATGCTGGATTATGCCCCCAGGTTACCCTTTGCCAGCAACTATGGCAACTCTTGGCTCACTATTAAAATCCACGTGCTCAAAAGGAAAGATAATTAGATGGCAAGTTGTGGAAGGGGAGATGGAGGGAGTTCTAAAGCTCATGCTCTTTAGTCCAGGGTTCTTGGATGCAGCAGTTCTCCAGGGATGAGTTTTACAGCGGGTGTGATCAGCAGGGCTTCTCGTAAATTGCTGTCCTTTGACTGAAAGTGGAAATTCAATCTCCCTTTCTTCATCATGTCCAAGCCTGAGCGAAACAGGGGCCTCAGACTCCTCCCACTCAAGAAGCAGCACAGATCTGCTTCAGTGTAGGCACATGGGGCAGTGCTGGGAAATTGACAGGGGGAATTGACAAGACTAAACTCAGGGATCAGGAAGTTTGCTGAATTGGTGGGGTTTGAGATGCGCCTAGGATTTTTTTTGTGGAAGGCAGGAGAGGGAGTTTCCCAGGAGAAAGGAGAAGCTGGGGGGATGGGACACTTCTCAAGGATGGTACAAGGTGTGTGGGATTGGGAACTTGGGGAGTATGCACAGGGGGCAGGGCTGCAGTGTGGGTGGAACAAGGGAGCCACAGGAGCCTTGTGAGCAAGGAAGGAGGGGTAATCCTAGGCTCTGAGCCCACCGTTGACATTGCCCATTAATGACGGTCATGGAGACTGCTTGGTGGCCACCACTTGCCAAAACTTCTCAGAGGCTGGAGTCTCCCAGAAGACCTGCTGAGAGACTGAATGTGTCTAAACATCCAAGAAAGACCCTCTCCTGAAAGCCACCTCTGAAGCAGGGTGACTGGCCTCTCCAGGACCTAGCAGGGAATCCCTTTCTCCAGATCTGCAGGGGGGAGCAGCAGCTTTCAGAAGTCAGGCCCCTGTAAGGATGTCTGGTCTATTAGTGAACACCTTCAGCAGGCCTGGCATCTGCCCATCTGTGACCTCATTTCATCTCTCACTTACTCCAGGACAGTCGTGCCAGCTCAGAGATCATGAGGCTCAGAGAAGTGAAGCAGGTATCCCCAAGGGCAACAGCTGGTAGGGAAGCCAGGTTCACACCCACATCTGTCTCTGCAGGGCCTTTCTAAGAAAGCGATGTGCTAGCACTGGCTAATACCAGCTTCAAAGCCAACCGTGTACATGGCGTCCCTACTCCAGTGGTCCCTGTGGATACCACCACACCCCCATAGCTTGAAATCAGCCAAGAGGAGGGTTTGCACCACAGAACTTTGCAAAGACTGCAGCTCAGCCCTCCACCCTTTTACCCCGGGTGTTAAGCCTCCATCAACACACCTCCGTGATAGTCATGCATCAGAGCCAGTGGGAGTTGAGAAAGGAGAGAGCTGGTCTCTCCACCTGAACTTGGAGCCTCCTGTGAGGCACAGCAGCAGTCAAGTTCTGTGCATCTGTAATCATTGGCTGGTGGGTAGACTCTGCATCATGCAACCGTTGGACAGGAAGAAGTTGAGAAGGCAAGGCAAAGAATGGCCAAAAGTAAAGAAGCAGATGACACCAGGAGTTTGGGCACTGGGCAAAGTGCAGGCTTCACTCTTTTCCATTTTGGGGGTTTTTAGTTTAACATTAGACTTTTGGGGGTGTTGCAGATTGACTCCAGGGCCTGTGTGCACTGGGCGGGCACTCTACCACTCAGCCACACCCCAGCCCTAGGTTATTTTAAGCTGTAGTATGACTGCCACGGGGTTTGTGTTTTTACATGTTGCATTGATGCATGCCTGTGTTTATGGTGTGCAGGGTCAAGATGGAGCTGGCCCTCTCCTGAACCAAGAGTCCAGTGTGTGCTCTGGGAAGGAGAGGCCACCTGTGTGTTCACCCACCAAGGATTCCCGCCTCTCTCCAAAGCCGGCTTCACTCCTCCACAGCTTCTTGCAGGTGGAGATGGAGTCAGGTCACAGAGCTGAGGTGCAGGCTGCAGCTCTTCCCTTTCATCTGCCTTTGGCCTCTTGATGGACTTGTGACCCACAGGCTCTCACTTGACCCTTGACCTCATAAATTCTGGAAGCTCCTCACAAATCACCAGGAAGATAAACATCAACTTGGGTCAATGGAAGGAGGTCTGAACTACTCCAGGCAAACAGGGAGGGGAGATGGAGGGAGGGAAGTTTCTGGGACTGTGGGGGACAGACCAAATGGCCCTGACCTGAAAGCAGTTCCAAAGACCTAACCCAAAATGTGGCTTAGGGCAGGAACTTTGCCAAGTTAGTCCCCAGTTTTCATTTACAGTGCTGCTCACAAAGCACCAGACCTGGGCATAGTGTCCTTGGCCACTAGGACCATCCTTTGTGTCTCCATGTGGATTACCAGTCCACACCTGTGTGTGTGTGTGTGTGTGCGCGCGCGCGCACACATGCACTTGCACTTGCACATGTATGTACACACCAGCATACATGGCGTGCAATAGCAGTCCAGAGACTATCATTTAATCATGACATTGTTTCTCTCCCTCTCTCTCCCTGGTCCCCAACCCCTCTCTTGTCTGTGTCTCTTCCCAGAGGGTATGAACTGCATGAACAAAGACCACGGTTGTGCCCACATCTGCCGGGAGACGCCCAAAGGTGGGGTGGCCTGTGACTGCAGGCCCGGCTTTGACCTTGCCCAAAACCAGAAGGACTGAACACGTAGGTAGATGGAGGCAATGGGTCAGACACCCCATACGTCTCCCGCCATTGCTTTGTAGAGGGTCTGTCCAGTCTGCTGGCTGTTGGCCAGGGAGGACTATGAGCTCCATGGGGTGTAAAGAAGGGCAGCTCTGCTGAAGGGCCCTTGGTGGGCTGGAGAGGTGGGCTGTGAACCCTGGGTTTGGGGTTTTCCCTACCTGCTGTGACACTACCAGCACAGCCCCAGGAGCTGGCCTGGACTTGTGAAGTCCCTGAGCTGAACTCTGCAGTGGGAAGGAGGGGCTGTGGTACTAAGATCTAGATGCCCAGGTTTCTGGAAGGGCCTGGCAAGCCCTCAGGAATGGGAAAATGTGAAGAAGCAGAGGAATGACCTGGGGTCCCATTCCAGACTGTGCTGACGTGACTTCCAGGCTCAGAGATCAGCACTCACAGTGGCTGACTACAAGTGGTAAGACCCTGGGAGGCCACAGGTGCCACAAGAACGGCTGGGGAGTTGGCCTGCAACATTCAAGTGTCATCCAGCTCTTAGCATGGCCACTCAGCTCCCCATCAGGAGTGGGGCCAGGAAGCCAAGTGGGACGGGGGCTGAATGCACTCAGCTGTCCTTCAGAGCTTCACCACGGCTACTAGGAGACAGCAGGATACAGACTCTGCCCACTGGGGACAGGGATGCCCAGGTTGGCACCACATTTGCCCTGGGTCTGCCAAGAGCCAAGGAAGGCTATGGTAAGCACTTCCATCTCAGCCAGAGCCACAGGCTTCAACATGCTCACTTTCTGATGCAGAAAAATAGGATGGAAGAGTCTGATTCCAACCCTGAGAGAAAGCGCTCCTTGCCGGGACTCTGGAGTGGGGGCCTGAGGCTGCCTGCTGGTGTGAGGAAGTGGCCTTTCTTCCTCTCCTCATTCTGCACAGAAGACACTCATCCATGCTGGTCCACCATCCTCTGTCATTGTGACTTCTTGTCACCAGCTCACTGGTGTATGTCTCGCCACACCTCTCCCAGTTCAGGATCAACTCAAACAGTGGCCAAAGCCCTGGGGATCCACATATGTCAGACACTGTCCCCATCTCCAGGAGCTTGTGCACTGTCCCCATCTCCAGGAGCTGTTTGAGTTGATCCTGATAGAGCCCTAATATCCAGAGTATACAAAGAACTCAAAAAATTAGACAATAAGAAAACAAACAACCCAATCAACAAATGGGCCAAGGACATGAACAAACACTTCACAGAGGAGGACATACAAACAATCAACAAGTACATGAAAAAATGTTCAACATCTCTAGCAGTCAAGGAAATGCAAATCAAAACCACCCTAAGATACCACCTCACCCCAGTAAGATTGGCAGCCATGATGAAGTCAAACAACAACAAGTGCTGGCGAGGATGTGGGGAAAATGGTACTCTTGTACACTGCTGGTGGGACTGCAAACGGGTGCGGCCAATTTGGAAAGCAGTATGGAGATTCCTGGGAAAGCTGGGAATGGAACCACCATTTGACCCAGCTATTGCCCTACTCGGACTATTTCCTGAAGACCTTAAAAGAGCACACTACAGGGATACTGCCACATCGATGTTCATAGCAGCACAATTCACAATTGCTAGACTGTGGAATCAACCCAGATGCCCTTAAATAGATGAATGGATAAAAAAAATGTGGCATTTATATACCATGGAGCATTACGCAGCACTAAAAAATGACAAAATCACGGAATTTGCAGGGAAATGGATGGCACTAGAGCAGATTATGCTTAGTGAAGCTAGCCAATCCCTAAAAAACAAATACCAAATGTCTTCTTTGATATAATGAGAGCAACTAAGAGCAGAACAGTGAGGCTGAGCAGGAAGAAAAGATTAGCATTAAACAGAGACATGAGGCGGGAGGGAAAGGGAGAAAAAAAAAGGGGAAATCACATGGAAATGGAGGGAGACCCTCATTGTTATACAAAATTATATATAAGAGTTTACGAGGGGAATGGGATAACAAACATGGAGGGAAATGAATTTCAATAGATGGGGTAGAGAGAGAAGATGGGAGGGAAGGGGAGGGGGGATATTAGAGGATAGTAAAGGTAGCAGAATACAACAGTCACTAATATGGCAGTATGTAAAAATGTGATGTGTAGCCGATGCGATTCTGCAATCTGTATTTGGGGTAAAAATGGGAGTTCATAACCCAATTGATTCTAATCTATGAAATATGATTTGTCATGAGCTTTGTAATGTTGTGAACATCCAAAAAAAAAAAAAAAACCTCACAGGTTTCCCAAGGACAGTTACCCCGGGGCCACCACCTCACGGGATTCCCAAGGACAGTTACGGTGTTAACAAGGCCAAACATATAATTAGAGGAACAGGCATAATTCTTTGATGTAATTGAAAAATAGATTGAACTCAAGCCAATTCATGTAAAAACAAGATGCTAGAAAAGTAGGCCAAGTCCCAAAGCCAGGGTAGGCAGTAGCCTGCTCCCTCCCAAGGCCCTGAGGACCGCGGCGTCCTCAGCCTCTGTGAGGCCCCCAGGGCAGAGCAGGCCTCCAGCCCCAGCCTCTGATAACAGCCTGGTCCGACAGAACCACATGACCTCACGTTCTTAAGAGTCTCACCTTTGACCAGTCACTTGAGACTCACAAAGAATATGTTTCTATTTGAATTTCTTTAAGCACAGATTTTGGAAAACTGCTATCTATAATCATGCTTGACCTGACAGTTTCTGAGACACAAATACTGGAAGAAAGTGAGTTGAGATCTAGACGTGAGTTCCAACCTCGGCTCTGTCTGGTGGACTGTAAAATCTCAGGTCCTTTGTCTCACATGTTTCACCTTCAGCTTGTTTAACGCCCTACACGGCCTTCCTGCCCCCTGCTCCCCACTGTCCTTCGGCGGAGTCCTTCCTGGTCTCTCAGGACCTCCTGGGCTGGGCCTTTCTTTGTACCCTCATGTGGCCTCCTGATCTGCCTCCTGCCACATCTGCTCACTATGCTCACAAAGCCTTTCCTGCCGACCTCCTGATCCCTTCTTCGTACGTGTCACTGTGTCTGGCCTCTGTCTGCAAGGCCTTGCCCATCCAGCAGTCGCCCCCACCACCTGCCCTGGCTGGGGCCTCCAGCTCCACCTCAGGTGCTCTCTGAATACGGCCTTCACCTCCTGAGTCTCCCTCCCGCCCTGCAGAAGGCTGGGCTCCGCTAACGCTCTGCAGTCTCTTCACTTCTTCCCCGTCTCCTTAAAAGCTGTGTCCTCTGGCAGAGAGACAGACAGACAGAAAAGAGGGACAAGGAAAGGGAAAGACAGGCTTCAAGTGAAGACACCTGGCCACACCTGAAGAGGCAGACGAAGCCCTCTGCTCCTGGGGCTCATCACCTCCAGTCTTTTCTGTTGGGAATTCCTGGCTGGCCACCACCCGGCCTCCTCTATAGAGGACGGCTCTCTGCATGAGAGACAGCTTGGCACCTTCCCCTGAGTCTGTTTCCCTGGGGGTGTGACATACATATGAAGGGGTCCTTCTTTTATTTTATTCTAATTTGTTATGTTTGACAGCAGAATGCATTACAGGTCATATCACACACATAGAGCACAGCTTTTCATATCTCGGGTTGTACACAAAGTATATTCACACCACTCATGTCTTCATACATATACTTTCAAGTAATGATGTCCACCTCATTCCACTGTCTTTCCTACCTCCTGCCCCTCCCTTCCCCTCCCACCCCTCTGCCCTATCTAGAGTTCATCTTTTCCTCCCACGCTCCCCCTTCCAACCCCACTATGAGTCAGCCTCCTTACATCAGAGAAGACGTTCAGCATTTGGGTTTTTGGGATTGGCTAACTTCACTTAGCTTATATTCTCCAGCTTCATCCATTTACCTTCAAATGTCATGATTTTATTCTCTTTTATTGCTGAGTAATATTCCATTGTGTATAAATACCACATTTTCTTTATCCATTCATCCACTGAAGGGCATCTAGGTTGGCTCCACAGTTTAGCTATGTGAATTTTGCTGCTATAAACATTGGTGTCCCTCTTAAGAGCAGAGTAGTATTTGCTTCCAATTTTTGGAAAAGGAACTAGACTGTGAACCCAGGCACGCAGTGCTGCCCATGGCTCTCTGTGGGTCCTCCACGTGGGGCTCTCAGGGCACACAGTCCGTGCTGCGGCTTGCCCCCTGCATGCTCTTTACCCTTAGCCCTGGACTGGTTTCCAGACACACCCTGCACAGGGGCAGCGGCTGACAGGCTCCTGTCTGCCTTGCTGATATGAATTCTGGTCTAAATCTAATATGAGAAACGTCCCTTGTCACAGCTGTTTTGTGCTTCAGGGATGTAACTGCATTTGATCCGTATGCGGTTCTTGAATTGTCTCCTAGTGAGGGCCACTCTGAGACCCCCTGCTCTTCCTCATTCAGGACAAACACAGGCAGGGCAGCAACCAGCACAGAGCAAAAATTGAAGATCAGCTGCCCTTTGGGGGGTCCAGGATCCACAGGAGAAACCCGTGGACCAGCACAAGGCGCAGGGTGATGGTGCACTGGGCCAGGACCTGCTGGGCCCACGGTTCCCAACTGAGCATCACTGCAAGGATCACTGGAAGCTTTAGGGACAGCTTGAGGCCTGCGGCAGCACCCAGGACCCTCCCAGGAACGCCCTCCACCTCGCCTACACAACTCTGGAAGGGAGGCTGGCCCGTGAGTACCTGGAGGCCTTACCTCCTACCTCTGGAGGACAGAGACTCTTCACTCACCTCTCAGGACCTGGGGGAGCGCTGGCGCAGTGCAGGGCTGCCTCCAGATCCCCGTCCAACAGACTGAGCCCCAGAGGAAAGAACCCAATAGCTGTTCTTCCCTCTGCAGGGAGCGCCACCTGCAGGTCTTGGCCGGGAACTGCGGACAAACATGGGAGCCTTTCACTGCCAGGAACACTTTTGGGGTTAGCAAACTTTTCACTGCTCTGGGGTCCCTGTTGCAACCACACCCAATGTCTCCTATCTAAATGCTTCTTGGGATTCCTGATACAGTATTTATCTGAAGGGATCAGAGCATACATAGGTTCCGTGGTCTTCTCTAAGATACCGCAAAATGCCTAAAATGCTGTGTGATCTAATAATAAAGAGGTTAGACTGGATTCTGCCTTAATTCCTTTCACCCCGAAAGTTCTGTAACTCAGATACTGGAATTAAGAGATAAAAGAACAGCATAAAAGGAAGCAGGACAGAGCCATACGGACATACAAAATGTTTGCTAGCTTTTCATACCATATAGTAATTTGCATGCTGTCAGAGTAGAGTGGTCTGAGTCTGTCCCATAAATCACCCCTTAGAAATATTTATACCTCCATCATAAATCTCCAAACTACCTTAATTGACAGCAATTACAGATGCATTATTCATGGAAGCCGTCAGACCTCAGGGAAATGTTTTATTTTACTAAATTATAGTTAAATTGACTTGACCAATTTTGATTTAAAGCTACTAAAAGCCAGGAAAATTACCATTCCATCAAATTTTAAGATGCAAAGTAAAACAGTCTGATTTTAACAAATAAAATGTATCATAACCAACATCATAGCCATTAAATTTTGGTACTTGAAAAGAACAAAGATGTAAAAGTTAAGGCAATGTGTTTTTGAAAATAGTGATTTTTTTAAGAAGAAATGCATGCCTTCCAAGCCATACCCAAAGCCCGACCCAGCTGGCCGGGGCTCACTCTTTCCCAGGGGGTTGAAGGGACAAAGACCAGCCCCTCACCTCCCCCACGTAATGCTGCACTGGACAGCAGTGTCCTCGTGTGCTCTCAAGTTCATTCAGAGCCAGAAAGAAAGCACCTGAGAGTGTTCTGCAGAGCTCACACTCTTCTTCCTAAAGTTCAGAGGAGACTTTTATGTACCTCCATTTTCCAGTTCAACTCCTCAGTACAAAAGCCCCTGCTTGTTTCTTATTAAGCCTCTCAAATCCTAATGCAGATGTCTTGCATATAAATGCTCCTTTGCCCCAGGAAGATGCAATCCCCTGCTAAACGGGAAGCATTCAGAACACGGAGAACTTTCCCAGGGGTCCTGGATGGAGAAATGCAGGCTCAGAAACCTAGGATCTGCTCTGCGGCTTTGATTTCTCACCAGGAAAGAAAATTTTATGTTTGATTATCATAGAAATAAATGCAGTTGTCCCTCCACACCCAAGGGTTCCACATCTGCAGATTCGACCAACTGTAGATCAAACTGCAGAGAAACGTTGGCTCTGTGCCTGATGCGTGTGGACTTCTCCTCTTGTCACTGTTCCCCGGTCACACAGTGTGACAACCACTCACGCAGGCTGACCTTGCCGGATGTCAGGTGACCCGGTGATGGAAGGCAGAGGGAAGGGTGTGCGTGGATGATGGGCAGACTCTGCCTTTCCACGGAGGGGTTTGAGCTTCTGCAGATTTTGGTAGCTGGGGGGGCAGTCCTGGAATGCGTCCCCTGCAGGGACCAAGGGACAACCACCACAAGCATTGCTTTGTAACTTCGGGTGCTCAGTGTACATCTGGGAACCCATGTCCATCTCTGCACACACACTTGGTGTAAGAGGACACACCTTTAGTCAAAATGAGATCCTCCTTTACGGGGGAAATGGGAATCTCCGGCTTCCACCAAGAACTAGGAACGCACTGGGCGCTCGGCCCTGCTGCTCCTGATTTCTCACAGCTGCTGCCCTGCCTTCAGGAGAGCTCAAAGCCCACTGCAGGCCCCCTCGTCCTCCCTCCCAACCCACCCACGCAGTGAGCCTCCAACATCCAGACCTCCAGTAGCTCCCAGTTTCCCTCCTCGGCGGCCTCAAGGCCCTGCTGTGGCACACTGAGACGCGGCTGGGGCTCTCTGGCCGAAAAGCTGAGTTCCACCCTCTTCCTCACTGCCCAGACCAGGTGGGCTGTGCCTGTCTCTGCAGCCCAGGATGGCAGTGCTGCCAGGCGACAGTGAGTCCAGACCCGGTCAATGGCCAGAGCCCACACGAGCCTGCAGGTGTCAAACCCTGGAGCACCCAGTTCTGACACTCCTGCTGTCCCTGACCACGGCACTGCCCCAAGAGAAGGGGGTGGGTGTGCGGCACACTACCCCCGTCCAAAGCTGGAAACCCGGGAGCCCTCCCAACTCAGGGACTGTCTATACTTCAGGACGTGACCGGGGGGAAGCGAGGCTGCCTGTGTCCAGATCACTAATAATGACCAAGGTCACGTCCTCAGAGCCAGGGCCAGCTCGAGTCCTGGTGCTCTTCCCCACCAGGCGGAGTGGCCTACTTCACTGCCCCTGAAACGCAGGCCGGGGGCTGCAGCTTCCTCCTTGCCATCTGTCTTGTGTGGTGCATGCTGTCCCACCCTGGTGTCTGGAGGGCACCTGGAGAGGTGGACCTGCATGAGACCCTCTGTCCTGAGCGAGAAGCCTGCACGCAGTGCCCCCCCTCTCCAACGTGCTCTGCATGGTCTCCTGGAAAAGCCCCCAACCTCACAGGAGTCTCCTGAGCATATCCGGACCCCAGCTGGGTCCTGCTGGGACCTTGAGGGAGCACTGAGTACTTTCCAACTCATCTAGATTCCACCCTGGGGAAGGGAAGGACACGCAGAGGAAGATACAGGACTGTACAGCATTTGGGGAGTGAACATGTAAACACCAACACAATGAGTCTGCTCCTGCTGACACTGAAGTCCTGGCAGGGTCATGCTGAAGGGCTGGTGAATGCCAGGTGGTGCTTGCAGGAGAGGCCACCCACACTGGGTGGCTGGGGGTGATCTGTCCCTTGGCTGGGGAGGGACTCCCCTTCCACCTGCAATCCCTGGCTCATGCCGTGGTCTGGAGGGCACAGGGCAGGGACGGAGCCCGTGTCCCTCTGTGGGCATCAGCCCTGCTCAGCAGCCCTCTGTGGCTGGCCATCCCCCACAGCCCTGGAGTGAGGGCCCAGGGGTCCTGCATGGCGACTTCTGAGGCTCAGGCTCAGACTTCAGAAGTTGTTCAGCTGGAGATTTTATTGTGCTGGTTCCATGAAACTCCCAGAGAGTCCAACACGACCATCAAAGGACAGCTGGAGCCGCGTCTGTCTGGGACAGGGAGCCTCTCATGGCCATTCCCCTGTGTCCTCCAGCAAGGCACCTGGGGACGGTGCTGCCCGTCCTACTGCCCTGGCTGGGAGAGTGCACTTGGGTGAGCGTCAGTCTGCTCAGAGCCAGAGGCCAACAGCTGAAGAACGGTATTAGGTCACTCTCATGCAGCGAGGGCCAGCTGTCCAGCCCACGCGGAAGCCAACACCCATCTGGGGTTCTGAAAGAGCTTCACTGTGAGGTCAGGAGTGAAGGCTCAGGTCTGCCTCCCCAGGGGGTGGGTGTGTGAGGAGGGAGAGGGCAGCGCTGCCCCCTGACTGCAGGCAAGAAGGGCGTGTTTTAGGGAGTTTGGGGCAGGTGAAGACCCATCCCACCTCTTCAAAGTCCCCATGTTTCTTTTGGGACAGTTCCTGTGGTCTGTCAGGGGATACTGAGCCTGTGACCTCAGCAGGTCACTGGCTGGGCCAACTGGCTTCTTCCTGTGTGTCCATTCTTCAAAAGCTGGCTCAAGCCCACCCTGGAGTGGATTCTAGGTTCTTCCTGAAAGACAGCTGAGGGGCTCTGTCACTTAAGGAGCCTGGGTCCCATGTGTCCAGTCTCAGCCTGGTTCCCCCAGGAGTTGGGAAAACAAGGGAAGACCAGGGAGAGCCATGGGAACCCACGGGCAGGCAGGTAAGGAGTGTGACCACACCTCAGCCACAGTGACCCGACTCAAGTCACATTGGGGCCATAGGGAGTCAGCCGTGGGGAGCTGGAGCCGCACCTGCCCCACTGACCAGGGCTGTTCCCATCAGCAGGCAGGTCACAGTGGCCACCCCACAGAACCTCACTGGCTCCATGACCTTCCGGTTGTGGTGCTGGACTTGGGCAGGGTCACTTGTGCCCACAGGGCTGTATTTTCCATGAGCTCTTCCCTCCCCTGACCACAGCAGGCAATCCTCTGAGACACGGAGGGCGGGAGGCTTGGCGTGGTCTCAAAGCCTGTCTTTGCTGGGAAAAGAAGTCAAGTGGAGGGACAAGACGCTGCACCCAGAGCTCCAGAGGGAGGCCACTCCTCAGGGGCAGAGTGTGTGCAGATGGCAGCTGTGAGGACAGCCAGGAGCACAGCAAGTCCACCCCTTCAAGAGCGAGTCCACCCAGGGAAGCCCCCACAACCCTGGACGGCCAGGTGCCTTTCCTACAGCAGCAGCAGGTCACCTGCTCGCCCTGCTCTGCCGGCTTGGCCTCCGCAGGATAGTCTCCCAGCAGCCTGAGGAGCAGAGCTCCTGCAGTCCAGGCAGTCCAGGAGGGACGGAAGCTGCCCGAGGACCCATGGAAACAGCAGACTGCAGTCTCCAGTGCCGTCCAGAGCCGTGTCCAGGGCCTCCCTAGCTGGCCGTTTTCCTGTGATGGTCCTGAGACAGCCAAACCTCATGGATTCCTGCCTCAGATGCAGGCCACAGCTGGAGCACCCGCCCAATACCCCCGGGGGACACAGCTGAAGCTGGGTCTGAATCCCTGGGGTCATTCAGAGACCCAGGGAGCAGTGGCTCTCACAGAGAGGCCAGAAGCGAGAACAGCTGACTCCTTGTTGCCATTGTGAATCTGAGCGTTAGAGTTCACAAACTGAATGCTCTGTCCAGCCTGGGCCTCCTCATTCTGACTTCTTTTGCCACAACAACTGTCTGCATATAGAAGACACGTTGGTGTGTCGCTTGTGCATCATCCCTCTGGTCCCATCCCCGGGGATCTCGCCCAGGAGGTGGCTCCTGTGGATTCAGAGCCCAGCTACAGGGAGACCCGTCATTCCCAGGACTCCCCTTCACTGCCCAGACTTCAACCTGCTTCTCAAACGCCCCATCCTCCCCCACTCTTTAACTCCAAGCCCAACCTGCCTCGCTGATGTGTTTGTGAATAAATATCTAAGAATCTAGGTGCTTAAAATCCCACTCACCGCTTGCCCCCAAACACTGTTCTCCTGTAGCGATGTGCAGCAGAATATTCAGTGGTGATACTTATATAATAGAATGATGAGTTTTTAAATTTAAAAAAAGCTACAGCTGTCCACAACAAAACTGTTTGAAAAGTCAGAAATCTCATGTAAGATTAAAGAATATTAGAACTTCACTGTTGTTGTTCTATTTGTTTTGTTTTGTTGTGGGGGGGCAGGGAGGGTTGTGCCTTTTTAAAATCCAAACGCTATGGTTTTCGTTGGGTTTATATTTGCCCTGGCAAATGCTCAGTTTTTCCCCGAGCCTCAGAGGACATTTGAAACTCAGCAGCAGATTAAACAACAAGAACTTCTGGCACTTCATAGAAAATGATACACGAGGGGCTGGGGATGTGGCTCAAGCAGTAGCGCGCTCGCCCGGCATGCGTGCGGCCCCGGTTCGATCCTCAGCACCACATACAAACAAGGATGTTGTGTCCACCAATAAATAAAAAAAATAATAATAAAAAAATAAAATAGTGAACAAACACTTTATAAAAAAAAAAATGATACACGAAGCAGAAATAAGACAGTTGCTTTCTGAAGACAGGGAGTTAACCACCTGGGTAAGTTTCCAAACTTTCCTAGTAAGAGCACTAGTAATTCCCTGTCTTATTCTTCTTGAAAATGAAAAGAGGAACCAGCAAAGCTTTGTTCTAATTCCCAGATTTCTTCTGCTTGGAACTCGGAAAATACACCACAGACTTAGTATTTAGGTTTCCTTAGAAAGATCTTCCTTTGTTTGGTCCCAAGTGCAAGCTTCAGAAACAGTCCTGAGATGCAAGGACTGCCCGAGTTCTCTGTTACACAACGCCAGAGAAAACTTCAGGGGAAAGACGTTGCATTGGAGGCCTGGGCATGATGGTGCGAGGAAGCCGGGCAGAGGTCAAGGCAGGAGCCTGTGGTCAGGTTCTGCCCTCCCGAGGGCTCTTCCCTGCCCAACCGTGATGAGAACCTGCTCCTTGGAGCCAACTGTATGCACTCCTCCAGTTCCTCATGGGCTGCCCTTCAAGCTGCATCATGTCAGCTTGTCCTGAGCAGAGCCTGACGCAGGGGATCTAACAAATCAGGTCCAGCGCTGACCCAAAACACACACAGCAAGGGTGGTGGTGGGAACAGAGCAGAGCTTGAATCCACGTAGCTGCACCAGGAAGGAAGGTCCCACGTCCTTGGCCTATGGCAGAGGCCAATGGCAGAGTGAGGGAAGGCCTGGGGTTTGCATAGTCGGGCCTTCCCAGCCAGAGCAGGTGACCTTGAGCAGGAGGCCTGGGCATCTCTCGGCACTGGTCAGACAGAGCCTGGCACAGACCGCAGGTTGCTGCTTGGGTAGGGGTAGCTTCTCCTCCTCCCAAGATGCTCACCCAGACCTGGGGCTTCGGGACTCCAAGACCACAAACGGCAGGGAGACGGCGGCAAACGGAGGCAGAGAGCCGCGGTGTTCAGCCCTGCCTTTCTCCACCTGTCAGACCTTTGCATGAAAAGATGTTGGGTCTAAGTGTTTGTTCCAGCTGCAGGTGAAGCCAGCTCAGAGAAAGCACTGGTCCGTGTGGGAGCGCCTCTTTCCTTAGAGAGGGCATCATCATGGGGACTGGCTCGCCCTCCACAGGGCCCTGGGCAGCAAGGCACCAACTCGAATCCATACAGGCGCATGAGGGTGACCTCACATGTCCCTTCAGGCAGAGCATCTTGGCACAGGCCCCTCACCCCAGCTGCACACTTGCGAGGCTAAGACGGTGCCTCTGTCTCAGCAAAGGGTCGTCTTTCCCTGAGATTCTTTTAAAAATCATTTCATTTGTCCTTTTTAGCTACACGTGACAGTAGAATGCATTTGGACATATTTCCCTCGGACTCTTAGTGTAGTCTGACTGGCACCACCGTGAGTGTGAGCTGTGATGATTTGCACGGTCCCTAGGGAACCAGCCCTGAGACCCAGGGTGGACGCGTTCGGCACTGGAGACGCTCCCGCAGGCCTGCAGCCCACGCCCGTTTGCTGACCCCTCCTCGGGCTGCATGCCTTCTCAGTGTACTTCTTACCAATGCTTCAACAGGCGTCTGCAGTGGGCAGAATGTCTGAGGACCTGTGCGTCCACAGATAGTCCTTGCACTCACACTGGAATGACCCTTGTTGGCCGAGGTTTGAAATTCCAGCTGCTTCTTTTAATCCTTAGGAATATTCTCTGATGTCCTCCCCCTCCCCCTGCTGCTGTCAAGAGCTGTTGGTGACTACTTCTTGCCCTTCAAGAGTCCACTCCTTCTTTCTTGATGCCTTCTCCCAGAACCCTCCTGCTGCCCCCTCCGCGGGGGTGCCCACAGGGTGACCAGGTGTGGTGTCCCCCTTCCCTCCCTGTGAGGGGCCAGGCAGGCTTTCCTCCAGCCACCAGGAGTCAGCAGAGCTGGACGTGGGTGACCTTCCTCCAACCTCCGGCTTCAATCAGAGCAGACTCCAACGTGACCAGAGCTTTCTCGATTCGGGTTCAGTCATTAACTTTCTGGCAGCTTCGGCCGCCCTTCTCATCTACTCTAAGTCCCAACTTCCTCGGGGGTGACCTACCTCAGGCCATCTGTGCTTCCTGGGGATCCAGCTGCACTGATGCCCTTGTCCTGAGCAGCTGTGGCCCCAGGAGGAGAGGACCAGCCTCCACCCTTCACAGTGCAGGGGCTCAGATGGTGACACCCCAGGCTGGCGCAGGACACCCAGGGCCCAGAGCTGCTCAGGACGAGTCTCACCCCCTTTGATGAGGACAGAGGAGGCTTGCACATTGTTAGGGCCACCTGGGAGTCCCGTCAGAAGGCAAGGGCACAGGGCCTACACGTCCCCATCTCTCCCTTTTGCACACCCATTGTCACAAGGCTGACTCTGCAGGCAGGAGCAGGGCCTTCCAGCGGCTCTACCCTGCATTCCTAGGTGGCCCCTCATGCCTTCTTCTCAGCATGCCCTTGTGCCAGGAGCCACTCTGGAACTCTGCCCGGTGTCCACCAAACATATTCAGATTCACTAAGAAAAATGCCCAGAGAAGACCCCAAGCCAAGATGGTGTCATTACCCAAGCCCACTTTGTGTAGGAGTGCAACAGTGTCCTCCTACCCTTCACCCTGCTCTGGCTTACGTGCTCTCGAAAGTCAGGTTCTTTCTAATTAAGGCAATAATGGCAGTTTGCAATAAGATATATTTTAATAAGCAAATTAATTTTAAATTTCACTCTGCTCCAGGGTTTCTTTTCCTAGACGAAAGTAGTTATGAGGCCCTTTTGTGCCGTCAGAGGAAGCACCATCTTAAAATTTCCACTTTAGCTTCACGTGATCTAACATCACACATTGCTGCGGCTTGCAGGAGTCTTTAAAATGAATTTGTATTGATCAACTTGCTTCAGCTCCAGAGGAACAAAAGAGAAAGTCCCCATCTTAATTTTGCTTCATTTATTGTTACTTTCAGCTGTCACAGGATTCTGACAAAGGCCTTTGCTCCTCCAAGACCATCCTGCAGAGCCCACAGACGTGGACACTCAGCAACAGCGTGCCAATGAGGGTTTCTTTGTCTCCCATGTTCCCAGCTGCCCAGCGTCCCAGCAGCTACCACAATGAGGACAGAGTCTATGCAGGTGGACGCTGCCCTGCAGTCCTGAAAGGGGCAGACCTAGCTGCTCTGTGGGTTAAGGGAAGAGTTGAGCTCAGCCCATCTTCTCTGAAGCCCGCGTTTTCACAGAAACTGAGTTGGGCTTTGAACCTTAGGCAGGAAGAGCAAACAGTTGATCAGGATGCCACTGACCAGGCAGGGGCAGGAGGGTCAGCAGGAGGGTGGACTGCTCCACAGAGAGCCTCAGGCCATCCAGAGCCATGCAGAGACCCATGCCAGCTGGGCCAGTGGGTCAGCGTGACCGTGGGGGCTCAACAGAGCCCGCTCAGTGGAACCCTGGAACTGGGACAATGAGGACCTCTGCCAGGGTCAAGGGCAGAACTGGAGTCTGCAGGCCACCACTCAGGTGGCCAAGGAACAGGGTGAAGTACCCAAGGGCAGAGCACCTATGGGGACCAGGTAGAATAGCTCGTGGAGTCTGCAGAGAGAACGTTCCTACAGAGCCACGGAACGCCCTCGCAGGCCAGCTCAGAACTGAGCACCCAAAACAGGCCCTGCTGGAGCCAGGAGGGCCTCAAGCCACGGGGAACTGCAGAAAAGCTGCAGTCAGCCAGCCTTCGCTTCCCTCGGGAGAAGAAAATGGACATTCATAAAAGGTGACCTGTCTCCTACCAGAAAAAAGAACAACCCGACCTCCTGAGATGACTCCTGTATGCATAACATAGGAAAAATGCCCATAGAGAGACCCCAAGCCAAGATGGCACCATTACCCAACTCCACTCTGTGTAGGAATGCAACAGTGTCCTCCTACCCTTCACCCTGCTCTGGCTTATGTGCTCTGAAAGTCAGGTTCTTTCTAATTAAGGCGATAATTCCAGTTTGCAAACAAGATGCATTTTAATAAGCAAATTAATTTTAAATTTCACTCTGCTCCAGCCCACCAAACTTCAAGTTTGCAGACCTTCCTGGGAGCTAGGACCCCAAGCCCCTGCTCTACACCAACTCCTCCTCCCCCCACCCCAGGGCCTGAGCAGGCCCTGCCCACGTCTCATGGCCAACTCCCTTGTGCACGTAAGTGATTAAATCTTAATACTTCTCTTGTTAATCTGCCATGTTAATTCACAGGGCCCTGAATAGGAACCTAGGAGGGAGGAGGAGAAAAGCTTTCCTCCCGCACCGCAGGGATCCGGAGTTGGTGGGGAGCCCCAGAGGGTGGAACCCTGGGGCTGGGGCCAGCTCCTAAGTCAATAACTGGAACAACAGCAGGGAGAACTAGAATTTTCTTCTGTACTTATGAAGATTTAGGATTGTCCTTGTACAGATGAAATGTTCAGGGAAAACACATTTCATACATTCAAGATATGAACTAGAGAGCCACACCAGCAGAGGTTGTCATCGTCATCTTCATACACCTTAGATGACCCGGAAACCTGCACCCCCACACCTTGTTTTGCATTCTTGAGCATTGAGCTAATTTCAGTTGGTGTTGCCCTGAGCCGGAATGCAAAGCGTCTCTCTCCATCACTTGTCTAGCTGTCAATCACCCTAGTGGTATTTCATAACTGTCAGATAGTCTAGGACAGTCACCTTGTGGGAACCAAAGAATGGAAGCTCATGCTGTCAGACGCGCTGTCCAAGGAGTACAAACACCTTCAGCCGCAGCGTCTCTGAGCCCCTGAGGGTGCACTGGGACCTTCCTGGGGCTGATAAAGGCAGGAAAGCTGCCCCCAGGCTGCCTGCACTCCAGTGCCCGCTACCCTTGACGGTCTGCTCCCTCCGTCCCTCATCTGTGCGACCTCTTCCTCTCCACTCCCCCACAGGGGCTGGGCTGGAGCCAGGCCCAGGTGCTGCCCCACACAGCCAGAAGTGGGCACGGCCCACCCCCAGGTGCCAGGGCCCAGGAGGAGAAACTTGAAGACAGAGACGCCTGGAAGGGAGCTCAGGACAGGAGCCTGCGCTCTGCCGCGGTGGTTCTCCGTGAGGTCCTCACACTCTGGGTGAGCTGTGGCCTGCGGCTGAGAGCCTTGCCCAGCTGAGGGACTGCGAGAGATGGCAGGAGGAAGGAATGGTGAGGGAGGACGTTTTAATGTCCATCTCAGGGGAACTTGGAAAGGTCCATGACTGCTGGCCCCTGCTGAGCAACAGGGTCTGAAGACATCAGTGGGACTGACCGGTGCCCAGCAGCAGGGAGCTGCACGGGGGCTTTTCCGTCTCTGGGTGAACTTGAAGGAGACACACTGGGCACCACCTCTGCTCCCTGAGTGCTGGGGCCTCGTCCTGCCTCGCCTCTGGGTCTACAGTCACCAGATGGAGTTTCTGGTCCTCAGAGCTTCTCCCCATCCCCTGTCAACGCTAACCCAGTCTCTCTGTTCCTTTTAGGTGTTAGGGCAGAGCCTTAGAAGCAGCAAGAGGGAGGGAGGTCCCCCGAGGCTCAGTGCCCGAGCCCTGCAGCTGGGCCATCGCTTCTCCCAGGCAGGGCCAGTGCTGCTGCGCAGGACCAGGCTCGGCCCCAGAGAAACACCCTGCGGGGCAGGAAGGACAAGCAGCCGCAGAGTTGCCGTCAGAGCAGGAGGCCAGGGAGGCTCGGCACGGGACCTAAGGGGGACAGCGTGACGACCCCTGGAGGTGGAAAGGAATCGCCCTCTCCCTGCGCGTTTCCAATAACGTAGCCCTTTTCTTTCCAGACTGGGATAACCAAGAAAATTCACAGCACAACTGCTCTGTTTACCTATTTAAATGTAAATAGTCCAAAATTCTTGGCAGCTCCTCTCATGAACTCCATGCACTGACCAGGACACTTAGATGGAGCCAACACTGCAGGGAGACAGCCACGGGACAGAAGGATCCAGAGTGGCCCCAGATGAGCCTCTGTGTTAGCAGAATGTCAAACACAGATGGACTTGGCACCCACACAAGAGGTTCTCGGGGAGGGGTGTGCGAGGCATGAGGAGGACATGGGCACCAGACAGGGCAACCCAGGCCTCGGGGGTCTCTCTGGGTGTTCCAGGAGCTGTGAGCCCCTCGTATTTCCTTCCTCCCTAACCCTTTTCCTCCACCCCTGCTCCTTCCCTCCCTCTCTCCTTCCTCCTTCCCTCCTCCTTCACTTCCTCCATCCCTCTCTCCCTCTTCCTTCCTTCCCTCCCTTCCTCCTTCTCCCTTTCCTCCCCCCTTCCTTCCCTCTCTCCTTCCTCCTTCCCTCCCCCTCCCTCCTCCCCCCTTCCTTCCCTCCCTCCTTCCTATATCCCACCTCCCTCCCTCCTCCTTCCCTACCACTCTCCTTCCTCCTTCCCTCCTCCTTCACTTCCTCCATCCCTCCCTCCCTCTTCCTTCCTTCCCTCCCTTCCTCCTTCTCCCTTTCCTCCCCCCTTCCTTCCCTCTCTCCTTCCTCCTTCCCTCCCCCTCCCTCCTCCCCCCTTCCTTCCCTCCCTCCTTCCTATATCCCTCCTCCCTCCCTCCTCCTTCCCTACCTCTCTCCTTCCTCCTTCCCTCCTCCTTCACTTCCTCCATCCCTCCCTCCCTCTTCCTTCCTTCCCTCCCTTCCTCCTTCTCCCTTTCCTCCCCCCTTCCTTCCCTCCCTCCTTCCTATATCCCTCCTCCCTCCCTCCTCCTTCCCTACCTCCTTCCCCCTTCCCTCTCTCCCTCCTCCTTCCCTCCCTCCCTCCCTCCCTCCCTCCTCACCCTCCTCAGCCTCCCCACCCTCTGGTGGTTGCTGTGGCCTAGGGCTCCTGCAGAAGGAGGGCGTGGGCTGCACTGTGCACAGCTCAGTGGTATCTGTGTCCCTTCCGGCTTTGGCCAGTCCACAGAGGGGCACAGTGTTGGAAGGTGGTGGGAGGAGCCTTGTCTGGCTGCGGTGGGCCTGGGCACAGCCCCACTCTGTGTGTGCAGGATTCTGACCCTGCTCCCGGGGACTGGCTCCCTCAGCCTTGCTGTGGTCTTGCGTCTTGGTAATGGTGAATGGCCACCAGGAGCAGCTGACCGTCTGAGCTGGGTTCAGGGCAGATGGTCATGGCAAAGCCTGAGCCGAGTCTCACATCCAGCCCTGGGAAGCAGGGCACCTGGTGGACTGTGAGGCACAGGACGAGGAGTGACATCGCGTGAGGGGTGGGTACTGCTGCAGCCCAGCAGGCTGGCCGCTGCCCAGGCAGGGCTCCTCCACGTACCACGTCCCCTCCAGAATCCAGATTGACAAGGGCTCCGCCTTTCCATAGTGAGCACCCACGTCACGTCCCCGTCTGTCCTTGTGCAGAGTGTGTTCAAAGCCCTTCCCTCTGCCCGTCCAGGCTCTCGCCCACCTGTGCCCAGTGCCTGCGGCCTGCGACTGCTCGTCCTGGTCTTGGCCAACTTGCGCAGAGGGAACGGGGAGCTTGGAAACGTGAGGTGGCCCTGGATGCCACCAGAACCTCCCGTCCTCTGAAGAGATCAACAGCAATGGGCTGTGGGGCCTTCCTCGTTGGCCACCACGTTAGGACGTTTGCTGGGAAGCCGGAGATACCCCTGGAGAGGCAGGTGGGCCGAGGAGGGGAGCCGGGAGCTGGACTGCAGTTGCTCCATCCCCGGGAAAGCCAGGAACTTCAGGAAAGGTGGTGATGTGACGATGGCACACACATGTGCCTGCAGGCAGCCAGGGAAATGGAGAAGACGGGAACAGGGACGTGGGCGAAGGAACCTCAGCCACAGGCACCTTGGACCAAGGTGGTCGTGACCATGCCACATATAAAGATAGGATTTGTCTTGTGTAGTTTTGGGAATCTAAAAATACACGTGTATGTTCTTGTTTCGTCCTGGAAACTGCCCTGCAGAACATAGGAGGGATACGAGCTTTCCTGATGCCTCCTCATTGACAAAATGCTACACACCATCGCACACTGCTTATGGGTTGTGGTGAATTTCAGACGTGGTTGTGCCCATCCTGACTCCACGGGGCTGGCACGACGCTTCGGACCCCTCTCTGCCCGGAGAGCATGAAGACCTGTGAAGGAGAACCAAATCTCTGATTCACGTCAGAATTTAGATTCTTTTGAATAGATCAATCCATTATGTTGTTTAAAAACACACACACACACACACACAAGTAACCCATGGGCTCCTTGGCACTGACAGGAAGAGTGACATTGAAGCAACCCAACACACTGTCCCACAGGCAGAACTATCACACAGAGGCCGGAGAAAACCCAAAGAGAGGAAAAACCAAAGAAAAATCGCATTTATTAATAAAATGTGAAGCATAAGTGTTGCTCGATTTGCTGATGTTTATGGGCAAAATTCACTAACCAAAATAGAAGAAAAATCCTTGTGCTGTAAACCGAGCGGCTCAGAAAAAGGCGTGAAGAACTGCGTGTTCAAAATGCTAATCTGAAGGGTGAGAGTGGCCAGCGGCCTCAGCGGCCCCCAGCTGGTCTCCCCAACGTCAAATGCAAAGTGCACATCACGAAAGGCACCTTCGGAATTTTAAAAAGTGCTTCCCACAAATGACGCTCGGTGTTGTGATGCTTCACAGAAACACGTGTGGGTGATGGCATTGTTTTTGTGAGCATGTGGCTGTGTGTACCCATGGTCCAGGTGTGTGTGTGTGTGTGTTGAAGTTGAGCTTCAGGAAAGCTGGGCTGAGGAGCCTTAGGGAAAACGCCATGAGGTCACTCAATGCCACCACAAGCAGCCTGGCCTGGCACGTGGACAGAGTTAAGTTCTGCTGACACTAAGCCATAACCCCGTAGGAATACGGCGTGGTCCGGGTGCCGGTGTGGTCCCCGGGTGCCGCCCTCCTTCCACGGGGAGAGACGGGCCAAGAAGGCACCGTGGGAGGACCAGGGGACCTGCTGGGCCCCAAGGGAACCTGAAATGGGCCCTGCGGTGTCCACGCCACCCATCAGCGGCTTTCTGTGACAGATCCCAGCTGCTGTTTCTAAATTCAGGTGCATGTGTGTGCGTTTATGTATGAAACTTAGTATATGCATATGCGTTCTGTACCAGAAACATGGACGTTTTACCAGTTCTCCTCTTTACCCCACTTAAGTTCACTCAGAGTACAACTGACTGCACAAGTCAGATCACTGAACTCCCCGGTGCAACATGCAGGAAAGGCAGGCGCCCTGCTTGTCAGGGACGTGGGGAGGACCGGCCAGGTGCACTGAGGTCCGCTGGCCAGCGAGGTGTCGCTGTGCTTCCCCCCAGAGCCCTCGGGAACCCTGCCACACGCTGGTACCACACCAAAACCACCTTCGTGGGAGGGAACCTTGCCACACGCTGGTACCACACCAAACCACCTCTGTGGGAAGGAGTGGAGCCCAGTGCAGGGCCCAGGAGTCACAGCAAGTCCTCCCTCCCGAGAGGGATCTGTGGGCTTGGTGGACAGGACAGTGCCCTCCTGTGCCACACCCCTGCTTATGCAGTGCCACAGTTCCCACGACGCTCCTCCTTCCACCAGGGCACGGGAGAGTGCCACCCAGGGAGCCCCCAAGCCCCGCAGGGAGAGGAGTCTCCACAGAACCCTGTCCAGGTCACTTGTTCCTTTAAACAGACATGCCTGTGTGTACCCGTCTGTACCGTGTGTATGTGTGGTCCAGGGGTGTGTGTGCACACATGCGGTGTGTACCTGTGGTCCAGGGGTGTGACTGTATGTGAGTGTGTGTGTGCACATGCGGTGTGTACCTGTGGTCCAGGGGTGTGTCTCTGTGTGTGTGTGTGCACATGCAGTGTGTACCTGTGGTCCAGGGGTGTGTGTGCACATGCAGTTTGTACCTGTGGTCCAGGGGTGTGTGTGTGTGTGTGTGTGTGTGTGTGTGTGTATGCACACATGTGGTGTGTACCTGTGGTCCAAGGGTGTGTCTGTGTGTGTGTGCACACGTGGTGTGTACCTGTGGCCCAGGGGTGTGTCTCTGTGTGTGTGTGTGTATGCACATGCGGTGTGTACCTGTGGTCCAGGGGTGTGTCTGTGTGTGTGTGCATATGTGGTGTGTACCTGTGGTCCAGGTGTGTGTGTGTGTGTGTGTGTGTATGTGTATGCACACATGCGGTGTGTACCTGTGGTCCAGGGGTGTGTCTGTGTGTGTGTGTGTGCACATGCGTTGTGTACCTGTGGCCCAGGGGTGTGTCTCTGTGTGTGTGTGTGCACATGTGGTGTGTACCTGTGGTCCAGGGGTGTGAGTGCACATGCAGTGTGTACCTGTGGTCCAGGGGTGTGTCTCTGTGTGTGTGTGTGTGTATGCACACATGCGGTGTGTACCTGAGGTCCAGGGGTGTGTCTGTGTGTGTGTGTGTGCACATGCGTTGTGTACCTGTGGCCCAGGGGTGTGTCTCTGTGTGTGTGTGTGCACATGTGGTGTGTACATGTGGTCCAGGGGTGTGTGTGCACATGCAGTGTGTACCTGTGGTCCAGGGGTGTGTCTCTCTGTGTGTGTGTGTGTATGCACACATGCGGTGTGTACCTGTGGTCCAGGGGTGTGTCTGTGTGTGTGTGTGTGCACATGCGGTGTGTACCTGTGGTCCAGGGGTGTGTCTGTGTGTGTGTGTGTGCACATGCGGTGTGTACCTGTGGTCCAGGGGTGTGTCTCTGTGTGTGTGTGTGCACACGTGGTGTGTACCTGTGGCCCAGTGGTGTGTGTGTGTGTGTGTGTGTGTGTGTGCACATGCAGTATGTACCTGTGGTCCAGGGGTGTGTCTCTGTGTGTGTGTGTGTGCACATGCAGTGTGTACCTGTGGTCCAGGTGTGTGTGTGTGTGTGTGTGTGTGTGTATGCACACATGCGGTGTGTTCCTGTGGTCCAGGGGTGTGTCTGTGTGTGTGTGTGTGCACATGCGTTGTGTACCTGTGGCCCAGGGGTGTGTCTCTGCGTGTGTGTGTGCACATGCGGTGTGTACCTGTGGCCCAGGTGTGTGTCTGTGTGTGTGTGCACATGCAGTGTGTACCTGTGGCCCAGGGGTGTGTCTCTGTGTGTGTGTGCACATGCGGTGTGTACCTGTGGTCCAGGGGTGTGTCTCTGTGTGTGTGTGTGTGTGTGCAAATGTGGTGTGTACCTGTGGTCCAGGGGTGTGTGTGCACATGCAGTGTGTACCTGTGGTCCAGGGGTGTGTGTGTGTGTGTGTGTGTGTGTATGCACACATGCGGTGTGTACCTGTGGTCCAGGGGTGTGTCTGTGTGTATGTGTGCACATGCAGTGTGTACCTGTGGTCCAGGGGTGTGTCTCTGTGTGTGTGCACATGCGGTGTGTACCTGTGGTCCAGGGGTGTGTGTGTGTGTGTGTGTGTGTGTGTGTGCACATGCGGTATGTACCTGTGGTCCAGGGGTGTGTCTCTGTGTGTGTGTGTGTGTATGCACACATGCGGTGTGTACCTGTGGTCCAGGGGTGTGTCTCTGTGTGTGTGTGTGCACATGTGGTGTGTACCTGTAGTCCAGGGGTGTGTGTGTGCACATGCGATGTGTACCTGTGGTCCAGGGGTGTGTGTGTGTGTGTGTGTGCACATGTGGTGTGTACCTGTGGTCCAGGGGTGTGTGTGCACATGCAGTGTGTACCTGTGGTCCAGGTGTGTGTGTGTGTGTGTGTGTGTGTGTGTATGCACACATGCGGTGTGTACCTGTGGTCCAGGGGTGTGTGTGTGTGTGTGTGTGTGTGCACATGCGGTGTGTACCTGTGGCCTGGGTGTGGTGGGGTGTGCACCTCATCAGGCTCATCACTGTTGAGAAACACCTTTCTCTGCTCAGGACTTTGCTCAACCTGGAAAGTCCAGGAGTCGGGCCCCTTCCTCCTTCCCACTGAGGGCCAGCCCCCGAGGCCAGGCAGTTCCACATGGGCCCTGGCCTCTCGGTCCGAGCTTCCTTCTTTGTGCCGAGAGCGGAGACTGCAGACCCTCACGTGGACTCTGACCCGAGGCTCTCTTCCTTCCCCAGGTCTTCAGGCAGCTGCCCTCCGTCCACCTCAGGACAGCCTTCCCCTGGGTCCACAGGCCCCTGGATCACAGCACCACGGATCACGGGCGAGCGCTTGGCTGGCCTGGGTGGCTCATCTCAGACCTGGCTTGACCCTGGCCATCGTCCCCTAGGACATGGGCACCATGGCCTCCGTGCTCAGGAGATGTGACGGTGTCAGGGGGCAGTGGAGAGCACAACTCCCCTCTCAGAGGCACAGTGGCCCAGGAGCCGTGGGAGTCGGGCTCCCTGAGATGGACGCGCTGACTCAGGCTGACTCAGCTCCTCAGGAGCTGCGCGACTGTCCTCACTCTGCGTCACCTCGTGCCTGTGGAGGGAGACGCAGGCGCTGCGCACACCTTCAGGCCGAGGGATGCCCCGCTCAGCAGCCGGCTGAGGGAGGGCAGTGCCCGCTGCTCCGTGAGCCCAGGGGCCCATCATGTGCCTCACACAGGGCATCTGGGTGGCCGGTTGGTTGGGATTCCAGAGTTTGGTTCCCAAGGAAGGAAACCCTGGCCACTCCACAGTGGCCACTGGCACTCTGCTCCCTCGGTGAGATGATGCCCTCGGCATTTGGGTGGCAGGTCAGTGGTGAGAGGCACACACTGACCCAAAAGCCTGAGCTGCCTCAACTCACTTCTCCCCCATCAACAAGACCACATGGGATCTCTTCTTCAGTCTGAAGAAGCACAGTCCCTGACACTCATATTCCCCTCTACCCCGTGCCGTCTGCTGGTTGTCAGGAGTGTCGCACACTTACATGCACAGAGCCCTCCTGGCTGTGTCCAGAACACTCACCTGCAAAACCTCCTGTTTACCAGAGTCGTGCACTTGTTTTCTCCAGGAACCAGCTGAGGTCTCCTGCCCTGGGGAAGTCCCCTGAGCACAGGATTGGTCTCCCTGCATGCTCAGCAGCCCTGGGGGTCCCACAACATGACCTGCAGGCCTGGCCAAAGCAGTGTGGTCAGGACCACCTACACTTGGGGCTTCGCAAGGTGGACTGTGAATTTCCAAACCTCGGAGGTGCTGTGTCACTGCAAGGCTCCGGTCCTATGCATGTTTTATTTCACGTGGCCACATGGACCTGCGTCCCTGCGAGCGCCTGGTGGCTGAGGAAATCTAAAGCTGGAAGCACGGAGAACAGAGGAACAGGTTTGGAGAAATGCAGAGGAATGGAAGCAATGGATAAATGGGGAATTCAAAAAAGAAAAGGTGTGGGCCTGTGTGTTACACACCACAGAGCAGTGTTTGTGTTTTCCTATCAGTAACATGAATCTGTGTGTTTAAAAAGTTCAATGTCCATTCGTGGCACAGACCCTCGGCAAATTAAAGCTGGAACAGAACCTCCTGTACATGTTAAAGAGCATCTCAAGACACACTGAAGTCACATCAGAGCTGACAGTGAGCAGCCGTAAGCTTCCTGAGGGTCAGGACAGGGGCCCAGCTCTCCTCTCCCCTCACCTTGGAATCCTCACTAAGGCAATAACACAAGAAAAGCGGGGAAAGGTTACAAATTGGGATGAAATTGATACAGCAGTCTTTGTTTATAGATGATATGCATGTTGCTGTAGAAAATCTTAAAAATGTGCAAAACAAACAAATAAAAAAGGAAGAAAGAAGAAACACTTCCTGGAGCCCATGAATAAGCCAGGAAGATGCAGGAGGCAAGTTAACATAAAAAAGCCAAGTGCTTTTCTCTCTCTCTTTTTTTTCTTCTTCTTTTGCCCTGCTCAGGATGAAATCCAGTGCCTTGCACATGCTGGCCAAGCTCCGGCCACTGAGCCATGGCCCGGCACCCAGTGATTTCTTATACATCCCAATGGACCACTGGCATGTGACAGGAAAAGCACCACAGTATTTACACGGCACCACCTAAGAGTTAGGCATGAATCTGTCAAAACAGAAGATCCGTAGTAGGGAAGCCACAGATCTCTGGTGGAAAAAGCCTAAGGAGATCTAAATAAATGGAGCTGGACTGAGGACGTCCTCAAATGCCAGTCCTTCCCAACTTGATCTGTAGTTAAGCAACCCCAATCCTAGTCTCCGCGTGCCTTCTTGTGGATATGCCCAGCTGGCTGTAAAGTACATATGTAGACACAAAAGACCCACAGCCACTGCACAGGGTCGACAGGCAGTCGGGGACACACACCACCCGACATGGAGATGACTCTTAGCAGCTGTGCAGACAGCATGGTGTCCATGAAGCCAGGGACAGTCATCACGTGGCAGAAGGGCACTGAGCAGCAGGCACATGAGTGCTGTTGACGTCTCCGGCCAAGGAGCAAAGTGGAGAAAGGGGGCTTTTCCACAGATGGCACTGGATGGACAGCTGTCCACATACCAGGAACGTTATTACTGCAGATACCGACCTTAGAAAAACTAAGTTAGAATCATCAGAACTGCCCGTGAGATGCACAATCATGAAGCACTGCCCAAGAGCCCAGGACCAGGCCTGTGCAGCCTGCAGCTTGGCGAAGACTTCCAAAACCAACAAACGCAAGATCTGGGAAGAGAAAATGTCAGCAAAGGATGCTGTTCACAAAGAGAAGACGGGCCATACCCTGGGAGCAGAGGACGTCGAGCAAGGACAGTATCCAAACGGTAAAAGGACTCTTGATGCTCACAACCCACTGAAAAGTGAACAGACCATCTGGACACCAAGAAGGTGGCAGGGAGAACGTGAGCACACTGGCCAGCCACGTCAAGGCAGCTCCAGGCTAAGAAGCACCACTCCTGGAGCAGACGCTGTCCAGAGCACCAACGCAGCAGATGCTGGCCAGGACCGGGCGGCAGGAGCCCTCACTCTACGGTGGTGGTGCTGAAACCTGGCCCAGCCGCCTTGGCTGCTGTTTCATGGTTTCTTACAAAACAAACACACTCTGGTCACGAGATCTGGCTTTTGCCCTCTTTGTGTTTAGCAAAGAAGCTGAAAACCTACATCCACACAAAACCCACACGTGGACGTTGACGGCAGCTTGGCTCAGGATTGGCAAGAGACGGGGTCAACCAAGGTGTCTTTGAGAGGTGAATGGACAAACCACTGTGGCTCATCCATACAATGAAATTACCTGGTGATGAAAGAAATGAGCTGTTAATCCACAAAGAGATGGTCAGACTCAAACTTGTTACTAGGGGAGAGAAACCAACCTGGAAGGGAAGCACGCGTGTGGAGGATGTGAGGTGTCCCCAAAACTCCTGCCCATGCAGAACATTCAGAGGTGACAAAGCTAGACAGTGAGAGCTATGGCCTGATCAGCCTGTCCTACCCTGAATGGACGACTGGGTGGTGACTGTAGGTGGGTAGGCACAGCTAGAGGAAGAGTGCATCTCCCTGCAGCCCTTTCCCCTCTCCCTCGGCTTCCTGGCCACCCACCATGAGCTGAGCGGCTTCCCTCCATAGGGTCCTTCCTCCAGGAGGCTTTGCGTCACCATGGGCCCAGAGCCAGCAGTAGGCCATGTAGACTGAGCCCTTTAACACACTCTTCCTCCTCCACGTGGTCCTGCAGGTCTTCTGTCACAGCGATGCGAAGCTGACCCACCACTAGGATCCTGCCACGTGCGTGCTGGAGCAAAGGCAGCTCTGGAGGCCATGGGAAGACCAGGGACGCCAGGACGGGGCAGGGACGACAGGAGCCCGTAGGGTTTTAGGGCCGTGAAATCATCTTCTGGGTGATACAGTAGCGCCACGCATGTCAGTGTGCATTAGTCCACACCGAGGAACACTGCACCAAGTGACAGCCTGGCGTGAGCTGGGAACCCCCGTGAGCCACACAAGCTGTGGGTCCACCCGGGTAAGTAGTTCCCACATCAGGATCTTGCCATCGGGAAGGCTGGGGAGCCCAGCTGGGGGGACCCTAAACCTCAAAATGCTCCAAAAAGAAGCCTCTTCATTTTTAAAAAGCTGTGCAACTCCCTTTTATCTCTGCAAAAGATTTTTCCTCAAATGAGATATTCTTGGTATATCTTATTGACTTAAACCTTCACATAAATATCTAAATCTTCTGTAACTGAATCTTGTTTTTAATAGAAATAAAGATCTATTTTTTAAGGCACGTCTTTTTTCTTTCTGAAACCAGTTATACGGTTCAGAAGTTCTTACATTAAACACAGGAAGTCCAGTTCTCTGGAAGTCTGGGTTTACCCCGATGGGCAGGACTGGCCCTCAGAAACCACGGAGGCCGGGCTGCTGCGAGGGCCAGAACCGGCACTCCCAGGCCAGAGGGGTGCTGTGACAAAAGCACAGCACAGCCCACCCCTGACCAGCATCCCCGTGTCACAAATGTGCTGCAGAAGACTGGATTGTGGTGAGGATCCGACCTGTAGCCTTGTTTCCACACTCACCAGCTGTTTGGCACCTGAGTGACTGAGAGTATGCTGGTTCCTAATCCAGAGGGAAGGCCATCTCAATGAAATGTGCCTTTATGGCTCTGCGAGTGTGCCGGGCAGCGTGCAGGAGAGCAGCAGAGAAGCTTGGAGGCGGTTGAAGTTTCTGTGTATGTGTGCAAGTGTGTGTGTGCACATGTGTGTGCTCATGTGCCTCAGCACCTGTGTGACTGTGTCTTTCTGTTCAGTTCTAGTTTCCAAGACTCGGAAGAGGTGCTTCTGGGGTGAAGGCAGATTTAAGTGCTGCTTCTCAAGGAGCCTTGGCTGGGGATCTGACTTTGCCCTTGCTCACTGGCCCCTGAGATGTGTGTCTGGCGTGCACTGGGCTAAAGTCCCTGGAGATGACCTGGTCACATGCGCCCTGACCCCTGGAGCACCCCTCCTGATGGATTAACTACAAACTGTAGATGAAATCCGATGAGCACTTTCTGAATGTGTGCATGAGCGGGTAAGGAAGTAAGGAATGTCCACTCACAGTGCTGAGGACGGAGAAGAGCTACAGGGACTCCCACAGGGACCACGGAGGCTGTCCTGCACCCCACGGAGGAACTCGAGTGCTGGTTTCACGGTTTGCAACGGGAGACCACTCAGTTTGGTGGTGGTGGGTCTCAGTCCTATAGACACCTCTCTGCCTGTACTCGCACCACGAGCTGCTCCTACAGTGGAGGAGAGCCAGTCACGAGCCACTCACCCCAGCAGGGGCGTCAGCCGAAGCCACAAGTGCAGGCCGTGCCGTGGGCGGCAGCACCAGGAGGACTGACAAGCAAAGACGTCCATCTGCCAGTTTGCAGCGATGTCCAGGGGGAATCAGAGGTCAGCTCCAGGCACCTGTCAGCCGCAGTCCTTCCCTGTCCCCAGCCTGCAGCCATGCCTACTCAGACTCCAGGGTGAGGAGCACCCTGAGACAAACACCACCGCAGCCGAGGCCAGGGAGGGCCAGGATGGGACAGGGGTTGTCAGGTCAATGTCCTGGCGCTCGGCCCTTAGCTGGGCACACCTTCCCTGGGGCTCCCATGCTTCTCTGCACAGAGGTGAGCAGGCTGCTTCCTGGTGCTGTCTCCTGGCCACTTCCCGTCCTCCCTGGCTGAGTGCTGCCGGAGTCGTGTTGGCAGAGCTCGGGGTTCCCTTCCCGAGGACCCTGGACACTTAGGGTTTCTGTGCACCTCACAAGCTGACGTAAAACCAAAGAAAAGGCGGTGGCTGAGCCAACAGGCAGCCGTGCTGTTCCTGATCCGGGAACCCTTGACCTAACACGGATCCACCCTGCAGCCGAGCCCCGGGTGGACTCTGCTCCTGCTGATTGGCCGCCCTTGGTCAGGCTGTGAGCTCGCAGCAGGGAGGCACACCTGGCTGGAGGAGGACCACCTGGGCCAGCTGTGCTGCAGCAGGTGTGCAGTTCCCAGGCTCCTTCTTCAGGCCACTGTCCCTCGTGGTCCCCTCGTGGTCCTCCACGTGGCACCCTGAAGGTGTCCATCCTGTTAAGTCTGTCCTGGTGAACAACTCCACTGTGTGTCCCAGCTCGCTCTTTCTGCCCCTTGCTGAGTGACCCCTTGTTGACCCCCCCCCCAAGGGACCACTCCTCTCTGATCCCTCAGCTGTCTCAACCTGGTGCTGACGTGTTCAGCTGGAGGGTGGGCACTGGCTGGGGTGCCTCCGGGGGTCTCCTTAAGGGATCACAAAATGTGAACAACCAGATGTAAAAGTGACAATGCCCAGCACTCGTGGAAAGCCGGCCGGAGGGACGTCACTCATGAGCACCGACACATCTCCGTGAGGTCCTTGGAAACGGCCACTGGGAGTGGAACCCCTGTGAGTCACACACTGATTAAGCTGGATTCCTTCCATCATTCCACACACTGAGTCATACACAAAATCATAAGTGTTCGGTTTTATAGGAAATGGAAAATGATTTTATGGGAAGTGGCGACTGAATTCTTTTCACTTTCATTTATGATCTCCTTGGTGGCTGTGCTGTCTTTGACAGGAAAGCTTGTCCTAGGCCCATGCTCAGCTCTTCATGATGGGAAATCTGCCCCCTTCAGCATGATGGTGACCTGCTGCTGTCGTGGTTGGTAGTGGGCACACAGGCCTGCCCACCCGGAGCGGGGGGCGTGACGAGTGCAGCAGCCCAGGCTGCCTTCCTGGGATCTGCGCTGGCTCCAGGGTGTGGGCAGGGCCTGGGGGACGTGTGCCAGGGCTCGGGGGTCCCAGCAACGACAACGGCAATGCACTTCTGCCACAGTGGGCAGCACCACACCAGGTTCTCAGGCCGTAACTGCTCTGAGTGTTTTTCTCAGCTTCCTACATCACAGACCCTCCTCAGAATTACAAATTCAGAGAGAAAACTCAGTGACTAGAGAGGCTGTCATGAGCTACCTTAGAGTCAAGGTGTCCAGGGAAACCGGGGCTGAGAAGCCCACCCTGGGCAGGGGGCTCGCGGTGCTACCCACAGCACTCCGACCCGGGTAGGTCGGACCCAGGCAGGTGCTCACTTGACTCTTCCAGAAAGGACAGGTTCTCCTGAAGCGCTGGCCAACACCGCAGGGAGGAGCAGTGAGGGGCGCAGTGTGGGGTGGCTGTGGACTGCAGCACTCCAGGGGACACACAGAGAGCCACACTACAGGTGCAGGCCACACGTGGCCCTTCAGAGTGCATGGCTGAGCCTTGACCCAGCTGCCAGGATGCTGTTTGGAGGTGGGGCCTCGGGGTGTTGCAGCTCTGTTAGGGGGAGCCCACGGAGGGAACAGTGTCCTTACC
This sequence comes from Spermophilus citellus, assembly GCF_964194105.1. Taxonomy (NCBI): domain Eukaryota; kingdom Metazoa; phylum Chordata; class Mammalia; order Rodentia; family Sciuridae; genus Spermophilus; species Spermophilus citellus. The sequence goes on along the minus strand of NC_138194.1, from coordinate 5,511,347 downwards.
AGAAGGGGAAGAGACCAGAGCCCTCAGCACCACCTGAGGACACAGCAAGAAGCCGGCACCTGTAACCAGGACCAGGGCCCTCCAGAAACACGACATGCTGGCCTCGACCTTGGCCCAGCCTCCAGGACTGTGAGAAATAAGTCCTGGGTTCAAGTCCCCGGACTGTGGCCTTTGTGCATCGCAGCCCCAGCTGCCTAAGACCTGTGTTTCAGGGAAGGACGTGGCAGGCTCCGGTGGGCTCGGGCTGTGCTCCCTAACTCATCTTTGGCTGTGTTGGGGAGACAGGCAGGGCTCTGCCTGCAGGCCTGGACCCCGGCTGGAAAGGGTTCGCTCCCAAATGTAGGCCTCGCTGGGATTCAGAGAAGCAGCACCTGTGTCAGCGGGGTGCTCAAGGCCTGGCCATGTGGGCCTTTTCCCGTGGCTGACCTGTTCCACAGTGGGCTTGGTGGACTAATCCTCGGGCTTTGCTCGACTTATTTTTCAGTGTGAGTTGCTTTCCATTGGGAGTGTTTTCTCTCCTGGGAGAAGAACGTAAGCATCGCAGGTGAAATGAGACTTCCAACATCAGAAGCTTGGGAGCACTGCTGGTCATCTGACGCACTTCCTCATTCTTCTGTTCAGAGTGGCGCTGAGTGTTCACTAGAGTCTCTGCGGCCTGACTGATTCCATGTATGATAACAGAACACCATTTCACAGAAGCAGGCCTGTGCTCTCCAGTGGCAACTGGCAACCAATAACTGAGGGACGTGTCTGCAGCAGGAGCTCATGTAGGCCAGCAGAGTGTCTGTCAGCCGACTAAGAGCTCTGAAGTTAGTCCAGGACATGAGGTGACACAGGCCACAAGTGCATCCTGGGACTCCAAGACTGAGTGCTGGGTAGAGGCAAGGTGGATGGACACTGGCCATACAGCCACACAGCCAGGGGCTCAGCAAAACCTCTGTAGCCAGGAGTCCCACAGGAGCCAGGAACCAGGAGCCCCTCAGGACACAGGACCCAGGGCTCAGTACTCAGGACCCAGGACCCAGGACCAAAGACCTAGTACCTAGGACCCAGGACCTAGAATCCAGGAGCCAGGAGCGAGGAGACCCTCAGGACACAGAACCCAGGGCTCAGTACCCAGGACCCAGTATCTAGGACCCAGGACCCAGTAGTCCCTCAGTCCCAGGAGTCCAGGTGTTCTCCAGACCCCAACCCAATCACACGTCTTCAAGACTTCACCGCCTTCTACTACAGCTTGTTCTGAAACCACTGCAGGTTGGTTCCTAGGGAGAGACTCGACGTGAGCGTAGTAAGACTGCATTGCAGAGATCCTCCCTCCAGGTTTGTGAGCCACTGTCCTGCCCCCTCGGGTGGCCTGGGGACCTGGCCTGCGTGGGTCTGCGTGGGCTGCTGCTCCTCGGGGTGTGCAGGAGGCCACACAGAGGCCCAGGACGTGTCCTGCTCCCAGGGCAGGTCCAACAGCAGGTCCAGCTCCTCATGTCTAGCCACGCTGCTCTTCTGGTTCCCACGGCTCAGGTGAAAACAGGAAATGACAATGACCCCTCATCCACCAGCCGCCTCCTACGCAGGCTCTTCCTGAGCTTTTTAAGTGTCGGAGCCAGAGAAACCCTGACAAGAAGTGAGGAGAACCGGTCACCACCCCGATGTCGAAGGAGATTCAGCTGAGAGTGTGGAGGGTTCCAATGGCGTCTGCACTGGAAAGGAATGAGTTTTCATAACAGAAAACAATAATAGTGAATAGGCTTCTTGACAAACAGCGACTTAGAAAATGAGACTTCACCAAACTGCTCGGCTTGGACTCCTCTGCTTTACATGGAAATCTGCTTCCTTTATATGAATATTTCAGTAGAGGATTCATAGAATATTAAATTCCACTTCATAATATAAGAAAGAAATAGAGAAGGACCACAAAGCCACTGCTCTTCATCCTCTACACTAGTTTAAAAATGAATCCCATGAACCATTATTTTTAGAAAAAAAAAATGTTTAATTCATTCAGATCAACCTGCAACCAAATTAAGTCAGTCAGCTCCATTTTTGTGATACGTCTTTACTCTGCGCAGTCAGGGCTGGGCCCCTGATTGACTGGGACACATCCCTAGGCAGCAGGGACCCGACAGTCAGTCCAGGGAAATGCAGATTCCCAGCCTTATTCGGGGCTACCCTGCAGGCCTGCCCCTCCACGGGCACGGGACCACCCTGGACTGTGTTCCCAGAGAGGACAGAGCATAGTTTTTAAGGACTCATGACTTATTAAATCAAAAAAATGGAATTACCTCAGTGATTGAGACATTAAACCTAAGATTTGAGAAAACACACAGATCTCACTCACAGTTTAATAAAATTCCAAATATTAGAGTTATTTGTTTTGGGAGTATGACATTATATCTGACTTTAATGGGAGACTGGAAAAGTTTGTAAAGAGTTTAAATAAGAAGCTAAGTAGAGGGCTGGGTTGTGGCTCAGTGGTAGAGCACTTGCCCAGCATGTGGGAGGCCCTGGGTTCAATTCTCAGCCCCACATGTAAATAAATAAATAAATAAAGGTCCATCAGTAACTAGTAAAAATATTTAAAACAAACAAACAACAACAAAACAAGCTAAGTAGAGACCACGTTAAGTCATTAGGAACCACAGCATGGTATTCCCCATGCAGCTGTGTCTGCTGAACGAGATCCATTCCATGCACGTACCTTGGAGAGCATGGCTGGCATGTCTAACACTGACCATGTCCACCACCTGACAATGGGTGAGTTACATGGAGCAATCCCCAAAATGCCTGAGGGGCAGACAGGAGAGTGGGGACTTACAAAGCCATTCAGTGTAACGATTTACTCCACTGAATGTTTCACACCAAATTATTCTGGAAATTTGTCATCCCTGGAGGAGGGAGGAGGAAGGGAGGAATCAGAGAGTGTGATTCCCGTGCCTTATCTTAGGCTGGAGGAGTCCGGAGCCGGCCAGACGGCCCCCCACAACATGCACTGTACCCATGCCGTCATCCGTCCACCTTAGCAGAGGACCAGGCCAGTCTCGGGCTCTGCAGAGCACACTCTGGCTATCTAGACTACAGGGCCAGCAGGGTCCATCAAGCTCAGGCAGGTCAGGGTGGCCACAAGCTGCATATAAGTGAGACCCAACCTGGCAGGCGGGAACAGTGCTGAGAAGGCCCAGAGCTCATGTCCAGAGCAGCCAGAAACAGCCTCGGATGTGGGCAGACGTATCTAGGCACAGTGGCAATTAGATGAGTTTTCAGTTCTCAGTAAAAATATTCATGAGTTGAATTTCTTCCTTCTTTTACGGGTAGAAATTTATTCCATTTCTAAAATAACTGCTAAGCAGCTCACCAACTAATTCTTCACTGATTTATTCATCTTCTTAAGGTTAAACAATGAAAAATTTCCTCCTGAGAGATTTAAGTGCAGCAAATCCACCAAAGTTTTCACGTAGGAGTTGGAAAGGAGAACTGTGCTCTACCAAGTGCTAAGGAAGACTGGGAAGTCCTGTAGGTAATTACCTAGTCCTGGGAGATGGGTACAATGTGGGGACAGCTCACTAGGGATGTTTTAGGTTTCTTCCACTGGAAAACCAGAACAAAAAGCCTTAGTTATGTCTTCCATCTGATAATGGATTTTTTTGCCTTTTTCATGGGCCCCTTAGTTATACATGACAGTGGAATCATTTTGATGTAATGAGCGAGTCCAACATAACTTCCCTGTGTACATATATGATAACAGATATTTTTGTTTAAAATATTAAAAGAAGCAACTTGGTCACCCAAGTTCTGTCCTTACAAATGTGTCCCCTCTGAGGTGGAGGCGGGGAGGAGGGCTGCAGGTGAGTGGGAGGTTGTGGAAGGCGGAGGGAAACCCAGAGTGGAGGTGAGAGGCCGTGGGGGACTCGGGCAGCAGGGCCACCCTCAAGTCCAGACGCTCAGCCCTCCCTTGGCCAGGGGTAAACCTGCCCCCAAAAGAAATAGGGCCTTTGAAAACTCGCTAGGAGCGGGAAGGAGAAGGGATTACATTCTGGACCACCAGAAACAGCAGCGACTCATTAGGAATGGGAAAGCCAGAGACCGCCAGCGGTGCAGGGGGCACGGGCTCCTGCTGGGGAAAGAGAAGGTTGGGGGAAGTGTCTGCTTCCTTGAGGTGGTAATCCCACCCACCATCTTGACAGAACGAGGAGCCGCCGTCCACAGGGGTGCAGGACACTCCTCACTCATCCATTCCCAGCAAGGTCTGCAGGGTCCCAGCAGCATCTGGCTCTCAGTGGGGCGGCACCAGTGTGCTGGCATCTAAGGTGGCCTCCCCGCCTGGGAGGCCAGGACTCCCCTTCTCCCAACACCGCCCTCCCGGCCGTCTCCCTCACCCAGGGACACTGCTACCTGGCAGTTACCTGTGTAGGAAGCCTGTTCCCTCCACGGTGGGCCTGGGGCTCAGGGTGCTCCCCGTCCCGGGGCTCGGCTTACCACGTGTTCCTCAGCATCTAAAATGGCTCGTCCGCTGAGAATGGCTGAGGCCCCTCCCGGAGCCTCTCCAACCTTCCCCTCTGCTAAGCTCACTGGGGAGCCCACGTCGTCGGGTCCTGCCGTCTGGGTCTGGGCTGGCAGAGAGGCTCATTCTCCTGTGTCCCTGGCCCTCAACAGATGGTCTCTTCTCTCCAAGAGAAGAGAAGACAGAGGAGAAAACTGGAGGACCCTGCTGAACCACGCTCTTGGTCTGAGCATCAGTCGGACTGGTGGCTTTCCCCTGGGGACCTGTGTCTCCTGGAAGCAGCCCCTGCTTACAAGTCCTTGGAGGTGCCTCCTCTTCTTCTAAGAGCGTTCCTGTTTCACTTTTCGTGAGCTAAGAGCCACCTGGCACTGATTTTGAGAGTGGTGTGAGGTGAGGTCAAGCGTCATCTCAGTCTCCACATGAAATAGCCACTGTGTGCCAGGCACACAGTACTGGGTGCTGAGTCCCATGCACTATGTACTCTGCACTATGCACTGTGGCCTGGACCCTGTGTCGTGAGAAGTCTGCAAAAAGGGCACTGTATGCTGTGCACTCTGTACTGGGTGCTGAGCACCAAGCATTGTGTACTCTGCATGACACACTGTGAGCCGGGCAGCAAGTACCATGTATGGCGCTCTGTGTGCTGAGCACCCTGCACTGTGTGCTTCTCACTGTGTATGTGAAATCTGTGCTTTGCACTGTGATGTGTGCTGATACCCTGTGGATGGTGCACTGTGTCCTGTGCTGTGCGCTCTGCACAGTGGATGAGTCGTGACAATGACAATAATGACCGTCACAGTGCAGACACAATTAATATTATCTGCAATTATCATTGTCCTCAGTCATTTCTTAATTACACTCTCTAATAATTGATATGCTCAGATATTTTACAGAATGAAGAGAGCAGAACGTTAGCATAACAATGTTCTTGTTCCCATTTCTCTGTGAACTATTCTAAGTAAACATGGAGTGCTTGCATCAGCACATGATTTGTGAGTACTTTTCCCATTGTACCTTGTCTTTCCACTTGATGATCATTTTCTTTGCTGTAGAAACTTTTTAGGTTGATGTACTGCATTTGCCTAATGTGGGGTCTTGTGTCTCCTCCAAAAGTCATCACCCAAATCAGTGTCAAGCTGTCTTTTCTCTATGAATCTTCAAGGAGATTTATGTCTCAGGCCTTGCCTTTAAGTCTTTAGTCTACGTTGGACTTGGGGTACGGTGTGAGACAATGATACCATTTTATTCTTTTGTGTGTGGACACCGAATTCCCCAGCACCACTTATTGCTCCCACTGTCCTTTCCCTGGTACGTGTTCTGGGTGGCCTGTTGAGAATCAGTTGACCATACATGTGTAGGTGATTCTGGGCTCTCCCTCCTGTTCTTGAGCCTGTGAGCTTCGGCTTCTGTGCCAGGGCCGGCTCCGTAACAGCTGGAAACAAGGAGGGGGAGCCTCCATTGTGCTGGGTCTTTGTCATCTTTTGTGGTTGATGTGAACATTAGGATTGGTTTTGGATTCTGTGAATAATTCCACTTGGGTTTTGATGGGAATTTGTATTAATTCATAAGTCAGATTGAGTTTCCGGGTATTTTCATACCATCTCTTCTGACCCATGAACACGGGCCACCTTTCTATTTATTCCTGTCTTCTTCAGCTTATTTCCTCAATGTCTGGTTGTTCTGAGTGTAAAGATCTTTAATCTCCTTGGTAAATTTGTGCTTATGCTTTTTGTCCTTTTTTGGTGCTATGATAAATGGGGTTGCTCCTTATTTTCATTTTTATGGAGTTTATTGTTAATGTATAGGAGCACAACTGACTTTTTCATATTGATTCTATATCCTGAAACTTTACTAAATTTGTCTATTATTTCCAAAATTTTTGACAAACCTTTAGGGTTTTCTATGTGTAAAATTATGCCATCAGCAAACACAGATAATTTTACTTATTCTTTTTTTTTAAATCTTAATGTATCTTTAATTAATGTTTTTATTTATTTTTTGCTGTGCTCCAATAACGAAGATCAAACCCAGGAGCCTGAACATTCTACACAAGTGCTTACCACGGACATAAACCAGAGCCCTTATGGTTCTATCAGATTCATATTCTTAATTCTTTTCTCTAATTGCTTCATCTAGGACTTCCAACACTAGGTTAATAGAGGTAGAAGCAGTGGAAATCTCTGGTTCATTCCTGATCATAGAAAAATCTTTCCTTCATCAACATGAGCCATGGGCTTCTCAAATCTGGTCTTTTCACCTGGAGACACAGTCCTTCTGTGCCTCCTTTGTTCAGTTATTGTCGTAAAGGGGTGATGGAGTTTGCCAACTCTTTTCCTCCACCCACTGAAGGAGTCTCTAGCTCCAGCCTTCCCTCGGTTACTGTGGTGTCCTGCATTGAAGAACCCCGCTCTCCCCTGTTGTAAAGCAGCCCTCGGGTTGACGGTTCCTCTCCAGCTTGTTTATCTGAGGAATACTTGCTAATCCATCCTCTGTTGTTAAGGACAGTTGTGCCATATTAGTGATCTTGGTTGGGAAGGTCTTGGTTTTCTTTCTGTACTTAGAATATATAACACAACTGCCTCCTGCCCTCACAGTTCTAGGGGAGATTCCTACTGATAGGCTTCTAGGAATTGTCAGAGACGTCTCTTCATCTTTGACTCTTGGCATTTAACTGTGTGCATCAGTGTAGACTCCTTTAGTTCAATATACTTGGGTCCTTTAATCTTGTAAATCTGGGTGTCAGTTTTCCTTCTGAGACTTGAAGATATTTCATCTGTTCTTTCTTTCAACAAGCTTCCATCCTGTATCTCCTCCTTCTGGAACCCCCCTATGCCTGTCTTGGTTCCTTTGATGGTGCCCCGTAAGTCCCATGGACTTTTTTTTCATTCTTCTTCTCTTTTGTTGTTATGACTGTATAATTTCAAATGATCTGTCTTTAAGCTCATGGATGCTTCCTTCTCCTTGATGAAGTCAAGACACTGTGTACTCCCACCCTTCTTCCTGCCCCTAGCTGCCTTCAGATGACTCTGCCATGATCCCCCAGTGTCCTGCGTGGAGTAGTACAGATGTGGATTCAGGGGCCAGCATCATACACAACTGGGTAAGCGGGTGCTCACCTCCCTCCCACTTACCCCATGGCAGGAATCACAGGCCACGTGGGATAAGCAGGAGCTGTGCCCACCTGGGGGAGGGCTCATGCAGATCAGGTTTGCCTTCTCTTACCTTCTTCAGTGTGTCCACTCTCAGACCCTTGCTTCACCAGAGTTCTGGAACCTCAGCTAAACTCTGGGGATTCCACAAAGGTAGGTTTATCTGGGGGTATTGCCAAACTGTGGCAGGATGGGAGCCAGAACCTCCTATTCTGCCATCTTGGTGACATCACCAGCTAGGTAAAAGACCTTAGGTAAACTCTAGGTCTGGAAGCAGCTCCACTAAGTCTTCCTGCAGAGATGGGATGACCTTCAGGAATCCTGTGGCCGAGTCAACCCAGTCCCTCAGGGAAGGGAAGCTGGCCTGCTTGATATCTCAAGTTCATCCCACCCACCCTCTTCTTGACCTTCCAATGACAGTACTGCCAGCCTTCCAAGAGGGCATGCACGCCCTAGGGAAAGTATGTTCCTGCCATACCAGGACACATTTGTAAGTCTGTGGGAGACTATGGCAACCCAGGGTGCTTGGCCTCAGTCCCGCTCCCTGGGCACGCAGCATACCATGGACAGTCTTGCAGCAACTCTCGGGTCCTGAGTGTGTCTGTGGAAGAGGTACAGCTGGCCATTGGCAGAACACGGGGCTGGCTTCTTGATAATTGTCTATGGAGGGAGAGGCCAAGTGGAAGCCAAGTTCCCGTTCCCCGTTGGACTGTGAATCAACAGCAACACGTGTGGCGGGGAACTGCAGACGTGTGCCACCAACAGACTCTCAGTGTGCAGGGTGTTTCTTTCTGTGGTCACCTTCTGTGCCCTTGGTCCATCTGTGAAGACCCGTGTCCCTTGTAGGCTCCTGCCTTGGCACAGGATCCCTGACTGCTATTGCGCTGTTTCCAGACGTTCTCCTCTTCACCAAAGCCGCCAGGTCCTCCTGTGGTGCATACACAAGGCTTCAAACCCAGCAGGGACATCTTCCTACCATGATGAACAGAGGGAGAGCATGAAAATTTTTTTTAATCCTTCATTTAGCAAGAATAGCAGAGGCTCTCTGTCACCTCTGGGCTACAAGTGATTTTCTAATATGAACTTCAGGGTTTCTCCAAAATCTGAGTTCCTATGATTCCAGACTGAACATAAGCTAATTATATCATGGTCTCTAACTGCTTCCTGTAATAATTCACATTATTTTCATCACAACTGACAGCAACTTTTCAAATAAAGGTTAATGAATACAAATGTGTGAAGATTCACAGCCAGGATGCAGGGGAAGCGTGTCAGGGAGGCTGGGGGCCTAATTACCTTCAGACCTCAGCTCAGATGGGACAATTACCAAGTCCCTCTCACCAGCTTTCTCTCTCCTGCATGAATTGGGTAAAGACTGCGTAACTATCACTTTCAAAAGGAAGATAAATGGTATTTCAGGGTAAGGTTCTGAATCTGTTTTTGATCATCAACTTCATCATATCTGAGATGGAAATATTGCATCCAAACTATTCATGGCTTGTCTACCAGTCTCTAAAAAAATGTGAAATGGACAATTTATTTGGGGCATGATATGTAAGATTAATTTTTCCTCTCTCAACCATGTGTATTGTAAAAGCCTTTATTTATTTTTTCTCAAACAAGTCCAATTTTGACCCTAAAAACTTTGAAATAAAGTCCCCAAACACAAATGCTACCAGAATTTCGGGCAAGCCAGTAGCACATCGGCGAGAGCCAGCTCCCCCTGAGAGGGTGAGCAGCCTTCACCCCTCCAGACACGGGGCTGTGGTGCATGGGCGTGATGGACCCATCGTGAAACAGCCTCGGCAGGCTCTGGTTGTTGGATATCAAGTTCCTGAAGGAAAGGAAAGAGATTTCCTCAGACGGAAGATTTGTCCTCTAAGAGAATACTAATTAATCTGGAAAAAACGGACATGCTATAATGAAAATCAATGAAAGCTCTCTAAAAACTACAGGCTCAGGGATTGGAATTGTCCAATGTTTCTTGGTATGTTGAATGGATTCTCCAATTCATGATCACTAATCAATATTGAATCCTTCACTTATTTATCAACTCACAGTGTGAGATGTCAGACCCCATGTATTTTTATGGCGACATTTTAGAAGTGTTCTGTTTGTGGATTGTGAAAGGGTCTCTTGAATAGATAGTAAACAAAAATGAATATGAAATCCTTGCCTGATGAAGATTTTTTGAAATCCTGAATAGCGACATATTGTGATATAGCTGAATCTGCTTTGAAGATAGCACTGTTGACTTATTCAGCAAGTGGTCATTGAAGACCATGTCAGTCCACACCTGCTGCTGTAACAAAATACCTCCCACTGGGTCATTTGCTAAGAACAGAGATTCCGTTTTCACAGCTCTGAGGCTGAAGTACAAGACCAAGGTGCAGGCAGCTCCAGGGTCTGGGGAGGGTGCTCTCTGCCTCTGGGATGCCACCTTTGTGTGTCCCCATCTGACGGCAGGTGGCAGGCACCAAATGGCCTGTTTCCTAAAAACCCTTTCTCAAGGGTTGAGCCCTGGGGACCATCGCCTCCCCTGGCCCCGGCTCCCACACCACCACCTGGTGACAGGTCTCCATACCTGCATTTTGGAGGAACACATAAGTCGACACCTTGGCAAACACCTCCTGTTCGCTAGGCACAATGCTGTCCATTGGGTATCCAGAAAAGCCAAAAGCCATGGTTCTGAACTAGACTCAGCAGGGGAGGGAAAAGGAAGAGATGGAGAGTGTATTACAAAGTGTTTTAGGAAAAGAGGTAAACAAGGCATGGGAGTAAGACCCGGAGGGAAGAGGGAGGGAAGACCTGGACCAGGAGAGACAGGTGTCTGAGGTTCTGCCAGGCAGCCCTGCATGCTCACAAGGGTGGACGCTGCACGTGGGGGGCCCTCGCCCATCTGTCCATCATCCCAGCAGTGGAACACCTATAAAAACTAGAACATGGTTTGTCACATATAGTTACCTAATGCATGACGGGGTTATGTGACATCTAATATGATCCCAAGAAAATAGCACGACATAAGCATATCCATTTGATTAATATAACAATATCTAAGTTCTAGATTATGATTTCCAACCTATTTTAATGAACCTGTGTCAATTATGGGGAAGTTTGTGCAAAGTAAAAATTAGGGATTTAACGGGTTAAAGGATTAAATGAGAGCCAACACCACTCAGTTTAAGAGCTAGGAGATTCCGGCGTAGGAACCTCCACCCTTGTCCTGGTCTCCTCTCCGGCACACCTCCACCAGGACGCTGAACTTCCATCTTGTGCTTTGTTCTCCTCTCCTTTGGTCTGTTTGTGCCACCAAAGCAGAGTACCTGAGACTGGGTAACTGATAAATGACAGAACCTCATTTCTCCCAGCTCTGGAGTGAAGGCCCAAGACCAGGGCAGGCAGATTTGGTGCCTGGGGAGGTCCTGACCGCTGCTTCTGAGCCATGCCTTCAGCACTGACCTCACATGGTGGAAGGCAGGAGGGCAAGAAGCATGTTGAGTCCATTAATCATGAAATTCCCAAAAGGAAAAATCACATACAGAGCACCGCGAGGCATTCCTACAGAATGTGTGTGAATATCTGTGCTGTGTGTGTGACCACGTCACGCATATTAGAGGCTCACACGGAGACAGAGACCACGGAGACACGGGTCTGGTACTGAATCCTGATTCCATTATCAACTGGTGATGTGAAATTTCTGAGTATGATTTAGTACCTCAAAAGGGCCCTAATGTGGACGCCTATACTACTGCAGAGCTTCTGAAAGATACGCACAGTTCTTTGCTAATTCTGCTGGCCTCCCCTGATGGGCTACTGCATTTACGGTCGGTGCAGCTTCCTTACGAACTTCACCCGACTCCCTTCTCACACTCAGCCTGACTTGTTTTTGTCATTTTATGCTATAAACCCATAAATAGTTAAATCTTTCTTTGACTTTGAAAAATATGATGAGTCATTTATACAAACATTTATAAGATTGATCGCTGAGGCAGCTCATAAATAATTTCTGGCTCATGCTCCTTTTGTCTCCCCATTACTTATGGACAATTGAAAACATCACAGGCCAATTTGGCACTTATTAAATAACCCAATGCCTCATCATTAACCTTGAGTGAGACCAGCATGACCTTTCCCATGAGAATGTTGGAAATTTCTAGACCCACTGTTCCTAGTTCATCAGCTCATTTAAATGCCTGGGAAATGGCTGTTTGGAGCACCTTATTATTGCATCCTGTTTTGCAATAATTCCAAGAGGACATTGCAGATTTATCTAAGAGGTGACAAATACTATGTAAAAACAGGATATTTTTAAGGATTTTAATATTTTAAAATCTGATGTCAGAGAAAATAGCAATGGAAGGCTATCATTTAAACTTTTTAAAAGTGCACATATTCATAGGACCTCATAATTGCATATTTCAACCAAATTACTATTTTGCTTAGGGCACAAGGACCAGGATGTTCTAGAGAGTGCCAGATCAATCAACCTCAGAATTGTCAACTCAAATCAAAGGGCAGAATCACTATCATTAGTTTTGAAATATGAGAGAATACAGCTTGAGTTTTCAGATTGCAGGTTAAAACTTCAGAGAAAAATCCTCTAATTTTTAAGCTAATGTTGGAAATTAGATTCTAGTTCAGGTTATGAATGTATTTGCACATGAATATGCTGAGTATCTGAGTTATTCTTCCTGGTCTCCCACGGCCAGGTGGAGAGCTTTCCTGTGCATGGTTGCCCTCACACAAGCCAGCCCCACCAGGTACTAGGGATGTTTGGTGCCACGAATAACTAATAGCCAAGACATTGTGGGTAAGAGCAAGCAAGGAACCTTCCGGCATGCACCTGTAAACCAGCCACCAAGGAGGAGGAGGCAAGAGGATGGCAAGTTCAAGGCAACACGGGCCATTTAGCAAGACTGCCTCAAGATAAAACATGGCCTCAGAGGCAGAGTGTGTGCCTAGCGCGTGCAAGACCCTTCCCTCTGTGCATTCTGGGAGTCCCTGCCCCTCGTGTCCTCTGAGAATCACAGGAATACTCTCCAGGGAAACCATGAAAGGACCCTTCTCACTGCAAGAAGCACGTGCGCATTGTGAATCTACAATCTGAACCCAACACCTAAGGGAAGAATGGGTTTCTCCACCCTCGTGCCCTAGCAGGCCTCGGTGCGCCCTGGGTTTTTGGAGAAAGGCACCGAGTTCTGTATCTGCCTCCCTACTGAATCGACATACTGTGAGCCAAGGCACAGGTTCTTGGTGACTCGTTGGGGAAAGGTCTGGAACAGAGAGGTTTGAAAGAGCTTGCTGGGTAATGCTCCTCAGGGCTGCCCCCATCGCCCTCCTCCCCGCCACCGTGCTGTGCAGGGTCTTCTTGGCGGGAAGCCGGGAGGTCGGGCACAGGCTCCCCTCACACCCATCTCTCTGGCCCCAGGACCTGGCCAGCTTCTTGCGCTGGGCTGCCCAGGTGCACTCTCTGAACAGCCTGTGGTCTCACTTCACCTCCCTTGTGCACTGAGCCCTGGTTTAGAGAGTCCAACAGCCAGGCCTCCTCCCCTCCTCTGCTGACAGCAGACACCCTCCCCAGGGGCAGCAGCTGTGCTGAACTCCCATCACAGAGGACAGGCCCCTGTCCATAACTCATCAATTAGACTGTCCCCTTCTCTCAGCACCTCAGCAGTCTCTCTCCGTCTTCCTGTAACAGCTCTCCCTGATGCCACAGCTCTCTGTGTCCATGGGTTCCAGGATTTGGACCCATCAGATTACCCAGGAATGCCCACAATTGTTTATAAGAAGACAACTGGACCCACGCCCATGTCCTGAGTCGGGATGTCTGGGCAGAGACAAGGGAGCAGCGGCAGGGAACCGGCCCTATGGCCCGGGCACCTCTCTCTTGCCCCACCTCATTCCTGGTGGGCACCCAGGATGCCAGAGCCCGGGAGCCTGGCCACACCCCACTCCCCTGGGGCTGTTCTGCACCAAATCCAGCACAGCCCAGAAGCACCCTGCGTCTCCCCCTCACAGTGAAAGTCCCCCTGCTGCCTGCTGTGCCTCTCTGGACTCCCTGAGGGCTCCCACTTTGCATCCCAGAGGCCCTCCTGTATCCCGTGGGCCCCCAGGTTGTGGCTGCTCATCCTCTTCCTGCTCTGTGGGTACCAGTCTTGGTTCCTCGGAGTTCTGCTTCCCTTCCTGGTGACTTGGTTCTCTCTCAGTCTGACAGATACCACGAATGTCCCTCAGTGCTCGGTTTATGCTCAGGAACAAGCCATGAGGAACTTGGTCAAGGGCAGTCTCTGGCCGGGGTCCCCTGCACAGGTACGCTGGTGTCTCCTTGGGGCCTCCGCTGTGGCAATGCTCTCTGCACCTTCCCGCCTCCCCGCTTTCCTGCAGAGGAGCTGTGGTCATCCTTCCCAGGGGTCTGTGCCCACTGCAGGTGTCCTGCCAGCTGGTGGCCAGCACACAGATCTGCAGCCAGCACCTGCTGCCCCACAGGACCCTGCTGCCCTGGTGTGGTGTGGAGACAGCCTGTGAGCACGGAGTTGGGAGAGAGAGGGTCCTTGCCGCCCGTCCAGCCGTCAGCGGAGGGACCCGGCTCCCACTCTGCTGCCTGGCACGGGGCCGTCTGGCCAACTTCTCGGTGCACTGTCAGGGTTTCTCCTATGACCTTCTCTGGCTGATGATGTTGTTACTATTCTTTATTTTTATTAGTTGACATTGTTTGGTAAAAAATTACTAAGTATATTATTTAATTATCATGTATTGAAATGACAAAATCACAATAAGAAGTGGAATAAGAAATGGTATGATTTCCAAAGTTTGAACGGCAAGCACACATACCATGCCATCTATTTTTTTTATTATTTTATTGGTTCCTTTTAGTTACACATTAGAGCAGAATCCATTTTGATATAATGTTTATAGCAGCACAATTTACAATAGCCAAGCTACGGAACTGCCCTGGGTGCCCTTCAACAGATGAATGAGTTGAAAGCTGTGGCTGATACACAATGGAGCACCTCATCCACAAGGAGGAGCTGACCACAGGCCCTTTGCTGATGATGGGTGGATCTGGAACCCGTCGTGCTGACTGAAACAAGCAATCTTTATCCCCCACTTTCTCTGTTCTTAGATGCTTATTAAAGCAGTGGATTTTTTAAATCAAAGTTTTCTCATTTTGCTTCGATTCTGTAGTTCTGGGGTCACTGCAGACGGGCCTTGAAGGGGATTCTGGCCCCCAGATGCTCTTTCTCGACTCCCCTGCTCACACACGCTCTCCTTGTGCCACGGACCCACACCATGGAATCCCCAGATCCTGGACGTGGGGATGGCTCCGGGTTCCTCCTTTAGAAGATGTGACATTTTACTTGCCTTGGCCACGTGGACCCTACTCAAGAAGTCTCCGATGCCTTCAGACCCGGTCCCCGTCACTGTGCAGCAGCCAGTCCTTCTTGATTTGGCCCACGTGGTCACGGTAACAGTTCTTGGTTTTTTTCCACCCTTTTTCAGGAGAGCGCCTCCCTGTTCTGTTTTTGAGGTTGTATTTCTGCTGAAATAGGTAAATGGAGTCGAGGAAACCATTGTCTCCCTAGAGGACATAAGGAAGGAAAACTAAAGGACACATCCCCTGCGAGGTGACCCAGGTGGGCCATCTGCTTCCGGGGAGTCTCTGGAACTGAAGCCCTGCAGACAGCCCGGCTGCTGGCTGAGCCCAGGGCTCACTTTCCACATGGGCAAATCACACCCTATGCTCATCAGTCAGAATCCCTGAGCATAGGAAATAGCTTTCTTCTTTTCTTGCCAAATTCCTAAGAATACACAGAGAAATCTCAAGCAATTGCAAAGACTCTTGAGCAAGACGGAAAGGACAAACCATGAGATTTTAAGCTGGTTTGGAAATTCACATTCAGACTGTTGATTGGCATCGATGCAAAGAGAAGCAAATTATGTCCTTGGTACGACGCAGCTTATTTTCTGGCTTCTCGTCCAGTGCAAAGGAATTATATTCTGACTTGGCTTTCTTTTGCCTATCAGGAAAATACATAAAAACCCTTATTTAACAATGTTTGGGAACGAAGAGGATTTAGTTCCTTTGAAATTATATAGTTGATTTTTTAAAATTTCTGTATCTTAGTTTGCACATTTTAATAGATTGCTTTCACAGTTCTATTTCATGGGTTTGTTGTTTCATGGTGGAAAAGGATTAGAGCTATCAGCCACTAAGGGAGATGTATCCCTTTTGCACTCTTTGAAGGGAATGGTATAAAGTTAGTATTTCCATTTTGTACTTTTAGAAAAAGTTCTTATTTATCATCTGAGATTGCAGATGCCCGTCAATGGCTCGTGTAATGGGCATCTGGGGAAAGCCACCTGGAGAGTGGCTCAGGGGCATGTAAAGGTGTTCTTTCGACTGATGGACAGGTAACTGCCTCACACCCCCCTCACAACGAGCATATTCTAAAAATTGATGTCTACGTTTTCATTGAAAACATATAAAGACCCGAAGAAACCAAGAACAGCAAGGCAGTGTCCGTAGCAGCAAAGCTTAGCCTTGAATTTCCACCACCAACCCTCTGTCTGGAATGGTCCAGGAGGCCCCTGGACCAGGCCAAGGACAACACCTCAAAAATGGCTTCTTGATTCAGAAGTGACCCTCAGAAGTGGCCCCGGTGTGATGTCCATGTCATCCTGTGGGGAAATAATCATTTTCCATTACATTTTATCAACAAATAATTTTGTTAGATATTTAAATATGAAAAACTTGAGTCATTTCAAACAATTATGGGTACCAAGCCCCTCTTCCTGCTCCTCTCATGTGAAGAGCAGCAGCGCAGCACTAGGGCTGGGGCTTGGCTAGTCGACATCAGCCTTCCTCGGGGCTGCAAGGTGGCTGTCACAATGGGTACTTCTCTTGTGACAGTCTAAGAGAGTCCTCCAGCACCGGCAGTGTCACCCAGACCCGAGGAGCTTCACACTGTGGCTCCACCATCCCAGGTCCCACAGGTCCCAGGTCGCACCAAGCACCAGCTGAAAGGCAAGTGACTCACCCAAGGTGGAAATTCAACCAAGAGATTTTACTGGGGGCTGCCAGAAGGAGAAGGAAAGGAGAGCAGCAAGCAGCAGCCTGAGCCTGCAGGCTTCAGCTCAAGAAGGGGTGCTTAGGTGGTGGCGGCTGCTGACCGGCAGGGTGACTCAGGAACGGGCAAGCAGACACTGTGTTGGGGGGGGGACTTTTGACTTTGGCTCCCTTCAGAGCAGAGGGGGAGGGGTAAGGGATTATGTGAAACTTAACTTCAGCAGGGAGAACCCGAGGGGGAAATAAACCAGAGGCAAGGTCTCCCCACACCCAACAGCAGCCCTGCCATGACCTGTGGCTCTCGATGACAAGTAGCCAGGCTGAGCCTGAACCAAGGGAGTGGGAATGTGGGGAGTGTCGGGATCTCTGCCAACAGGAGAGCAAGTGCAGTGACTCTCCACCCCTCGGCCCTCCCTGGGGACAGGCAGGGAGGAAAAAAAATTAAAAAGAAAGAAAGAAAACATTCAGAAATATTTAAATATAAACTGAATCCTCTTGAAAGCCATTGCTACAGTTTCATTAGTAAACAGTACCTCTTTCACAAAGCTATTATTATTATCATTATTATTATGTTGCTTTGCTGGGGATGGAACCCAGGGCCTCTCCATGTGAGGCAAGGCTCCACTGCTAAGCTGCACCCCAAGTCCTATGAAAAGTGACTGTTAATAAAAGACCTATTAAAATACATCATTCATGTCTATGTTTTTCCAAACAGTAGTTCAGAACTAATAGTCTGAGAAACAGCTCAAACATTTTCTCCTGTAATCACTTAGTCAGCACTCTTTACACTCCACTGGACCTTCCCAGAGAGGGTCACTGCACCTCCCCATGGTACAGCCGCACACCAGCCACCCTGACCACTGCCCCAGGTAAAGCCCCTCCCCTGCCCGCCGTCCTCATCTGTGTACGTTCAGTATCGTGAAAAGTCACTGCTGCTTCTGTGGCTGCTGTCGATGCAGGTGGTTCACCAACAGGCTTATTTCTAAATGAACTTTGCTTCTTCTGAATGTCCTTGTTTCCATCTGGGGTCATTTTCCTTGTGTCAAAGAACAACTTTTAATATCTTTTGATATTCCCTTACCAAAGGTCTGTAGATGAATTAGTTTTTCTTCTTTTTTTTTTTTCATTTTTCTTTAAAGGTTCTTTGCTTTGCCTTATTTATACGGTTTTTCTGGGCACGGGAGATTACATGGGCGAGTGTTTCCTTAGGAAGAGGTTGTTCCATGTGTTCTTGCTTCAACAGCTGCTGCTTTGAAAGTCGGCTGTCAGCACAAGCACTGCAGCTGCTGCTTGGCCACTTTTAAGTATTGTGCCTCCCCTCCAGTGGCACTGAGGTCTCTTCCCTGACTGTGGGACAGCATGTGGTGGTGATGTGCTTACGTGCAATGCCTCTCTGCTTGCTGGACATGAGGTTGCAGACTTCCTGTATTACAGAGCTTCAGAATTTGGTAAATTGTCTTCAGCAAAAAATTAAATCCCATTCCCTCGTTATTCTGGTGTCTTCAACTTTAAGATTTTTTCCTACTTCTTAATAGGTCTCAGCAGGAGTGTTGGTCTGCATGAACTACTTCATGGGAAAGAGAAGTGCAGTTCTTAACCATCTAATCTTATTAACCAAATATTTTTAAAGATTTTATTATATCTTTGCTTTCAAATTACAAAAGACAATCTTTTACTATTTTATATCCTTATTTCTGCACCTGACAGAAGACAAATTCATAATGATCAGAAAAATCATGAAGATAAATGACACCATTTGAAATACTTGAGTACATTGGCAAAATTCCCTTACTTTGAACATTTTTCCTTTTTGCCAAAGAAAACGTAAATTACACCTTTAAATAGGAGTTTCTTTTCACACCGTCATTCTTGAAAAGATGTGAATGACAAGTTCTTGATCTAAAATATCAAAGACACGATTATCCCTGGATTTTCAATAGGATAAATAGCACATTTTATAAATTTGCTTATCTCCAAGAAATCCATATAGTAAACGGTTGTTGAAAATGCGAAACTAACCAAACACAGCCCATGACAATATCATTTTAGCTTAACCTCTGGTGAGTGAGCTGTGCAGACACCCACAGGAACATCACCAAAATACTGTTTTCAAGCAACTGTCAACAGTTTTGCCTCATGTATAGAGCTCTTTGCCAGCTTGGAAATTCTGGTTCTTCTTATAAGTTTCCAGAGTGATATCAAGTATTTCGGATAAGATATTCTGGTGAATATGGTTGACATTGTTGACAAATCAGAGAAGATAATTTCAATATTTCACAATCATGTTTTATTTTTACATGGACAACATTTGGCCCACCGAATTCAGGATTAGGTACTATAAATCTCTTGAATAATAAATAGAGTCAATCCATGAAGTCCTACTGAAAGGAAATGCAAATAAAATCAGGAATATGCATAAGCTAGATTCATGTATCTATCTATCTATCTATCTATCTATCTATCTATCTATGCTATTTGTTTCTTGTTGAGCTCCTGGGGACTTTCCTGGTGGAGGGATTGACTTGCACCTTATCTGAGCCCTGGAAGCCATGCAGGTTGGTAAAGAAGATCTGGGCTATTCCTGAGTTCCTGCAGGGGATCTCCTGGTGGCGGGATAGATCCAGGGCTATCCTGTGCAATGGGCTCCCATGCATGTCAGCAAGTCAGATCTTGGAGGAGCAAGAGCTCCAGCGGGGTTCTGCAGGTGGTGGGATAACCCTGGGCCTATCCTGAACTCTTGCTCCTGCACAGGTCGTTGAGGAGGACCTGGGCTGTGTATGAGCTCCAGAACATGTCTTCCTGTTGGCAGAGGCAATCCTGGGTGGATGCTAAGCTCCAGCCAGTGTATCCTGTTGGCGAGATGAACTTGGGCCTAACCTGTGCTGAGGCTCCCTTGCAAATCTGCATGGTCAATCTGGGCAGAGACTGAGCTCCTGCTGGGGTCTGCAGGTAGCGTGAAAGACCAGGGCTTACCCTGTGCTCCTGATCTGGGCCCCAGCAGGTGTCTGTCTGTGGCCAGAGGAGATCCTGGGCCATACCTGAGATCTGGAGAGAGTTCCAGTGGGTGAAGGCATTCCTGAGCTCCAGCATGGTTGGCTGGTAGGTGCAGGTTGTCCAGACCAAACCTGAGCTCTGGTGGAGGTCTCACAGAGTTTTTATGGACCCGGGCTACCCTATCCCCTGGCTCTTGGGCATGTTGGCAATGTAGATCTAGGCAGAACCATAGATCCAGCAGGGGTTAGTTGGTGGAGGAATGGACCCTGTGTTACCCTGGCCACCATCTCCTGTGCAGGATGGCAAGGCGGACCTGTGTGAGACCTATGGCTACAAATTTCCTGGAAAAAAACAGGAGAAAAAAAACCTTCATTGTCCAGTCATTCTCATTAGTCTTGAATTCTTTCTTTTTTTCCTTCCTTCCTTCCTTTCTTCCTTCCTTCCTTCCTTCCTTCCTTCCTTCCATCTTTTCTCTCTTTCTCTTTCTTTCTCTCTCTCTTTCTTTCTATCTTTCTTGATACAACATCTATAGCACAGACAACAAAAGCAAGAATAGATAATGGACAACATCTGCCCATACTACAGAAGGGGACAAAAATCAGCACAGGAGACAACCTGTAGATGTGAGAAAACACTTGAATCTGAATTTCCAAAATATATAAGAATGTCCTAGAGTTTAATGGGAAAAATGTTACCAATCCAGTGAAACTATGGCCCAAGAGCTGAGAGAGACATCTCTGGAAGGAGGGCTGTCTGTTTATGATTGTAAACCACCCCCAGGAAAGGCATGGGTGTGAGCAATGCAATGGTGCCTAATGACTTTCCCCAGGGACCTGAGGTCTGATCCCTAGCCAATGGGGACCTTGATTACAATGATCAATTTCATGGTAAAATTTAAAAATTTGCCACAACAACTATACATAGGTTATTTGAGTTGGAATTCTTGGGTTAAAGGAAAGTGTGCACTTCAAATTTTGGTATATATTTTAAACTTCTCTGCAGAAGGGTTATGACAATTTTTCATTGCAATTATCAGAGCATGACAATTCCATTTTCCAACACTGTCAACATTAGTTTTTCTCATTCTCTTTGTTCTTTTTATGTGATATGCACACACAAATGTACTTTATATATTCTTTGGATTACCATATTGACATGAAATGCCATCTCAAGTGTATGGTATGTGATATTTTATAAACAGCCTACATTTGTCTTTTCCCATTTTTATTAAGGTGTTTGTTTCTTTTTCTTGAATTTTACAAGCTCCATATATGATTAACCTCTAGTGAGTTGTTCGGAAACCCAAAGGAACATCATCAAAATACTGTTTTCTACCAACTGGGAACAATTTTGCCTCATGTAGAGAGCCCTTTGCCAGCTTGGGAATTCTGGTTCTATTTCCAAATTTCAGATGTGAAATCAAATTTTTCAGATGGAGTATTCTGGTGAATATGATTGATATTGGTGAAAGTCAGGGAAGAAATCTTCAATATTTTACAATCATGTTTAATTTTTACATGGATAACATTTAGGTCACCCAAATCAGGCTTAGGTAATATAAGTAAGTCTCTTGCAATGAAGAATAGAGTCAATCCATGAAGTCCTACTGAAAGTAAATGTGAATAAAATCAAGAATATGAATGAGCTAGTTTTCTTTCTTTTTCCTTCCTTCCTTTATTTATTTATTGTTTTGGCTATTTATTTATTCATCAGCTCATGGGGGGTTTCCCCTGGTGGGATTGATCCATACCTAATTAGGGTTCTGGCAGCCATGCAGATCCATGAGGAGGATCTGGCCTTACCTGAGCTCCCCTGGGAGTCTGCTGATGGGTGCATATAGTCCTGGGCCCTACCTGAGTTCTGGAAGTGTCTGCCAGTGGACTGAGATATCCTGGGATGAGCCTCAAATCTGGTGAGGGTCTTCTGGACTCAGGCCTACCCTAGGTAAGGACACCCATGCGGTTGCAATAGGCTGATCTGGACAGAGCCTGAGCTCCAGAAGAGGTCATCCAGTGACGGGATGTTCCTAGGCTTACCCTGAGCATGAGCTCAGGAGAGTTTGGCCAGGCAGATCAGATCTAGGCATAAGCTCCTGCAGTGGTTGGCTGGTGGGGGAATGGACCTGTGGCCATTCTGTGCCCAGGATTCCACTGCAGGTCGTTCTTACAGATCTGGGGTGATCCTGAGCTCCCAAAGATGTCTGGCAATGAGTGGAGGAAGTCCCGGGCTGAGCCTAAGAACCACGGATGTCAGGTGGTAGCAGGTAGAACCAGGGCTTTCCCTGGGGCCTGGCTCCTGGGCAGAGCTTGAGGTCCAGGTGAGGTGTGCAGGTGGTGGGATGGAACCAGTCCTACACTTGCCAAGGTTCCCGTGCAGGTCAGTGAGGCAATCCTGAGCCAAGCCTAAGCTCCACCTGCTATCTAGCAGTGGAGAAATGATCTCAGTCCTACTACTGGACTCCCACAGGTGTACTAGGATAATCTGGGCTGAGCCCAAGCTCCAACAGTAGTCAGCAAGTGAGCAGAGGCAATTCTGGCCCAGGCCTGAGTCTGGTGTGCATCTGACCATAGATAGAGGTGGTATTGGGCTGAGTCTAAGCTCCAGCGGGGATCAGACACTGGTGGGATGGCACTATGTCTATCCATGTGTGGGCTCCCAAGTAGGTGGACTAGGCTGATCGGAGAAGAACCAGAGTCCAGAAAGTGTCTGCCTTTGGGGTGAGGCTGTAGAGCTTGTGGCCTGAGCTCTACCAGGGGCCTACTTGTGGCAGTTGATCCCAGGCCTACCTTGGACCAGGCTCCCACACCTGTCAGCACTGGTGATCTGGGTGGGGTTGAACTTGGGTGACTGATTGTCAGTGGGTAGAGTCATTCATGAGCAGAGCCTGAGCTTTGGTGCCAGTCTCATGATGACTGGATCGACTTGGACTACCCTGGGCTCTGGCTTTGTCTCCTGCCAGGACACTGAGTTGGATCTGGTTAGAGCTGGAGCTCTGGTGGGATT
The DNA here is from genome assembly GCF_964194105.1 of Spermophilus citellus. Taxonomy (NCBI): domain Eukaryota; kingdom Metazoa; phylum Chordata; class Mammalia; order Rodentia; family Sciuridae; genus Spermophilus; species Spermophilus citellus. The sequence continues at coordinate 5,488,642 of NC_138194.1, read as the reverse complement.
CTGCAGGTGGCGGGATGGAACTGGGCCTCCCCTTGCACAGGATCCTGCGCAGGTCAGCAAGGCCAATCTTGGCCATGTTTGAGCTCTGCCTGTGGGCAGAGACGGTCCTGTGTCTGGCCTTAGGGCTGCTTGGGGCCTGCTTGTGGCAGTTGGTCCAAGGCCTAACTTGGGGCAGGCTTGCTTGCCTTTCAGAGGGAGATCTGGACTGGGGCTGAACTTTGGTGACTGTCTGACAGTGGACAGTCATTTCTGGGAGGAGCCTGAGCTCAGGTACCAGTCTGAAGGTGACTTAATGGGCTTGGGCTACCCTAGGCTCTGCCTCTGTCTCCTACCATGTTGTCGAGTTGGATCTGGGCAGAGCTGGAGCTCTGGTGGGGGTCTGCAGCTGTCAGGATGGAGCTCAGCCTCCCCTTGCCTGGGCTCTTGTGCAGGTCAGCAAGGAAAATATGGGCCATTTATGAGCAGCAGGGGACTGCATGAGGGTGGTGATGGTCCTGGGCCAAGCCTGAGCTCCAGCAGGGCTCAGACAGTAGAGGAATGGAACATTCCTAACCTTTCCCTGGCTCTGCTGCAGATGCTTCAGCTAGACCTGGGCTGGGAATGAGCTCTGGAGAGTGTCTTGCCTGTGGGCAGAGTCGGTCCTGGGCCAAGCCTGAGCAGAGGTGGAGGTCTGGTGGTGGCCATATGTTCCCAGTGTTACCCTGTGCCAGGGCTCCTGTGCACATCTGCAAGGGTTAACTGGTTGGATGCTGAGATACAGCAGGGTGTCAGCTGTTGGCAGGAGGGAACAGGATCTACCCTGTCGGGACTTCTCAGTGGATCAGCAAGGTGGATTGGGGCACAGATGAGCTCTGGCAGAGGTGGGCCTTTGGGCAGAGTCTTGTTTCTGGCCTGAGCTCTGCTCAGAGCCTGCTTGTGGCAGTTGGGTCCAGGCCTACCTTGGGCCAGGTTCCTGCACCTGTCAGCAAGGCTGATCTGGGTGGCTGCCAAAATGACTTTTGGTAGGGTAGGCCTTTGGGCAGAAACTGCTAGTCTCATGGTTACTGGATTGCCTTGGGCTACCCTGGGCTAGGACTTCATCTCCTGCCATATCATGGAGTTGGATCTGGGTAGAGCTGGAGGTCTGATGGGGTTTTGCATGTGGCGAGATGACATTGGGCCTATCTTTGCCTCTTCCTTCAAGCAGGTCAGCGGGGCCAATCTTGGCCGAATTTGATCTCCACTTGTTGATCGGAGGTGGTCCCGTGTCTGGCCTGAGCTCTTCTTGGGGCCTGCTTATTTCAGCTGGTACCAGGTCTACCTTGGACTAGGCTCCCGTGCCTGTCAGTGAGGCTGATCTTGGTTGGGGCTGAAGTTCTGCAGCTGTCTGTCAGTGGGCAGAGTCGGTCCTGGGCAGAGCCTGAATTCCAATGCAAGCCTCTTGATGACTGGAAGGACAGGACAACCCTGGACTCTGGTTTTGTCCTGCCAGGTCTTTGAGTTGGATCTGGGGAGAGCTGGAGCTCTGGTGGGGTTCTGCAGGTGGCGGGTTGCAACAGGGCCTCCCCTTGCCTGGGTCCTGTGCAGGGTCGTGAGGCTGATCTGGGACTTGTATATGCTCTGGCAGGGTTCTGCCTGTGGCAGAGTCAGTCCTGTGCCGAGCCTGAGCTCTGGTGGTGGTGTGGCATTGGACATATGCTCCCAGGGCTACCCTCTTCCCGGGCTCCTGTGCCCATCTACAAGGCTAATCTGGTGGGTGCCTGAGATACAGCAGGGGTCTCCTGGTGGTGGGATGGACCAGGGCCTATTCTGGGCTTCAGCTACCACTCAGGTCGTCGAGGCTGAAATGGGCCAGGATTGGCCACCAGCGAGTGTTTGTTGGTGGGCAGTCTGTCCTGGTCCAAACCTGAGCTCTGGAGGTAGCTGCTTGAGGGTGGAGGCAGTCCTGAGCAGAACCTGAACTTTGGTGCCAGTCTCAAGATGAGTGGATGGACTAGGGCTACCCTGGGCCCCGTCTCCTGCACAGGTCCTCACGGTGACTCTGGACTGGATCTGAGCTCCTGCAGTGGTCTGCTGGTGGGCAGAGGCAGTCATGGCCCGAGGCTCAGCTCTGGGGAGGGTCAGCCAGTGTTGGGATGGACCTGGACCTACCGTTTCCTGGGCTCCATGCAGGTTTGTGAGGCTGATCTGGGCAGAGCCTGAGTTCCAACAGGTGTCTGCCAGTGTGGGGACGTGGTCCTGGGCCAGACTTGAGCTCGGTGCAGGTCTCCCAGTTGAGGGATGGACACTGGCCTACCCTGTGTCTGGCCTCCTGCCCAGGTCAGCGGGGGCAGATCTGGACTGTACATGAGCTCTGGTTGGTGTCTGCAGGTGAGTAGAAGCATTCTGGGCTGGGCCTGAGCATCCCACTGCAGCTCCAGTGCATCTGGGAAGGGCCTGAGCTCTGGTGGGTATCTCTGGACCTTTATTTTATTCATTTGTTCATCGAAGGTACTGAGTCAAACCCAGTGCCTCACACGTGGGAGACAAAGGTTCTATCACTGAGTCACAACCTCAGCCCTATTTGCTTCTTGTTGACCTTTAATCATACCATCTTTTTGTTCTATATCATTTTTTTCATGCATGAATTTGAATTTTAATAGATAGCTATTATTTGATATCACCAGCAATGCTTCCCAAGCTGGCCCCAAATCAGACCTTGATCCTCAGCAGGATTACATCCCACACATCCACGTCGCCTCTGGCATAGGTGCGAAAGAGAGATAACTAAGACATGGTCCATGACTCTCAAGTTTTGGGAAAAATTGCTTTGAAGAGGTAAAGGGTAAGGCGACACTTGACAGAGATCTGCAGAATTCAGAGCAGGTATGTTTTTGAATAAGATTTATGTATTGATAGTTTGTTTATTTCCTTTTTGCTGACGTTGATTTATCTGTAATTTGTTTTTCATTTTTCTTTTTGGAACAGGGATCAAACCCATGGCTTTGGGAATGAGAGGCAAGCACTTTGCGGCTTTGCCATTGATCGCTTCCCAGGCCATTCATTCATTGTCAGCGTGGGAATTTGGGGCTGATTCTATGAATGAATCTACTATGAATATTAAAAAGAGACTGACCAATGGCATTAGTATGTGTTCAACCCAATTAGCATAAGTTTGGACCAATAGCATTGGTACTTTTTTCAAGTCCTAATTAGCATAAGTTTGGACCAATAGCATTGGACCAAGTGCTATATAAACCCCTTGGAGGCTGTTCTGCGGAAGAGAAGCTGCAGAGCCCATCAAGATTGTGGTCGTCGAGTTCCGCCGGAGTTTCGCCGGGAGTTCCACAGGAGCTTCGCCGGGAGCTTCGCCGGGAGCTTCGCCGGGAGCTTCGCGGGGAGCTTCGCCGGGAGCTTCGCCGGGAGTTCCACCGCAGCTTCGCCCGGAGCTTCGCCGGGAGTTCCGCCGGGAGCTTCGCCGGGAGTTCCACCGCAGCTTCCCCCGGAGCTCCGCCCGGAGCTCCGCCCGGAGCTCCGCCCGGAGCTCCGCCGGGGAGCTCCGCCGGGAGCTCCGCCGGGAGCTTCGCCGGGAGCTTCGCCGGGAGTTCCACCGCAGCTTCGCCCGGAGCTTCGCCCGGAGCTTCGCCGGGAGTTCCGCCGGGAGCTTCGCCGAGAGCTTCACTGGGAGTTCCACCGCAGCTTCGCCCGGAGCTTCGCCCGGAGCTCCGCCGGGCGCTTCGCCGGGAGTTCCGCCGGGAGTTCCACCGGGAGCTTCGCCGGGAGTTCCACCGCAGCTTCGCCTGGAGCTACGCCCGGAGCTCCCCCGGGAGTTCCAGCCTGCTTTGTTTCGCGGAGATGGTTCCTCGACTTCGTAGAGACTGCCGAAAGAAGAAATGGTTGAGGATCTGCTGGGGTCTGCTGCAGCCCTGGATGGAATGGCCCGCCATGAAGAGCTAGGACTCCTCTCTGCTGCAGAGGCCTCCCTGCCCCTCGCGGGCAGCCCCCTACCTGCCAGCAGAAGCCATGGAGTTTCGTCCTTGAACTCAGCTTTCAAAGGTATTGTTATATTTTAGATAATTAGTCTAAATATTGAAATTTGTTAATTTTAATTTCTAATAGTGAAAATTATGAGATTTATAAAGAATAGAAAATTATTTCCCACAGTTCTGGAGGTAAGAAGCCAGAAAAAGTGTGTCCCAATAGTTGTGTCGTCATTTGGCAGAAAAGTGGGAGAAACTATACCCACTGTTAAAAGCCCTTTTTCTTTCCATTCATTTGATGTTGATTTGGGTGTTACTAAAATGTTTAAAGGAACCGAGGAAATGTTTCATTTTATTAATTTTCACTTATTGGTTGTTTTAGTTATAAAATCCGTTTTTAAATTTTTTTTAAGTTGTTAATGGACTCTTTATTTTATTTATATGCGGTACTGAGAATTAAACCCAGTTCTTCAACATACTAGGCAAGTGCTCTACCACTGAGCCACAACCCTGGCCCATAAAACTCATTTTGATATAGTCCATATTTGTATAATTGTACTTTATCTTTTTAGAGTTGCATTCTTAGGAATGTACATGGCGGTGGGATTCACTGTGTTGTTTCCATGTATATACATGGTAAAGCTGTGTCAGAGTCTTTCCACTGTCTTTCCTTTGCTTATGACCTTTCCTTTCCCGCCATTCCCCATCGTCTAATCTACTGTACTTCTGTTCCTATCACCCCTCCTGTTGTGAGATAGCTTCCACATATCAGAGAAAACCTTTGTCCTTTGTTTTTTGTAAACTGCTTTAGCTTCATTAGCATGATTGTCTCCAGGTGAATCCATTTATGGGCAGATACTATAGTCATATATTTTTCTGCAAATTTGTATGTTTTCTTTAATCAACTTTTTAAAAAAGTTGTTCTAATTCTACATGACAATGGAATGCACTTTGACATATTATACGTAAATATAGTATGATTTCTCATGTTTCTGGTTGTGCGGGATATAGCATCATACTAGTCATGTATTTGTATATGTACTTTGGATGATAATGTCTGATTCATTCTACTATCCATTCTACCCCAAATACTCCTTCCCCTCTCTTCACTCCTCTATGCAATCTAAAGCGACTGTATACTTTCCTACTCCCCCACCTTCTCATACTCTGATTAGCATAAGCATATCAGGAAAAACTTTCAACCTTTTGTTTTTTGGGATGGGCTTATCATTTAGCATGATAAGCTCCATCCATTTACCAGCAAATGTCAAAATTTCATTCTTTAAGGCTGGGTTGTATTCCATCATATACAAGTGTGTGTGTGTGTAAAATTGTTTTTTTGTGTGTGTGTTTGTGTGTGTGTGTGTATATATATAAATTCTCCCTACGTGACATGAGCTGAAGTCCTGTTGCGTAGGAGAGTCTTCTTGTTTAATAAATTTGTGGACATTCTTTTTGGTCAAGCTGAGGATTTTATCGGTAGAGAATCTGTGGATATTCTTTTCCTGTCATTTCCATGTAGTCTTAGAGTAATGCATACTCTAAAACTGGTGTCTTAGGGAGCTGGACACAGTGGTGCACACCTGAAATTCCAGTGACTCCAGAGGCTGAAGCAGGAGGATCACAAGTTTGAGGCTAGCCTCAGCAACTTAGTGAGACTCTTAGCAATTTAGCAAGGCCCTGTCCCAAAATTTTAAAAAGATGTGGGTGGGGAGGGGGTGCTGGGAATGTGGCTCAGAGTTCAATCCCCAGTGCCACACAAACAAACAAGTAAACAAAGCTACCAGTGTCTGTCCTTGGTCAGGTGATCTCTCCTTATTTTCTAAAGGACAGAGCTTTTTGTCATCTCCCAGTAGTGCTACAGGGAGTGGAAGACCCACGGTATTGGGAGTCAGACAACCTTGAATAAATTAACCATTGTGAGTCTTGCTTTTCAAGTTTAGAGCTAGATTTCTCAACCACAGCACTGTTGACCTTTGGAAGCTTCTTTGTTTTAGGGGCTGTCTTGTGCATTATAAGGTATTTATTTATTTATTTATTTAAAATTCTTTTCTCAGTGTATTGGGGCTTCAACCCAAGAATGCTTTACCACTGAGCTACATCCCCAGCCTTTTTAAATTTTTTTCAGACAGGGTCTTGCTAAATTGTTGAGGCTGGCCTTAAACTTGTGGTCCTCCTTCCTTAGCCTCCCCAGTTTCTGGGATTATGGGCATGTGCCTCCATGCCCAGCTATATAAGGTATTTATTAGCATATGTGACCTTTGCTCATTAGATACCAGTAGCTCATCCCCACCCTTGGCCAAATGTGTCTCCAGATACAATGTCATTATTCCCTGAGTGGGACTGGGGAAGGCATCTCCCTTGATTGAGAACAACTAGTCTAGAATGGGGATAAATAGAAGAAACATGAAGGATGCCTAAGGACTGAAATGAATTAGTCATATATTATCCAGCTTTCTGTCACTATAACAAATACCTTAGATAATCAGGTTATAAAGATAAAAGGTTAACTTGGAAGTTTCGGTCCGTAACCAACTGGCCTCTTTGTTTTTGGTCCAGTCCTAAGGCAGCATGTCAGACAGGAGCATGTGACAGAGCAGAAGCACCTACCTCATGGCCAAGAAGCAGAAAAACAGAAAAGACCAAGGCCCTCAAGTCCCCCTCTAGGACATCCCCCCAGTGAATCTAAGATGTCCCAAGAGGCCATGCTTCTTACAATTTCCATCACCTTCCAATGGCACATTGGGATGGGGATCCAGCCTTTAACCCACTGGGGAACTTTGCAGACCCAAAGCATAGCAGAGCCCCTCTTCCTGTTCAGTTCATCTAAAGCTGAAGCCAACCTTGCAAACTAGGTAGAACGCTGTCTCCATTTTACCAATGAGGAAGCAGAGGCGCAGACCTGGTCCTTGACTTGTTAGGGACATGCAGCTGGAAGGTGTGGAGCTGGCATCTGAGCCCAGGCGATCTGACTGTGGTCTGTGCTCCTAACGACGATGCCACAGTTAGCTCAGGTATCCTGAGGACTGGGTCGGACAAGCCACACAAAGGACCACCAGTGTTAGGTGACTTCTTGGTGTCATGGTGAGCCTCTCCCAGCTGCCTGAGATAGAGTTCACTGGTGCTCACCAGGGTGAAAAGGAGGACCTGAGACCTAGAGCCTTGGTCGTGGGGTCCACAGAGCTGTACCAAGCTCTTCTCTAGACATGGGCCTAGCCTAGACGGGACACGGGGACCAGGAGCAGCTGGCCAGGGTCCACTCCACCCTCATCCTGCCTAAGGACTGAGAGGAGACTTTGGCTTCCCAGGATGTTGTGCCAGCCTCACGGGTCTCCAGTGGCACCCAGGTTTCTGAGGTCCCTTTGGAAAGGAGAATGGCGCTCCTGAGGATGTCCAGTACTGACCATCTCACGCTTGCCTTCCAGCCAAAGAGCCTACGACGCAGATAACAGAAGAGGTCCGGGATCAGCTCCTGGAGGCCTCTGCTGCCACCAGGAAAGCCTTCACCACCTTCCGGAGGGAGGCTGACCCTAACGACCACTACCAGTCCGGGGAGGGCACCCAGACCACCACTGACAAGACCAAGGACGAGCTGGAGATGAGCGCGGTCATTACCATCATGCAGCCCATCCTGCGCTTCCTGCAGCTGCTCTGCGAAAACCACAACCGAGACCTGCAGGTGAGGGACATCAGCCACCTTCCTCCCACACTTCAGCACCTCTCCTGTGGACAGCTGGCTTGAGCTGCAGCGTGGGTGGCTGACTTTGGAATCTCCAGGCCTCGGTCCCCATCCAGGGGAGGTGCCTGTGAGTGAGGGGATCTTGTAGCCTGTCGCCGTGCAGCATCTAGAGTCTCAAGTAAAAATCAAAGATGTTAGCCTTACAAAATCAGGTGCATAGAAAGTTCTCATGAACTCAGTCGCATGCTGCACAATGTTACCTCGGTCAGTGGCAGACCACGCCTGCGATGGTAGGTGCCATCTGCCCCAGGAGGGTAGTAGACTGTGCCATCTGGGTTTACGTGAGTATATTCTGTGACGCTGGCACCAAGAGGTTGCCTAACATCTTGTTTCTCAGCACTTATCCCCATCCTCAAGCAAAGCATGGCTGCCAGTTGAATGGAGTAGTTGCCTTCCAGAGTTTCCACAGATAGTCAGGAATCGTTACTCACACTCTTGGAAATCCTTTGTTCATTTCTTGTTTGGGGATGATAACCATAGCCAAGGTTTATTGGGTCTTCTGAGTGCCCTGGGTGCCATGTGTGGCTTTGGGTAACTGCACACGTTGTCGTACTTCAGAGATGAGAAAATTGAAGTGCAGGGGACGTGGGAAGGAGGGAAGGACACGGCCTTGGACCCAGGTGTCCCAAGGCCGGAGCTGCTGACCACACGCTGCATCAGAGGCTCGCTAACTCCCTTGCAGAGTTTCCCAGCCAGAGTGCCCCAGCTGGGTTCCAGAGACTGGCCTCTTTCTTCCAAATGGGCCCAGGTATGTGGAGGCCCAGTCCCGCCCAGGAGAGCATCCTGGAGCCCTGGGCCCATGGCCACTGCCTGGGTTGGCTGCCAACTCTTGAGCCCAAGGACACCACCTGCGTTTGCCCGAATAGAGGGAGGATGAATAAGGAAAAGGTGTTGGACAGCTCCTCCCACGTGGAATGCTTCCCCCCAGGATCACAGTCAGCACTGGGAGTTTCTGAGCTTAGAATAAAAAAAGGGGAAAAAAACAATAGGAGGCTGAAATGACACTAGTCACATCTGGCAAGGGCAAGGTGTCACCTATAAGTACTGCCATCGCTAGCTTTCCCACAGGTGACACAATGGCCTGTCACACATTGACTGTGGCAGACCATTTGGTGTTGCCACTGTGAGTTGCTGCCACCCAATCTCTGGGGATCAGCCAGATAGGAAGGACTTGTTATGGAGGAAGGCAGAGGAGTGAAGGAAGAGCCAGAATTTGGAAAAAGCATCTCAGATCTGAGGTCATTGTCTGGCCAAGTCTGACCCATGACTTAAAAGGAAGAGATTGCCCACAGACTCTGCAGGTGGCCACGCTGAACCAGCAGGGCCAGGGGGGTATGAGTGGCTGAGGCAGAGGCCCTCCAGACGGGGCCGGGGTTTTTCTCCTGCTGCTGGTTGATGTCAGCCATTGACCTTCGTGTGCTCTGTCAACCCCTGCGTGTGGGATCCTGCCTGTCAGTTTTCTAGCCCCTCTGCAAGCTCCCTTCCTGTGGCCGAGAGCACTTTAGTTCCAGACCCGTGGCTCAGTCAAGTGGAGCAAGACGCTTCTGCCCTGACGCCCAGGTATGACTGTGGTTTTGTTAGCTGGTCCCACTGTCTGAAAGGTGACTGTGCCCGGATGTTATCTGCCCCTTTGTCTTATAAGGGACCCCGTTAATTCTGAAGGAGGCCTGTGAAGATGGAGTTAGTGCCCTGGGGAGCCAGGGTGGCTGGGTGTGGCATCTTTGTGGGTAAAGGGCCCACCCTGCTTCTGGGGCCATTTCTAGACTAAGCATAGTGACAGTTCCCTGTGCTGCTCCTCTGTGTGACATCACCAGTGGGCACCAGTAGGGAAGCAGGGATGGGATGATTGTGCCAGTGAACAGTTATGGGGCACCTGGTGACGGGACCTTGTCACAGTGCTGAGTGTCTGGTCGGGAGCTCGTGGGCCCACCAGAGATGGAAGCCAGTGCTGGGTGTTGCATGAGTTCATCGTAGGGCATTTACCAGGTCAGAGGAAGGGGGCCGCCCCGTGTGTGCGGCCCCAGAGGGCTTCTCGGGGGTGCTGATATGGGAGTTCTGCGCTCACCACGCCCAGGGCTGCCCAGGTGGACCCTCCTGCCACCCAGGGCAGAGCCTCGAGCCTCCCCAGTATGGTCCTGGGTGGTGTCCCTGCCCTGCTCTCTGCCTCCCAAGCTTTCCCTCGCCAGCACACCCACCCTCCTCTGCAGTGGGAGTAGAGTGAGGCCTAAAATTGATTATTTCTTATTTGGAAGTCTTCAGAATTGTAGTTTCATACTCTAGCTCTTCCCACAACTGTCCTTCAGACTAGCGCCCCGGGAAGCCCACAGGCAGAAGCTCCTCATAATGAAGTCTTTCCAGAACTTGATTCTCCTGTCTGCAGCTCTGTGGGATATGGTGCTGTGGGGAGGGGTTAAAAGATATTTTCATATATTGGGGAAAAAAAGACCTGGTAATTTAATTTCAAGGTATATAAAGATGATCCAATTTGGTGCTTTCAAATTCCTTTTTTTTTTAAGTCATAGAATCCTTTGTTTGAAGAACATTTATGCAGAAATGCACTGAGCAGATGAGAGTAAAGCTGCTCTGTTCAGAGTGGAAACCAGAGAGTGCTAGAGGCCCTCCTCCACCTGTAAGAGCCCTGGAAGGTGGGGGCATTCCAGGGACCTCTCCCAAGGTTCCACAGGCCCAGTGAGAAAGCCAGTGAATGGGACCCATGGGTCACAAGGATGTAGGTCAAAACTCCCACAAAGTCAGGCTGGGTGTGGTGGCACACACCCATAAACCCAGCTACTGGAGAGACTGAGGCAGGAGGATGACAAGGACCAAGGATGTGGCTCAGTGGGAGAGTGCCCGGGTTCATTTCCCAGGGCCACCAAACAAACAAAAACACCTTCCACAAAATCCTTCAGGTGGTGAACTTGCCCCAGTGAAATCAGATTTTCAGGAGTCCAGTTCCCCTGTGACGGTTTTCCGTGGGGATCCACTCTTGTGACTGACACCTGTTTCTAGCATTCCGTCCGGGCAGTGGGTCCCAAGGAAGCGGAATTGTCTCTGGAGAGGTTTCTGGCTCCCTGGTTTGAGAAGCGCAGATTGACTAGAGAGATGGAAAGGGCCTCCTGAAGCGGCAGCCCCCGGGCTCCTGCCCAGAGCCTCTTGTCCTGTGTACAACCTTAACTTTGCTGTTGGTAAATGTGCAGTAGAGAGGCCGCCGCGGAGTTTGTGCCAAGTGGCAGTTGCTGCTCTAAGGAAAGCAGGTCCAGATCTCTGGGTAGACTTAAGCCTGGGCTTGGGGCCTTCGCTTCTTTCCCTGCCCTTCCCTGCTTACTCTGTCTCGGCCTGGCCTGGCTGATGGGAAGACTTCTCCAGCGCAGCAGGTGGCTGGTGCTGGCAGCACGTGGGAGCAGCCCCTGGGTACGCTGACAGCATCCCTCTGTGTTTGTAGAGGACAAGAGGATAGGGGTCTGAATTAGGGCATGGGAGGTTCCAGCAAGTTGCCTCAGAAACCCTGGGAAATGGGACAGACTTTGGAGAAAGGGAAGCTAGCTGGCCTCCATGGGGAGCTGGAAACGTGGGTGCAATATTAGCAGGCGGCTTCCCCAGGGCCCTTTCCTTCCTCTGTCCCATGGAATGCAGAGATTCAGCCAGCATTTGTAAAGTGCCCAGGAGGCACCAGCCCCCCTGCCAGCTGCCTGGGGACTTGGTGCTGTCAATATGGTTCTGGGGAGAGCCGTCTAGAGCTGTGTTACAGAGGTGGGGCTGCAGCGTCTGGGGGCTGGCCACATCCTAGAGGAGGTGGAGGCAGGATGGAGGCAGGGGGATGGCGCAGTTGGAGCCCCAGAAGCAAAAGAACAGAGTGCTTGATGAGCAGCAAGCTCAATGCAGAGGGGGTGTGGTGGGAACCCTGCTGTCACCAAGCAGAGAGGGTGTGGTCATTCAGGTGGCCCCACTGAGCAGAGCAGGGTGTGGTGGGAACAGTGACTGGAATATGAAGGAGCTGCTGAGAAGGAGGGCCCTCTCCACCCAGTGCTCCTCCACCAGACCTGGCCACGGGCTCCTCCAGGCCCTGAGGTAACAGCACCCTCCCAGAGGAGTGGGTAAAATGGGTCTGAAACCCTCCTCTGGCTGCCTGTAGTCCTGAGAAAAACAATCCTTGACTTCAGGAATATGTGAATATATCCACTTTATAAAGGTTCAAACAAAAATACACGTTTAGTTTTTTTTTTTTTATTTCTTACATACATGACAAGAGTGGAATGCATTACAATCATAAAAAAATAAAAAGTGCATAGAAGGAATAAAAAAAATAGTTTTAGTTCAGACTTCTCTTTCTTCTATCCAAGAAGCATCATCTCAGACTTTTTTCTTTATATTTAAAAGGAAACATTTAATACAAATGTGTTTATGTCACCAATTAACCTATTTGCCAATTTCTTTTTAACCTAACACTGTGCCCTAGATCTTTCCTTATGACACACATTGATCGACTTGGTCTTTCTAGTTTACAACCATGAATGATATGGGTAGTGTCTTTTATTTATTTACTTATTTATTTATTTTAAGTCATTGATGGACCTCTATTTAATTTATTTATTTGTATGAGATGCTGAGAATTGAATCCAGGGCTTCACACAAGCCAAGCAAGCTCTCTACCACTGAGCCACAACCCCAGCCCCTGACTTTTATTTTTAACTGCACCTCAATTGGTAGGCATTGAGGTTTTTGTTTGTTTGTTTGTTTTGTTTTGTTTTTTATAGCAGGAATTGAACTCGGGGGCCACATGCCCAGTGTCTTTTGAAAATTATGATTTTTCATTTTGAGACAGGGTCTCGCTAAGTCGCTGAGGCTGGCTTTGAATTCGTGATCCTCCTGTCTCAGCCTCCCAAGCTGTGGGGAGTAGAGGCGTGTGCCACCACACCCGGCTCCTTGAGGTTACTTATAGTTCTTCACCATTATCAACAGTGCTGTGGTGACCACCCCATGCACATACTTTGTTAGTAAAAATGAGTATTTCACAAACGTGGAATTACCAAGTCAGAGGTTATGTTCATGTCATCTTGTGATTTTATCTTTTTTTGTTTTTCATTTTCTGCAGTAAATAAGGTGTCACTTTTATAACTGTGAGATGAAGAATATCACCTTATTATTTCCCCGTGCTTTAAGAATGGGAATGGCCCATAAACCAACCTGTAACATCTAATACCATGGGGAACTGTCCCCACTGCTAGGCTTTGCGTGTTCAGCACCCAGGCTGCACCATCATCTCTTTTTTTCTTTTCTTAGTGCATTACAGATATATATAAGAGTTGGGTTCATTTTGAAAAAAAAATAATACGTGCAGGGTATTTGATATACTCCATTTCATTCCCAAGTCCCCCACCTTTCCTTCTCTCTCCTCCCTCCCTTGATATTCTCCTTCCTCTCTCTCTTGGTCTTCCTTTCACTCCTTTATTTAAATTTATTTTCATTGGCTCTTGGTAGTGATACAGATGCACAAAGGTGGAATTCACTGTGGTAGACTTACACACACACACACAGCATCATTTTCCTACCTTCATTCTGCTTTTCCCACCTTTCTTCCCTTCCCCCCAATTTCCTTCTTCTGCTCCTCTTATCTTCCCTGTCTTAATGATATCTTTACACACACACACACACACACACACACGCACGCACACTTTTTTCCCTTATTTCTCCCTGGCTTCCACATATGATAGAAAACATTCAGCCCTTGACATTCTGAATCTGGCTTATTTCACTTAACATGATGTTCTACATTGCCATCCCTTTTTTCTTTTTATTTTCCAAATGCCATAATTTCATTCTTCTCTATGGCTGACTAAAACTCCATTGTGTATTGTGTACATACACCACATTGTCTTGACCCATGCATCTGTTGATGGGCATCTGGGCTGGTTCTAGCTTGGCTGGTGGGAATCGTGCTCCTGTAAGCCCTCATGCACATTTTGTGTCACTGTGGTCTGTTGATTTTACTACTTTTAGGTATAGAGGGAGGAGTGGGATAGCTGGGTCATGTGGTAGTTCCATTCCTGGTTTTTTGAGGAGTCTCCGTATGGCTTTCCAGGGTGGTTGTACTAATTCGCAGTCCCACCAACAATGTACACCTGTACCTTTTCCCCCACTTTCTCACCAATGCTTATTATTGTTTGTGTTCTTGATGGTTGGAATTCTGACTAGAGGGAGATGAAATCCTAGTGTAGTTTTGAACCACCTTTAAAATGTCAGACATCACTGAGTGGGAGGTTGGTAGAGGGAGGGGTACAGAGGGGTAAAAATTAAATGGAGAAATGAGAACTCGAAAAGACTGGAAGAGTTGGAACTGGACTACAAGGAGAAGCCCTCCTCCACTGTATCCCAAGCAGAAACCCTGGAGAGCAAGCCACACCATTCGTGGCCATTGCCACTGATTAAGTCCATCATGGTTAGTGGACCATCATGGGAATCATACAGACTCTCTGTCCCATGCTGCATCTGTCTGCCTAATTGCTGACCAGTCCAGGGCACAACCTGTTAGAGATTGTAAGCATGGCAATGACCTTGACCCTCTTCTCTCCCCCACCTCCACCTGCAGAACTTCCTTCGTTGCCAAAATAACAAGACCAACTACAATTTGGTGTGTGAGATGCTGCAGTTTCTGGACTGTATTTGTGGGAGCATGACTGGTGGCCTTAGGCTCCTTGGACTGTACATCAACAAGAAGAATGTGGCGCTTATCAATCAAACCCTGGAAAGTCTGACTGAATACTGTCAGGGACCTTGCCATGAAAACCAGGTGATTCCATCTGCAATTGCTTTATCATTTTGGAAGTGTTGATGAGACTAGTTCAGGTCTCATGAAAATGGAAGGGAGATCAGTGGAGGAGAGGAAATGGGAAATGCTGGGAAATGATGTTGGCCAAATTATATGGTTTTGTTTTGTGCATGTACAGATAGGTAACAACAAGTCTTGCCGTTAGATATGGTTAAAACACACCGATAAAAATACAGGGGAAAAAAAGAGGCTGGTTCAGAAGTCACCTCACATCTGTCTGCTGCCCTAGGGAGTCAGTGGGACTGGAGGTGGAAAGATCGCTCCCCCCTTTGTCAGCCTTCAGAACTTCACCTAATGATGGACTCTGGAGGGCTTGACCTTGGCCTCTGGGGTTGGTTTGGTTTGGTTGGACATTCAACTCTAACTTGACTTTTTAGGGGTCGGTGATAAAGTGGAAGAGGGAGGCTACATTAGCACCAGAAAAATGGTGATTTATTGTAAATACCAGGAAAGATTAAAAAGAGGCTATTTGAAGGGGATGTGAACTTAGATAGAGACAAGGTCTCCACACAAAACAGCTTGAAAGCAACATGAGGACATTTCTAGTTGCCATGATAACGCTGTGGATATTGAGGCAAAGCAGATGGGTCTCTGGCCCCCTGGAGGTGTGCTGTGGAGTGGAGCCCGGAACTTCTCTTCCTGGTAGGGTTGTGACTTGTAGGTGGCATCTTGAAGAGGGGGTGAGTTTGAGCCTTGGTGCGGGACCGAGTGTGATTCACAGTTCCACTCTGGAGCTCCTTTCTGGCTGGGGTGGGCAGAGCAAGTCTTCAGGTGGCCGGAAAGGCGTGCAGTGCTGGTTACCTGGAGAGACAGGACCTTCACTCCAAGAAGAGTAGTTTTCCACAGACGTCTCGTGGCCTGCATAAAACTTGGCCTCGGTCACCTGGGAATGTGAGACTAGTGTTTTGCTAGGTCTGCTTTCCCCTCCTCGTGTCCTGATGGAGCCGATGGTGCAGTCCTAGCTAGGAGAAGGAGCACAGAAATGCCCCCAGGCTTCAGGGAAAGGCTCTCTTTGACATTGCAGGGAATTTCCTTAAAACCTCGGGTTTGCTTTTCTGCCAAACAGAGGCCTGGAAAGCAAAAGGCTGCAGGGGGTTGTGCTTTGGGAAGATGATTAATTTTGATATTGTGTGAATTAAACCAGAAGTTTGCTTTCCAAACTTATGCCTTAAGCAAAGACACCAAAACAAAATGAGTGACGTCAGGGGGAATGGAATACACTTTTAAAGGGGAAAAAGGGCTCAGACCCTGGTATCAGTCACACACTGTATTTTCCTTTTAAGAACAAAAGCTTACTGCACGGCACTATTTGGATCAGATGAGACCAATTTATCAGTTAGCATTCATGGGGACTTTCCTGCTGTTTACTGTTAATTCTGAAACTAGAGATTTTCATCTGTCTTTTATTTTTACCACTTTCTCACGGAAAATTGCAGCCCTCCCCTAGAGACATTGCTGGGAGCAGCAGACGTTGTCTTGAAATAGCCGCTGAGCCTCTTGGCCTTTGACTTCTGATTTATGTCCAGCATTTGTGTGAATGTCTGTGTGTCTCTCTGCCCAGAACTGCATCACCACCCACGAGTCCAATGGCATCGACATCATCACAGCCCTGATCCTCAACGACATCAACCCTCTGGGGAAGAAGCGCATGGACCTCGTGTTAGAACTGAAGGCAAGTTTGAGAGCCCTGAGAGGAGGGGTGCTGGTGCTGCGTCGTGACACAATCAGGGTCCTGAGCTAGGTGGTAGTTGTGGTCCTGTTGAGCTGCATGAAAGAGCCAAGTCACTTGTACTCACTGAAATGTGGCACTATCCAAATAAGGGCCTTGGGCCAGGTACCAGCTTTTCAATTGTTAGGTCACATGTCACTCAGAGATGAGAAGCGAACCTGGCATCCAAGAACCAGAAGTCCGCATTCCAAAAGCTACAGGCCGGGAGACGATGGAAAGATTCTTCTCTCTGGGATTTCTAGATTTTTCCCCCTTTGAGGATAAAGGTTAGGTTTGGTTGTAGTAAGCTTCAACCAATCTAGTAACTCAAAAAATCCATTTTTACTTAATCAGGATAATACATTTACATTTTTTTAAAATTCAGTCCTGAATTAGCAGAAGGGTGGCTAGTAATGTTTAAAGTAAGGACACTACACTGAGAATGTGCCTTCAGGCCCATGATGACCCATGTGTGGATGGAGGCCTTCACGTAGTTGATACGGAAGCACCACCGGCTTTTGACTCTCCGTAAACACTGAAGTAGCTTTTCAGAGTAAAAGCAGTGCTTTCAAGGTCCCTAAGCTGCAGGGTTTATAATCTGGTTTTGAAATATGTGAACAACACATATACCATCCCAGAAAGTGACTTCTTGAGTGAGCCCCCAAACTCTCCCCTTGTTTTGAGGTTCCAAAGGTTCTCACAGAATCCAAAGAATTAGGACTTGGGGTGTAGTGCAGCACTAGACCACTTGCCTAGCATGCACAAAACCATGGGTTCCATTCCTAGCACCCTACCCACCCCCCGAAAAAAATCCAGAGGTTCACTTCTGAAACTTGTACTTGAAACCCACCCTGGTGTGTGCAAAGGTGTTATTGTCACTGAGCACATTTCCTCCTAGCTGTCCCCATGTTGGTGCAAGTTGATATCTGTACCCTTGCTTACAGCCACGTACAGCATTGAGCACTTTGTCATTATCATGGAAAGGCCCAGAACTACAGGGTTCACTGGAAAACTGCTCTGTGTTTGCTGCATGGAAGGCCCAGTTATTTTTATTTTTTCTTTAGTACTTCAGTGGAGGGTCTAATTAGTTGATTTGGGTATATGGATTTTTTGGGGGGGAGGGAGCAGTGCTTTTAGCTCCTTTTGAGAAATTTTGCTTTACACCTGGTTTGAGCATCGTGCAAACACACCGTTTATCAGCCACTGGACTACCCTGAGACATTCATGTGCTCCAGGGCAGCATTTCAGTGACCTGTTCCACTAATTCAACAGTCTGATGATCTGAGGATAATTATAGAAAGTTCTGTCTTATGACAGCACAGCAACCTAACTGAGCTGCTCTGAAGCTTGGGGAGGAACACACCCCCCCCCAAAAAAAACACAAGATCTTTGGAGTCCTATAAACAAAAAGCATAGAAATCCTTATGGCCCAGGACCTCAAGTGAGGTCAAGCGAAGATCCACAGGGTGTAGCCACATGGGCACTGTTAACAGGATGGGAACACAGAGCTTGGCAGGCAGGCAGTGTTCCTCTGGGTCACTCTGGTTAAGTGTGTTAGTTGTACTCTCATGGTATTTGGAGTTATGGGTACTGATGGAAATATTTTCAGACCACGAAGAACTATCCTGGTTGCCTTGTCTTCTCTGGCCTGCTGGGCTGAGCAGCAGTGTCCCTACACTCATCTGCCCCTGCAGAGAACTTGCCACTCCACTCCTCAGGAGCATCAAGTCAGCATGGGCCTGTGCACAGCCATGTCACCAAGAGTGACAGTCCAGTCAGGCTTCCACGTGTGCCTCTCAATATCTGCAGGGTCAGCCAACCGCAGGATCAAAATATTTGAGGAAAAATAATTGCACCTATGCTGACAATGTACAGACAGTCTTGTTCTTGTTATTATTTCCTAAAAAAATATAGCACAGCAACAATTATTGACCTTGTACTTTTACATTGTGTTATGTATTATAAATAGTCCAGAGAAGAAGTATTTGGAAGGATGTTCTCAGTTATATGCACAGACCATGCCATTTTCTATAAGGGACCTGAGCATCCCTGGGTTTTGGGTCCCCGGGGGTCCTGGGACCGATCCCCCATGGAGACTAGTGGGTGACTGGCACCCGCCAGCACCCAGGTTTAGAATTCCAATACTTGCTAGTCTTCCATCAGCTGACACCTGCGTCTCTTTGACCTGAATCGGATTGTGTGCATGTCGCGGGGTCTGAAGGTAGCACCTCCTCTGCCTGTAGCAGAGCGTCTGTGCCGTCCTCTCCCCACCAGGTGGATGCCTGTCTGACTAGCCAGGCTGCACACCTGAGTCCCCTGCCCTCGCATCTCCCGTGCCTCTCTCACCCTGGCTTTTCTCCAACTAGAACAACGCTTCCAAGTTGCTGCTGGCCATCATGGAGAGCAGGCATGACAGTGAGAATGCCGAGAGGATCCTCTACAACATGCGGCCAAAGGAGCTGGTGAGTTGGGAACATCAAAGCAGGACCTGGGACCCACTCAAGGAAGCTTTCTTCAAGATTCATCAAACCAGAAGGATGAAGAAAACTTGCAATTCAGGCACCTGAGCGGGTGGGGAGGTGAAGCGTAGGGCACTGGACATGTGTTCCCTGTCCCTGGAGCATCCAGAAGCCACCCTCTCTGTTTTCCGCTCATGGAGGACTGGGTGCAGAGCATGGTCAAGTTCACTGGCCAAGTTCAGATGCATTACGGTGAGGTTTTGGCAGCCATTTGACCTCTCCGACCTCACACTTCCCTGATTCATAAAAGAAAGATGAAGTCACCTGGGCCAAAGCGTTGTTTTCAAGACTAGATGAGAAGGTTCACATCTAGCCCAGTGCAGTGCTGACACACGATAGTCCTGTGTGAATCGAAGCCCCCTTTCTGCTCACTCCTATTCTTTGCTGATATTTTTGCCACGTCTTTGTCCAGGGGTGACAAGATCACATCCATTCTTGTTGCCAGTGGTCTGGACAATGGAAGAGAATTTTCTTGGATGGCTGGCATGCTTTCTTGGCTTGAGTTTTCTTTGGAGAAAACACGATCTGGTTTATTTTTGAGGGGTGATATTCACAGGGGGCTGTGACTTCCAGGTTGGAGTTGGGGCTGCAGACTGTCAGACAAGGAGCGTTCAGAGATGGTGACATGAGCAGAGGGCAGAGCTCTCTTTTTGGACTTTTCCCCATACAAACAAACTGCAGCTGACAGACTTAAATGAGGGCATTAAAACAGCTCTGCCTCCTGCTGACCTAGATGTGCACAGGCCAAAGTCCCTTCATGTATTTCTTTAAATAAAGTTAAGAGCAGCCCAGTTCTTTGATCTCCGAGGTCAGGGAGTAAGGTCTCAGCCCGAGCTGGGAGTCCTCTGTGCGTTTGTGAAACAGCTTGTATAACTGGGAGTGCTGGGGACTCAGGGTTATCTTTCTTGAGTAAGGTCAGCATGACCTTGCAGAGATCCTGTTCCTGAACTAAGAAAGCACCCAGCTCTTCTGGCCTGTCCTGGGTGGGGAAATGCCAGCACTCCATCCTGTGGCTGCCTCTAGCTCCTGGTTGTACTTAGAGAACATCATTCTGGCTCACGGGAGGAGTCGGCCTTCCTGGAACAAACATGGCTCTAAGAGTCTAGATAGAGGGACGCTCAGATGTCCAGTGTGTGTGTGCACGCGTGCACTGTGCGTGTTGTGGCCCTGCATCCTACACAACATGTTGTCTGCCTGATTGGATATTGGAGGGAACTTGGCAGGAATCAAAGCTCAGAGAAGGAGGCTTTGTCTCCAAAGTTCAACCCAGTGCCTGAACTGGCCTCGGTGCAGAAATGGGTGGCTCTACTCGTACTTGATTTGGGGTAATGAGAAATAATTCCAGATTGCTGCCTTGTGGCTAAACTGCCTTCTGAACCATCAAAAAAGCCAAAACACCAAGAAACAAAAAAAAATGAATCTTTCATACGACTCGGGGGGTGGAGGTGTTCTTACTCTTTAAATGATGAAATCCTGAACAATTTGTTCATTTAATAAATCCTGGCCAGGCTCTCCATCAGCCAGGGCACCGTGCTGGGCACTAGGGCAGGGTCTGGATACAGGCAGACTCAGCTCCTGCTCCCTGGGAGGTGAGGTGAGTGGAAACAGCAAGATAGGGACAGAAAGGCTCCAGGATGCTGGGGGCATGAGCCAAGCCAGGTGCATAGAACCAGGGACAGAGCTGTGGCACTGTGAAGGCGTCCAAGCTCATTAACTGTGACTTCATCAGTGTTCTTTTCTCTTAGTGTCTTTGTCCATAAAGAAATGGAACCTCTGGTAACTTTATAAAATGTTTGTGAGCATTAATTTTTTTTGGGGGGGGGGTGGTGCTGGGGATTGAACCCAAGGCCTTGCGCATGCGAGGCAAGCACTCTACCGAGTGAACTAGAGCCTCAGCCCTATGAGCATTACATTTTTAAAAAGAACATGAAAATAGTAAGCACGGTGCCTGGCACCAAGGAGAAGCGGTCAATAGATGTTACTAGTTGTCTATTATTTTCACATAGTGTAGGCTTGTGGGGGAAGGGAACTGAATAAGAAAAATATTTCACAGCCAGGCACAGTTATGCACATTCCAGTGACTCAGGAGGCTGGGGCAGGGGGATCACAAGTTTGAGGCCAGCCTCGGCAATTTAGCAAGACCTGGTGCAAAAAGGTGGTGTAGTTCAGTGGTGGAGTGACCCTGGGTTCAATCCCCAGCACCAAAAAAAAAAAAAGAAAGAAATAAAGAAAACAAGCTGTTCTAAAAACAAATGGATTTCTTAGCAGATTTTTCCTAAAAGGACAAAATTGGGATTAGGGAGAGTTGATGGAAAGAAATGTGGAGATAGGAAAATTGAGGCTTCTAACTTACATTTGTATCATATTTGCCTTTTCAAAGTGCTTTTTTTTAAAAGAGAGAGTGGGGGGGAGAGAGAGAATTTTTTTAATATTTATATTTCAGTTTTCGGCGGACACAACATCTTTGTATGTGGTGCTGAGGATCGAACCCGGGCCGCACGCATGCCAGGCGAGCGCGCTACCGCTTGAGCCACATCCCCAGCCCTCAAAGTGCTTTTATAGCCATTGCCCCCTTTTAAATTAGGAGCCATAGACTATCTGTTGCTCCAAGTAGAGTGAATGAATTTGCTTCTTGTCTGTGGAGGGTAAAGGTCTCGACTGCTTGCAGCAGTGTTAGGAGGATTCTGAGGCTGCGTTCCAAGCCCGCTAGGAAATGCTGCTGCACTGGGTGAGCAGCATCTGCCCCGGAGGGGAGATTACCACCTGGGTGCTACAGACGCCAGTCTTCAGAGGGTCCCCTCGGCCCTTCTTGCAGGTGGAAGTGATCAAGAAGGCTTACATGCAAGGCGAAGTCGAATTTGAGGATGGAGAAAACGGTGAGGACGGAGCTGCCTCCCCCAGGAATGTGGGGCACAACATCTACATATTAGCACACCAGGTATGAGCTCCTATGCCCCTGCAGATTCTGCGCCCAAGGCCACCACTCCAAGCCCAGGGGCCTTCCCTGAGGGCTGTGGGCCTGGGACTGGCCCTCCTTGATGGCCTTCTCTGAGGGCCACTGCACTCATGAGAGTGTGGCTCCCGGGAGTTTTGGCATCTGATCTGAGGCCCAGGACTTTTCTGTGCTGGGGTCACAGACTTGGAAATCCCCCTTATAAGCACCCACCCCTGGGCAGTAACAGTCGGTGGTTTATTATCTCGTCTGGAGTCCTGTGAAAGGCGTCCCAGCCTTTCTTATAAATACAGCCAAGTTTCTCAACAATCTAAAGGAGTAAACTCCAGCTTCGCCGCCAGCTGTATGTGAGGTCCATGGGAACTTGTCGTTAGGACTTCCTTCTGCCTTGGGGGATAGGGTGATGCTCCGTGCCCTGGCATCCCAGTGTCTCCTTTCTTTATCCTGTTCCCTGTAGGAGGTTCTTAATCCTCCTCTTTCTGGGTGCTGATGTCTCTTGGATTTTTGGGGGGTCTGGGCAGGCCATAGCTCAGCTCCTATTTCCTGTCCCCCTTGTCCCTCGAGCAGAGACCCGGCTATAAGCAATGATGGGGTTGGGCCCGAGGTTGGTAGGTCCCTACCCCATTTCTATCCCATGATTAGCATCTGACCTCCAAAAGGGCTTCTGAACATTCCACATGGAGGCTCTGCAGGACTGTCCAGAAAACCCTCCTGTCTATATAGAAATCAGGGGACCCTCATGCAGTGGCACGGCCTGTAATCCCAGCAGCTCCAGAGGCCGAGGCAGGAGGATCGCAAGTTCAAAGCCAGCCTCAGCAATTTAGCAAGGCCCTCAGCAATTAGCAAGACCCTCAGCAATTAGCAAGACCCTGTCTCAAAATAACAAATGAAAAGGGCTGGGGATCTGGCTCAGAGGCCGAGCCCCTTTGGGTTAAATCTCTGCTACCCCTTGCCCCCTGAAAAAAAGAAAAGAAATGAAATCAAGGGGAAGCAAGGACCCTGTATGAGCTTCCAGGACTTTTCTACCAGGCTCTCCAAATGACCCCCATGCAGAGGCACCTGGAGAGAAGGTAGCAAGCCTCCCAGCTCCTTTGCCCTCCGCTTGCTGCTGGTTGTGATGCACTGTTTGAAACTAGAGCTAGAAAGAGCTCATGCATTCCTGTTGTGGAGACGTCGCCCCTGTGTTTCTGTACTTGTGTTCTAGTTGGCTCGGCACAACAAAGAACTTCAGACCATGCTGAAGCCTGGTGGCCAGGTGGATGGAGACGAAGCTCTGGAGTTCTACGCCAAGCACACGGCACAGATCGAGGTAAGTGCGGTCAGCCTGGCGCCGACCTTCAGTGCTGAGGCCTCCACTGAGCAATGCCCTGTGCCGGGCCTGTGCACATTCTTTATCTGAGCAGTGAAGGTGCTGTGAGCACCTCCTCTATACCAGGTCTTGCATAAGGTGTGAATTAACCAGTGATGGCCGTCGGTAGTGTCGCTTGAGGGCTGGAGATGAGGTGGGCTCTGAGCAGAGCCACACAGAGACATCTCACTCATGTCAGATTGTGGCCAGGCCACAAGGATATGGCGTAAAAGAAAGCCCAGCAGAGGGGACGTGCTACAGACTGTGATGCTCAGGAGGCCTGTTCTGAAGAAGTGGCCTATGAGCGCAGACCCTCATGAACGGGCGAGGAGCTTCTCAGACCCTGGGAGGGGAGATTCTTGGGAGGGTGGAGACGAGCAAGGCCCAGGGGCTGCAGTTCAGGGAGCTGAAGGGAGGGGGCAGCCCCGAGCCTGCAGAACTGGTGCACCATCCCTGGGAGAAGTCCAGACTGGACCACTAGGGAGCCTCACTCAGCGACACTACTGTAACATCTGCATGTTAAACCAAACAAAAAAGGTCTTACTAATAATCCTCCTTGAACTGGTTGGTAATGTCCCCATTTTTCACATGGAGAATCACTGCCGTAAGGCTCAGGGGAGTCGTGTTCCGTCTCCAACTCTCAGTAACAGAGCTGGAATTTTAATCCCCGTCTGTCTGACCCCCAAGCCTGGGGATGCGTTTTATGTCCCCTGAATTGTTTCTTAGCATCCCAGGGAACACGGGCTTCCATCTCCAGTCCTGCGGCAGTAAGCGATGATGTGTCACGTTTTGCCAACAAGGAAATATCCAAGCTCAGCATCAGCATTGAAAGGAGGGTTCACATTCACAAGGACTAGCACATTCCTTTGAGCAGCGAGCATGTTCAAGATGGAGATTTTTCACGTGTTCTTCTCTGATGAATCAGGTTTCCAGGCCATCCTAATGTCATGTATCATTTCACTCATGTGCCAGAGTAGGTGAGCACATATTCTTGATTCATCATGCGTGTCAAGGAGCTTGGCCACAGGGCCAGTTCTGTCCTCTGGAACCCTTGGAAGACATGTGTTAGGTGTTGGTGCCATAGAATGTCAGAGGAGACCGGAACCTTAGAGGTTATTTTGTTGAGCTCCGTGGGTTACTGGGGAGGAGACCCACTAGAGGCTGGAGAAGCACTAGAGAAGTTCTCCTGCCTCCCACTTCTAAGTGGCTTTTTTTAAAAAAAGGACAGAAATGCCTAGATGTCCCTGCCTTTGGCCAACACCCTCCCCTTCCCTCAGGTTTCCCCTGGGGTTACCTGAGGGAACCAGGGAACAGTTCCTCACCTCCTGGGGCTTTCTTTGCAGCCCCAGTGTCCTCACTGGGAGTCAGGCTAGGTGGCCCCAGGCTCGGGAACTCCTCCAGCTCCTTTTCCTCCTGAGCCCAGATGCACATCTCTCATGGTGTCCTTCAGAAGAAGGCAGGAGCGATTCCCAATGGCTTGACTGTGTGGAGCAGACAGGTTCTCCATAGCAGGACACTGCAGAATGGTCCCTGCCCCCCTGTTTACACCAGAATTACCCGGAGAGCTGGATCACGGGCAGGTTCTGGTCACTAACCTCTCACATTGTGATTCTAGTTCTATGAGGTTAGGTCATGGGCAGAACTAGTGTGAGAACAAAGGCTTCCGAAACCCGAGTTCCAGCTAGATTCAGGAAGCACTGGTCTACAGACCACGTCCCTCAGAGAATATGGAGCCAGGGCTTGGGAACCCGTCCCACCTCTGGGACACCTTCCCAATTGTGTTAGTCAGCTTTTCGTCACTGTGACCAAAATACCTGATAGGAAAAATTTAGAGGAGGAAAAGTTTATTTGGGGCTCAGTTTCAGAGATCTCAGTTCATGGTTAGAAAGTTTCATTGCTCTGGGCCCATGGCAAAGCAGGACATCATGACACCAGGTCCCAGCTAAGGGAAACTGCTCAGCTCATGGCAGCCAGGAAGCAGAGAGGGAGGAGGAAGGCAGAGGAGGAGAGAGGGGACCAAGGGGCCACAGGGACGATGCACCCTTCCAGGGCACGCCCCCAGTGACTCACCTCTTCCAGCCACACCCTACCTGCCTGTGGTCACCGGGACCCCGTCAGCCCATTAGGATGGACTGCTGAGGCTGAAGCTCCCTGTCCAGTCATTTCACCCTGCAGATTCCTGCATGAACACAAGAGCTTTTATGGGACACCTTGAACCCACGCCACAACAGCACCACGCCGTGGCCTGAGTCGTGTCTCTTGCTGCAAAGTATTGGGAGAATAAGAACCAGCTCTTGTTATAGGGCCTTGGCCCTGGGCCTCACCTGACTTCTCCACCTTCTGAGCAGGAAGACTGAAGAGAGGTCATGCCTCCTCTGTCCTGTGGCCCATTGTCCTTTTGAAATTTCTACACCTGCCCAGGACTATACAGTGTCCTAGAATTTGGACAATCCAGAGCAGACTGTCCTCTCTGCTCCTTGAACCTGTCTAAGGTATCCTGCACCCCAGGGGCCCAACAAAGCTAGCTTAGAGGACAATGAGGCCATCTCAGATCACATGGACACCTTGGCTCACATACCATACGTTTTAGATGCCCTGACAGGTAAGAGGTAGGAGGTCACTGCAGCGGGATGTAAACCAAAGGTCTCTGCATAAAGTTCCTCTGGCGGAATAACTCAGCTTTGCTATCTGAGAAAGGATCTTATGTTATACCGTGGCCCATCAGTGCTCCGTCCAGTGTGACAGTTCTGTGTGGCTGCTGAGACGAAAATGAAATATAACGGAATATTCAGCTCCTCAGTTGCAGTAAGCATATATGCTAATGCCCAGAGGCCACCTGTGGCCCGCCGTCCTCCTGGGCAGCATAGATGGAGAACCATCCCATCTTAGAGAAAGTTCTGTCGGGCAATAGCAGCCTCATGTGAGTATGTATGTGAAACGCAATGTGAGTTTCCGGTAAAAGCTGGTCACGTTAAAACGAATGGGGTCTGAGGTTAGAAAAGCAGAGTTAACCAGAACTGGTTTTTACATTAGTCTGAGAGAGACGGCCCAGCCAAAGTCATCGAATCTGAAAAGTTTGTTCTTTATTGTTCTGAACCTGGAACCCAAGTCCTCCTGCAGCCTGCACAAGGTGTCGGAGGCGACCACTGAGTCTCCCCTTTGTTTCTATCCCAGATTGTCCGATTAGACCGAACAATGGAACAGATTGTCTTCCCAGTACCCAGCATATGTGAATTCCTAACCAAGGAGTCAAAACTGCGAATATACTACACCACGGAGCGGGACGAACAGGGTAGCAAGATCAACGACTTCTTCCTGCGCTCGGAAGACCTCGTCAACGAAATGAACTGGGAGAAGAAGCTGCGAGGTGGGTCCCAGCGCGGGGGACTTGCTCCTAAAAGGTGTGGTCCTGGGCATCTCATGGACCCGAGCTGGGGGGTGCCTCTGCCTCCCAAGAGAAGTCACGTGGGGGTCATCTGTGTGCTTTCCCGGAGGCCAGTGGCCCTTCAGTAGCTGATAAATGGGGCCAAGCCTCAGTGTGGCAGTTCCCCAGAGAGGCTTCCTTCATGCAGCATCTGTCCTGACTGGATGTGTGGCAGTTCCATGGATGACTTGGAATGCCCTTTTTTGTTGTAATCTCCATGTCAGAAATAGAGGTGGGCATGGTATAATCCCAGAAACTCAAGAGGCTCAGGCAGGAGGATTGCAAGTTTGAGGCCAGCTGCAGCAACTTAGGGAGGCCCTAACCCACTCAGCGAGACCCTGTGTCAAAATTAAAAAGGAGCTGGGGATGTCGCTCAGTGGTTCAAGCATCCCTGGGTTCAATCCCTGGCACCAAATAAATAAATAAATAAATAAAGAGGGCGATGAAAGACCAGGCCCTTGAGCGCCCAGGATGGTTCAGTGGGCAGGAAGTGCACTCGGCCTGATTGCTCATTTACTAGTATTCCTGCTCTGGAGACTCCCATGTTTCCCCTCATACCGAGGAGCTCAGGTTTGAGGCTCTAAATCATTTTATGGGCAGTAGAATAACTTTTTATGTACGACACATCATTGCCCTCCAGCGAGTCCCGTGGAGAGGCCCAGGCAGGCCTGGCTGAAATGACTCATGGTAGGCACCTTTATAGGGCTTCCACAGGGGGCTCCCCTGCTCCTGGTTTTCATTAGGGGTTTAATGTGGTCCTTCAGCCCCAACGACAAGCTTGGCACCAGCTGTTGTGGCCAACTTAAAAAGGATCATGTTTTATTTCTGTCAGGAGCAAGGCTTTTATTTGAAACGCTGAAGTCCAGCTACCACTGTGATCTTCTTGGCTCTTTCTATGGGGTGCGACTAGGGTTGTGGAGAGATGTGTCATAGGTCAGTTTCAGGGAACTCTCATCCTCTCCATGATCCCTGCTAATCTGAGGACCAGACATGCCCCCTCTGCTGCTGCTTTGCTTCTCTCCTCAGCCACCTGCATCCTTAGCTTTGCTAGTGACAAAGAAGGTTGTCCAAGCAGATTGGCCAAAAGGTCCTATTCCCACCTCACCCCATCCCTATTCCATTCTCGCCCGTCCCTAAGGGGCATCTTAAAACATTCTGGGCCACACCATCCTATACCCACATGTCTCGAGTCTGACCCAGGGAGCAAGGGCTCACAGCAGCAAGCATGGGTATCCTCCTTGGTACAGACCTCAGAGGATGCAGGCACGATTCTACCACTGCCTGTCCTTGGAGCCTCCTGTGGATTCCTCCGACACTCTTCCAATTCGGGCATCACAGTGAACACTGGCACTCCTGATAGCACCATGCTGGGCTCTAAGAAAGAGATGCCCCTGCCACGAGGAGGAGAAAAGCCCCATCTGCCTCGGGCTCACCTTTCTAGTTCTGTGCTAGAGAGAGGAGAGAACTGCTTTGTGGCTTCTGCCTGTCAGCGCGATGTTCCACAGTCGCAGCTTTAGGGAATGGTCCCGATTTCATGCCTCCAAACCTTATCAATTAATTTTATGCTTATCAGTGAATGTGGCTGCTGAGTGGATCAGATATATTTCTTCTCCCAGAATTGTTCGTCAATCCATATATATATATATATATATATATATATATATATATATATATATATATATGGGGTGTACATGTGTCTCTAAAAATCTGGTAAACCAACAGAGACCTTTCTGTTACGGTGTCTCACGTTGCTCTTTCTGAGATGGTGTCTCCAGCTGGGGAGATCGGGGGGACCTCAGCCCCAAGGAGGAAGATGTCAGTTCCATTCTCTCTCTGCCACTCCCCAGCTCTGTGGCCCCCAGCAGGTGGGTTAACTGCTCCCAGACCTTCATCCATAAGTCAAGGAGCAGGATGACCTCTTGGACTCCTTTTATTCCAGAATGGCCATCTGGGCATTCCCAGATTCATATCACAGTGTCACTCCTGCCTTCCTTTATTTTCAGTCTTTCTGTTTTTGGAAAACAGTTTTTGTTTCTCTAAAGCTTAAACACAAGTATAGTTGTCAACTGGAAGATTTTAATTGGCTTCAAAGCTATCCTCTGGTAAGAGAGAAATTGAAAATAATAACTGAATTAAACATGATTTGCATATCTAGGGAGGGGAGAAGTATACTCATTAGAAGTGCAGTGAAGTTGAAATGCATTCTCCCCTTCCAAGGATCTATCTTCTCTCCTAGTAATTCTGCAGAAGAGGTCTTTTCTGGCTTACTCACATAGCAGCTCAGCTTTACCTTTTACTGAACGTCACCTGTGCTTTGGGACATCTGTAGCTGAAACTCCACTGTTAATGTTGCTTAGTGTTTTCTTCTGCAAGAACTGAGACACCCAGTTAGATGCTCTGCCCTGTAGAAACCCTGTTCTCTGCTTTGCTTACCCAGCACATGCAGCAGGCACGCAGGCACACACACCCTTCTCCCACCTGCATCCTGCCTCTGCCTCCCGCTCTGACATCCGTTCCTGAAGGTCACGGCTCTGGTGAAGTCCAGACTGGGCTGTGAAAACTAGAAGAGGAAACTGAGATAGGGTTGCACATGCTGATGCCTGTGCCCTGTGACTGTCACTCTGATAGGCACAGAGCTGGGAAATGCTGCTTATACACATATATGTGGAATCCAGGTCAGCTAGCAAAGCCCAGTTCCTTTAAGCAAAAGGCTAGGAAAGAGTGTCACCAAAACATGTCCTAGGTATAGTGAGTCAAATCACTCACCCATCTGGGGTCATGGCATCCCACTGTCTTGCTGGACATGGCAGGATGTTGTTGATCCAGGCAACTTTTAGCCCCAAGGACTGCAAGTCCTCACAACCCAGCAGAGCCAACATGCTGCAGGTTACACTGGAGAACCCAACATGCGAAGGTTGTGGCTCCTTCCTCTGGAAGGGGGCAGACAACACAGGCATATTTTAAGTGGCTACATACCAAGCTGATTATGATTAGGCCTGTAATCAGGCAGTGGCAGGTTATGTGAATATGGGAAAGGAAGACTTGGGAGGACAGGTGGGACCGGAATAGCATCTAGATGGGAAGTGGGGACTTAGATACATCTCCCCCTCCTGCAGGCTCTCTGGCTGTGCTGTCTTCTCTTGCTGCTGAAACCACTGGCCACGAATTCTGGTGCCTACAACACCATTCTCACGAGCCTGATATCAAATTGGTAGAGCCATGGCTGCCTGAGGTCCTGCGCTTTTGTCCCCTCCCTCCCCAAAGCCCAGAGTGTCTAGCAGAACCCTTCTTGTGTTGCATGGCTTTGGCTCTGAGTCTCCTGCTTCCGTCTTTCACATGCAAGGACTTGCAAGTCCTTTCTGTCATGTAAGGTAAGACAGTCACAGGCCCTGAGGATTAGGATAGGGACATTTAGGGCCCATCATTTTGCCTACTGTAGAATGCATGTTCATTGCATTTCGTCACTGTGTACCAAGTTACCCACCAAATTTTAGTGGCTTGAAAAAGTAAATATTGATTTTTCTCACCGCTTTCTGGGGTCAGGAATTTGGGAGTAGCTTAGGGGGATGGTTCTGACTCAGAGTGTTTCAACTGAGACCGCAACCAGGGCCACCATCTGTGCATTTACCTGGACTGGAACATCCACCTGTTGTTAGCTCACCCAGGTGGCTGTTGGCAGGGGCCTCAGTTTCTCTGCACATGGGCCTCTGGGTGAATCTGCTGCAAGTCCTCACAACCCAGCAGAGCCAATGGCCGAGTCCAGAGAGTGAGGAAGGTCACAGAGCCCTTCGTGACTACCCTTAGAAGTCAGGCGCCAGCAGTTGTGCTGTGTTCTGTTTATTAGAAGTGAGTTGCTGGCCCCACACACACTCGGGGGAGGGGAATTTAGCCACACCTTGTGAAGGGAGGAGTATCAGAGACCTTGTGGACATGGTTTTAGATCCTCACAAAGAGCACAGGGAGCCCTGAGGGACAGCACCTGTATAGAGAGAACCATCACCAGACTGGGATGCAGAGGACAGGGAAGGGAAGAGGGAGAGGGTCCAGGCAGGTGGATGGAATACTGTTCCACGTGCCCCAGGAAATAAGAGATGACACCTCCAGGTGGGTCTCCAAGTACCTTCTTGCTCTTGGATTAATGCCACTTGGTTTAAAGGGCTGAATGTTCAGATTCAAAATGGTAGTACAATTTAAGTAGAATGCTAGTTTTATAAAAATAAGATGTACTTGTGAACTGCACATTTCTCAAGGTTATACTGAGGTATCCTACGACGGATGCTCACATTGGCTCTCTGACCATCCTGGGCTTTGCCGGCTCCTTCCCCAACCCCCCAACTTACCACCTGCTTTTGGTATATCCACGATGGGGAGAGATGCTGCGAATCTGTGCCTGTTCCTTAGCCTCAGCACCTCCTTACCATTCATCTCTTCCCTCCAGTTCTGGAGTTTTCGTATCTAGATCAGAAAGGGGGCATCAGCCCCAAAAGAATCGCAGTTGCTTTTATTTTCAAAGCCAGATGATCTTTCTTCTCAAGTTCGCTTCCTCAAGATGAATTATTACCCAGTGATTGGCCGGATCCTGGTCGGCCTCTCTGGAGTGGTCACACAAGCCATTTACCTTTATCCCCGGCACTGACCCCAGAGCATCTATCCCCTGGGTGATGGCATTGCCACACCCTCCACGCATTGCTGGGCATTCCCTTGTGTGTAAAATGAGGCCTCTTAATCTGAAGGCTGGGTTGCGGCTCTGCAGTTAGGAAACAGTGCCTCTTACCAAGTACAGACCTGCTGTGAGTGATTGTTAAGCACCCAGGGATCTGTCTGTTTGGACCCTAACTTAGTTCAGAAGGGAAGCTTCCAAAGGCTTGGCAGCTGCAAGTATCATTATAGGGCCATACAGTTTGTCATTGGCCTCTGTGCTAAAGTTAAATGATGACTTCACTGGGGAAGGAGGAAAAAAAAAAAAGCATGCGAGGGACCCGTGCCCACATGCTCCATTGTCTCTGGGGAGGCTGATGTTGAGTGAGATGCTAGTGCTACACTGACATCAGCTCTACCCTGGCACCAATGGAAAAGGTGCCCTGGAGCCGCCGAGCATGGACATAGCCTTGTTATTCTGAGAATATCCAGCCCACGTGGTGTCACCGTAGGGCACAATGGATTGAGAAGGCAGTGGTTTCCACAGGGTGCCACACCCTTTCTCTCCTGGAGCCGCTGGGAACATGGACTCCAAGCTGACCACCCAGTCGGCAGCCTGTGTTCCTGCTTCCCCGGCCCCCTGAGAGTGACCATCAGGCTTCAGGGAAGCGGCAAGTGACTCAGTGTTGGAAAGGGGATTGTTGTTCTGCTGTGGGGCATTAAGAGCCAGGAGGGATGTGAAAAGGGGACCAGTCCTTGTTTGAGGCCCAACTGGACCAACTCTGAGTGCTGTGTCTCCCCGACATTTCTAGAGACCTAATTGAATTCTTGGGTCTCTCTGGGCATCTCATCCGGTCCCAGCAGCCCGAGTGGAACCAGGCCCTCCGTGCATGAACCCTGGATGACCCCTAGCCCCTGCAGCTGGTGCTGTTGACTGGGGCACGCAGGGCTTTCAGATGTCCCAATTTGTCTCCTCCTCCTCTTCAGTGTCCCCCAATAGGCCTTCTGTTCCCGAGTTCTCCAAACAGAAATGAACCGATGAACCGATGAGATGTCACTGCATGCCAATTTGAAAACAAATGATCGTTTTTACTGTTGAGAAGGAAACCAGTGGCACAAGTGGACTTGCGGGGACGGAGGGGAGGAGGGGCTGTGGAGTTCCAGCTCTCTGACGTGGCCTCTGCCCTCCCACAGCCCAGCCTGTCCTCTACTGGTGTGCCCGCAACATGTCCTTCTGGAGCAGCATCTCCTTCAACCTGGCCGTCCTGATGAACCTGCTCGTGGCCTTCTTCTACCCGTTTAAAGGAGTGCGAGGAGGTACCGATGGCTTAAATTTTGAAAAAATGAGTAGATGCAACTGGAAAGCTGTGAACTACACCCTTAGTACTGTCCCTGGAAGCATTTATGCCACGTTTAGGATCGCAGGTCCCCATTTTCAGGCAAGAATGAGATGGTAGCTTTTAGTTTTAAGTCTAACTTAAAATAATTTAAATATTCTATTACTATGTATGTGTATTTTAGCCAAGAAAGAAAGAGAAGGAGTTATTGAACTTGAAATATCATCTTAACCCCACTTTTTGTTGTTATGTTTTGTTTTTGGGTACTGAGGATTGAACCCAGAGGCACTCCACCACTGAACCACGTCCCTAGTCCTTTTTATTTGTTATTTTGAGACGTGGCCTTGCTCAGGTGCTGAGATTGGCCTCTAACTGGCAATCCTCCTACTTCAGCCTCCCGAGTTGCTGGGATTACAGGTGTGGCCACTGAGCCAAGCAGCATTTTTCTTTTAAATGCTATTTCAGGAAGCATGAGCACCCATGTCTGAAAAGATCTGATAGGAACACAGGGCTACAAGCTATTTTCTGAGGGGTGTCTGCCCTCACTAAGCTGCCAGGTGGCAGGGGTGTGAACAGGAGAGGGTTCAGTGGAGGACTCCATTGGCTGTGATGGAGGCACCGACTCCTGCTTGTCAAAACAGGTTATTTAGCCACTGCCTTGATCATGTTTGTATTTACCTTTGATTTAAAAAAAAATGTTTCAAAGAGATTTTTATTACTCACCGTGACCATTTTCTTCTCTGGTTATTTGTGGCAGCACTCAGGCCAGCATCTGGGGACAGTGGGTTGGCAGACCTCACCTTTCAGTGTTAAGCTTTCTACAGTGGAATTCGTGGTCAAAGAAGTCCAGAGACTTAGCACCCGGGCCTGGCTCTGCCATTCCACCTCTGGGCAGGCCACTTCCTTGGCTCCTGGTCACGTGCCTCTGCATTTCTGGATACTGACACCAAGCTAGAGGCTGGGAGACTTGAGTGTGGCTGCTGAACTTCCTGCAGAATTCAGGGAAAACTAGCAACCTAGTCAGGGTTCCCTGGAGCCTCCTTCTTCTTTCCCATCAAATTTGAGACCCACTGGATGAGCTAATTGCTGAGGATCCTTCTAACTCTAACATGGTGCCCTCTGAGTTGGCATCTTAAAAACCCATGGGAGACGAGGCTTCCTGTTTGGAAAACATGGGCTTCAGGATTTCATGGGGTGGGCATGTGGGACAGCAGGACCAGATCTCCTGGGAGGGAAGGAAGGTCAGTGTGACCTAAGGGGGCCCTTTCTGTCCTTCCACCATATGGTGACTGAAGTTACCTAAAGCACATCAATTCACCCTCAGATTATTCTTTCCTTTTGTAACATGTGTTGAATGCATTTGCTATACTTAACCAGTAAACCTCTGGAGGAGAAGGCTTCTATTAACCCTGATTAGAAATAACATCTGGTCCATTGACCTAAAAATATTTTTTTTGAGATCCATATCTGTTAGGGTCTGGAGTTACAGCTCAGTGTAGACCACTTGTCCACATGCACAGGTCTCTGTTTCTATCCCCACTACCACAAAACACACACACACACACACACACACACACACACACACACACACGGATTTTTGGCATCTTAAGAAAAGAATTTCCAAAATGTCCCTCTTGGTTGTGAATAATGACCTTATAGTGCGTGCCATGTAATTCTGCGGCTCATCAGACATGGCTGCCAAGAACAGCAGTGGCCTTAAAAGTTCCTTTTCAAAAGTATCATCTCCCCAGCCCCCTCCATCCCCTTTCATTTCAGAATTGGTGAGTTGTCAAGGGCTGGGGATGTACCTCAGTTGTTAGAGTGCTTGCCTCGTATGCACAAGGCCCTGGGTTCAATCCCCAACACAACAAAACAACAACAACAAAAATCAGAATTGGTGAGTAGCTAAGTCTTTAAAAAGCGTGACACTTGGGCAGGCTCAGATGCTTCCTGAATTTGTAGGCATGCATCATGATTAAAGCAAATGCAATACTACTTTTTAAACTTTTTTATATGGAAGTTTTCTAATACACGCATGAGTAGGCAGCACAATATAATGACCCACATGTACCTATCAGCCCAGCTTTAAAAATAAACATTTTGCCAGTCTTGTTTCATCTATCCCCCTGCTATATTTTCTGAAACATTTTAAAGAAGTTTAGACATCTTGTTGTTTTGACCATAAATATTTCAGTGTGCCTCTCTAACTTATAAGCATATTTTAAAATCTGTATAATCACCATGTCATTATCATATCTAACAGAACTAACAGTAAATCCTGTAATAGTCTGTCCAAATTCAGATTTCTCCGGCTGTCTCAAAGATGTCTAGAAATTCTAGAGTTGCTTTTTGGAATCCAGCACTCTTTTTTAACACAGCTTTTATAGTAGGGAGACAGGTTTTTACATTGGCCTCTTCAGGATCTGCATATATGGTTATATTTATTAGACTGAGATATTAAGTGGTGTTCATGCGCTTAAGAAAATGCAAGGTAAGCCAGACATTGGGAGAAAAATACTTAGAAAACAGGTATCTAATTAGAGATTTATATCCACAACATATGAAGATTCCTTAAAACTTAATATAAAGCCTGCCCCATTTACAATAATGGGCAAAGTATCTGGTCAGAGAGTTCATAAAAGAATATACATAGGACCGGGGGTGCATAGCTCAGTGGCAGGACTCTTTCCTATCCACGTGCAGGGCCCTGGACTGAATCCTCAGCACTGTAAATAATAATAACAACAACAACATCAACACACATACATACAAATAAGCACGTGAAAAGACATTCATCATTACTAGTTGTTAGGGAAATGCAAATTAAAACCAATGAGGGCTGGGGTTGTGGCTCAGTGGTGGAGTGCTTGCCTAGTATGTGTGAGGCACTAGGTTCAATTCTTAGCCCTGCATGTAAATAAATAAACAAATAAAGATCTATCAATGACTAGTAAAAATATTAAAAAACAAAAGAAAACACAGGGGCTGGGTTTATGGCTCAGCGGTAGAGTGCTTGCCTAGCATGCATGAGGCACTGGGTTCCATCCTCAGAACCACATAAATATAGAATAAAGATATTGTGTCCACCTAACTAAAAAATAAATATCAAAGAAAAAAGACATTTAAACACACACAGACACACAGACACATCACTGCAAATCTACTAGAATGGGTGAACTAAAAAGACCAACAATACCAAGTACCGGTGATGATGTGGGACCAGCAGAACACTCATATGCCATATGCTGATATGCACGGTCACTTGGGAAAGCAGCATGATAGTATCTTACAAAATTACACCTATACTTAAAACCCAGCAGTCTCCTTCCTCACCTTAGTCCAAGAGAAATGGAAACATACCTGCTCCAAGATTTTCACTTGAATGTTCTGGTTACATTATTCATAACAGCTCCAAGCTGGAAGTAACCCACATATCCTTTCATTGTTGGATGGATGGATAGGTAAGTTAAGTGTATCCATTCTATGGAATATTACTGAGCAATAAAAATAATGAAATACCAGTAGAGTCACCTGACTCAAAAAAGTTTGATAGGTGAAAGAATTCAGATGCATAAGACTACCTACTTGTGTACTT
Organism: Spermophilus citellus; assembly: GCF_964194105.1. Taxonomy (NCBI): domain Eukaryota; kingdom Metazoa; phylum Chordata; class Mammalia; order Rodentia; family Sciuridae; genus Spermophilus; species Spermophilus citellus. The sequence goes on along the minus strand of NC_138194.1, from coordinate 5,452,617 downwards.
TCCCCCCATTTTTATAAAATTTTAGAAAATGAAAGACTAGCATAGCAGAAGAGCACATCAGTGAGAGGGGTTGGGGCAAAACATGGAAAGCAGAGAGGTACAAGGAAACTTTAGGGTGATGATATTTTGTGTATCAATTGTGGGGCCAGTTTCAACTGGCATGGCTACATACACTGCCAAAACTCACCAAATCCAACCTTTAAATTGGGTGATTTTTTTTTCTTTTGACACTGGGGCTTGAACCCAGGGGTGCTTAACCACTGAACTGCATCCCCAGCAATTTTTATTTTTTTTAATTTTGAGAAAGGGTCTCGCTAAGTTGCCAAGGGCCTCACTAAGTTGCTCAGCTGGCCTTAAACTTGCAATCCTTCTGCCTTAGCCTCCGAAGTTGCTGGGACCACAGGCATGTGCCACTGTACCTGGCATGGGTAGATTTTTTTATTTAAATGATGATTACACACCATCAACTTTAGAGACATGTAAACTCCAGCCCTTCACACTCTCTCTTTGGACAAAATATGTAACCCAAGATTCAGTTTCCTTCAGAGTAAAGTGGAGAGCTAGAGATGTGGCTCAACAGCGGAGCTCTTGTCTAGAACGTGCAAAGCCCTGGGTTCCATCCCCAGCACTGCAAAAAAAAAAAAAAAAAAAGAAAGTAGAGCTACCAGTAGCAACCTCACAGCATAGTCGAGAGGACAGATTAAATGACAGTCAACAACAAGGGGCCAATAAGATGTTTAGTAATTGTTAAATGTGCACAAAGTGACACTTTGGATTTCTGAAGAGCTTGTGACTCTTCGTGCTCATTTCTAATCAGCTTTTCCTTTTGAAGAATGTTAAGGGGCTGGGAGCTAAGTGGCTGGGTCTGGGGGAAGAGTTGGGGGAGAGAGTGCATCTGTGCAGGCATCTCTGGCCTCAGTGCAGAGGGTGGCCAGCAGCTTGTGGAAGAGCCGGAGTCTGTGTACTGGTCTCTCCCTGGACGGTGCTGCAATCCCAGCCGTCCTGACGATGTGAAACTCTTTTATATAAGTGGCCTTAATCGTGTATTGCTGCTTGTTTACATCCGAAGGAGACTCAAGATGTGACAGCATTTGCAATAGGGGTGTTTTATTTTTTTTAATGAGTGTTTTACAGAACTGTATTTTTAGCCACATTGGCTCGTGTTATATAACCAAGCCATCTCTTGGGACACTCTAAATAGAACTTGCAATAGCAAGATATGACAAAAAGTGGTAGAGGCTCTTTGACTGCAGGGATAATCTAATTGTAGGATGATGCTCATGATACGGAAATTGTCTTCCTCTTTCCCTTGAAGAAATCCGATTCAGGCAGGGGACCTGCAGTGTTCCTTTGCATCACTTTTAATAGAAAGTAAGCTCAGGCTTCCTGTTGGTCCTGCCTGAGAGTGAGTCGGGACCCAGGTATGAGTTGTAGTCACTGAATAAGCCTTTGGTGAGGGCCTTCTGGCACCAGGCACTTCCTTTGGGGAATTTAGAGTCTGCAGAGTGAGAGAAACACACATTGATCATTAGAATGTAGCATCTGCAGGGATGACCAGAATGTGGGGGGATGTGGAGCTGGCGGGAACAGCTGGATTGTAAATTCTGCAAGGAGGAAGGGGTGGGGGAGACTTCCCAGAAGGGGTCACCTCTCAGCTAAACCTACCTACCATGCATAGGAAGAAAGAGTTCCCCACGTGGGGAAAAGCATGTGGTGATGGCTGGGAAGTCTGAAAACACAGATGTGACCGCATGTATCTGTGGCAGAGAGTTTGAGGTGACAGTTGGAACAGACAAGGATAGCAGGGGACTGAAGAAAACGTTAGCAGAGCTGCCTTGACCTTTGCCCACACTCCAGGAAAGCACTGATCCCTGAGAGCCCTGCTCTGCCCTCCAGGGACGCTGGAGTCACACTGGTCAGGCCTCCTGTGGACAGCAATGCTCATCTCCCTGGCCATCATCATTGCCCTACCCAAGCCCCACGGCATCCGGGCCTTGATTGCTTCCACAATTCTACGATTGATATTTTCGGTCGGGCTGCAACCCACATTGTTTCTGCTGGGAGCGTTCAACGTAAGTATGAGTGTCCTGGTTGCTGCTGTTTTCTGTTTGTGGGTTAACACCTTCCGTTCAGGTGCCTGGCATCTTAGCCTGAGCTTTCAATCCAAGATAAAGAAAGATTTTGCCTGTGTCAGCTGCTAAAAGAGCAGAAGGACTGGGTACAGTGGAGCACACCTGTCATCCCAGTGACTCCAGAGGCTGAGGCAGGAGGATCATAAGTTCAGAACCAGCCTCAGCAAATACGCAAGACCCAATCTCAAAAAAAAAAAAGTGGGGTGGGGGGATTGGGGATGTGGCACAGTAGTAAAATGCCTCTGGGTTCAGTCCCCCATTATAAAAAATAAAACAACAAAAGGAAGAGATGGTCATGGCCGCACACTCCCTCTCGGCCTTGTTGGGGCATTCGAGCCTCCTGGTGCATCATCCAGGCGTTGACAGGCTCAACTTTAGGGACTATCCCTCCCGGGAGTGAGGCAGATAGGGTGATACATGCTGAGATTTCAGGTAGCTTCAGCAATCTGGCCAAAGTTTTGCCCATAAGTCAAACAAGCAGATATTAACCCAGCACCATTTCTGGCGGGAGCCATGTAGAAAAGAGGAGAGAGGTGAATGGGAGTGTCCAGAGCTGGTGGAGCAGCTGGAGAGGTAAGAAGAGCACCAGGGGGACAGTTAGTGAGTCGGTGGTGCTGGGGGAAATGCTGCTTTGGTACACTGGAGAGAAGTCCGGTGCCTCTTCAGGAGCAATCGGGAGGTGGAGGTAAGTGATGTCAATCCATTCATGGGACGGGGTGTCTGGTGAGGGGAAAGATGAAATTTGGCCATGTGAGATACTGTCGGTGTCTGAAAGTACCATCCAGAGTTTTGTATCCCGAGTGTATAAGGAAGCTGAGGTCCCTGTGCAACAGTGGAGGTGGTTTTACCAAATAAGGTAACCATGTCCCCAACTGGGTCTTTTTATGGCACAGGCAGCAAGAACTCTAGAGAGGAGACCATGTTGAGAAGATAAGCTTAGCGGGAGGAAGCAGGGTTAAGTTGTGTCTTGAAGGACACAGCCAGAGAACAGGAACCGAGAAGAGCATTCTGGTTGTTGTAGGCCTCGTTGGCCAGCGCAGAGCAGCGAGGACACCTGGGTGTGAGCCAGAGATCGTTAGAGATTGAGGTGGACCTCATTCGTGGTTGTATGAGTTGCCTTTAGGAAGAAGCTTTTAGATTTCATCCTAAGGTCCACATTTCTAAAGTATGACCTGACTTGATAAATGTTGGGTCAAAACAACAAAAAAAAGTGGTCAAGTCATTGTGAGAAATTAAACAAAATTGAAGGGCATCTCTGACCAGAGGACTTTTCAGAGACTTTAGTATACTTATATGGATTTTGAGTCTCCAGGAAAGGGAACTCACATATTTGTGTTTCCCACGTTTGCCTGTGATTGTTTCTGTTGTTGTTGTTTTAAGTATTACTGGGGACTGGTTTTGCATTGAGTAGATGTTGGGAAACTCTGTTCCTATTGGTGAGAAGTGTTTTTGAGCCAAGCCATTGGTACACATGAAGGTATTTTTCAGAAAGGTCATCATTGGTGTGTGGACTCCAGAGGTAGGGAGGCCCTGGGGTGATTTTGATCAGGTGTGGCCAGCCTGAGCCCAGGTCGTAGTGTACAGTATACACTGATGGGAAGGAAAGAGTCCTGGGTGGGGCTTCAGAGTCAGGGCATTCCCCCACCGAGGTGCAGCTGGGTCCTCTTCTTCAGGACAAGAAGGCATTGTGTGACAGAGGAGACCAATAGGACTTCAGATTTCCAGTCATGGGTGACTAAGAGAAGAATAACACTGGGTAATAGCTGAAAGGAAGTCATGAAAATATTGAGTTTTCATGGTGAAAACACATTCATATTGGTGACTTATTGGGCTTGAGATGACAAGATGTGCTAATACTGTCAACTGTCACATATGGAAAAGCCTGGCCAGAAGTGGCAGAGAGATGTTGCTGGGGAGGGGGATCACCAACAGCAAGAGGAAGCTATTGATGAAGAAATACTGGATGGGTGGGTACGTCGATAGATGGATGGAAAGGAAAACCTCAGTGTCTTAGAGGTCGTCTTCTCTGGACTGCCTCATTCTCTTTTACTCTAGACTTTAATCATCCTGTGGTCATCACTTCTTTAACGTAAATCGCTTATGGGAAAGTCTCAAATTAGACAATTTTCTTGTGTAATAATTGCTAGAGGGGGAAAGGGCCAGACAGTTATTAATATTCAGATGAGATTTGAGAGACAGACCAACCACCAGAAGCATATGGGAGAAGGAAGATGGTCGTAGATAAAAGAGAGGAGGAACGCTGGAGGTCTGAGCGCTGGGGGAGGCTGGGCTGGTGTCCTGCACGTTGAGCGTGCTGTTGTCCTGAGAGGGACGGGGTGGTGAGCCCTGTTGTGCTGTGGGGAGCTCAGACAGATGCTCAGAGCAGACAGGGGAAGATGCAGATAGAAGATGGCAACCTCCCTGGGGGACTTGACAAGGGCTGCTTATGTAACAGGGTGGAGCTGGAAGCAAACAGAAGGCCAGCCAAGCAGAGTGGGTAGGTAGTGGACAGCATGAGACCACCCATGTACAGGAGATGTTTGCTGGGTAGCAGTGGAAGTTAAAGGATTGAGTGGATTCGGGGGAAGTGGATTGCTTTCCTTCCTGTTGTGATGACAGGAGCTGTTGCATCCAGTGATATTAACCAGTATCCTGGTACCCTCCCTGCCTCTTTGGACCTTCCCCAAAACCCCATCAATATGCATCATCCAGAGTCAGCAAATGTGTGCCCACCCTAAGGAAGACCCTCATCAGCAAAGATGAAAATATTTGGGGGGAAAAAATAACAGGCAGATTGCACATCGGAGCCCCAGAAAGCCAGAAGTTCTCTTTGGGTACTGCCTCTCTGATTGCTGAGAGGCTCTGTTACACTGACCTGCCAAGTTAACTGGCAGAATTTTCCCAGCACCTGAGGCCAGGGGAGCTGGGGTAGCAGAAAGTGGCTTTACCAAGGGTGTCCAAGGTGCTTTCTGTCCAGCCTCCTCCAATTCAAGTTCTTCTATCAACCTGTTGAAGCGATGGACTTCTAGTAGTGTAGTTTCTAGCAAAGGTGGGACTGTTGTACAGAGCAGATCAGTTAGGACTCCTTCAGTTACAGGTACCAGAAAGTCTATGCAGAGGAGACAATGGATTGGTTGGTTTTGGCCAAAAAAAAATCAAGAGCCTGGCTTCAGGCATAGCTGATTGTAGGATCTCAGACAGTGGCATCAGGGCCTGTTGCTCTGTCCCTTCTTTCAGATCTGTGTCCTGTGTATTGGTTGTGCTCTCTGGATCTGTGGTATGGTAAGAGGCTGCCAAAAGCTCCAGAGGTTATTCTGTCTTGTTAAGATCAAGGGGAGAGACAAAATTGTCTTGTACTGCTATGCCCGGGAAGGGCCCAGTAGACTTTATTGGCTCCCTTTGATCACGTGCCTATCCCTGAACAATGCAGTAGCACAATCCCAGAAGATTCCAGTATTCTTATTGCTCAGGGTGGAGCCCCACCCAGACCTCAAGAACCGATTCCTGGAAAGGGATGGATCCCCTGGGGAAATTAGAAGTGATTCCCGGAAGAAGGGGCGGGGAAACTGAACTCATCTTGACATTCCTTATTTGCTTTCCCCCCAAAAGTTCTTATTTTCCCTATAAATTTAGAAGCACTGAAAGACAAGAATTGCCTGCTTCTCATTAAATTGCAACCCTATAATGCCTAGAATGTAACAAATTCAGAAAACACTTCTAATCATGCTGATCATGAAGTTCGTGGGTAGAGGTGACTTCTGTGTTTGACTAACTCACGTAAGAATGTTAGAAATGATTCATATCTCATTTTGAAAATCATAATCTCAGTATGTGTTAATTTTGTTTTTGCCATATACAAATGCTACTTGATTATCGTTGCACATGACATCGTTTGACTATTGTGCAATTTGTAATATGCCTGAAAAAGCAAAGTAGTGAAGTGACTTGGAACTACAGAATGGTTCTTGGACACAGTGGGCACTTGGCACCAAAGCAAGCTCTTGTCAGGCGGTGGAACCTAACTGCATTCGCATGAGAATCTCCCTGGGCTCACGCACACACTTTGGCATGGTCTGTGCCATCGGACTCTTCTGTCCTGGTTCTCAGGTCTGCAATAAAATCATCTTTCTAATGAGCTTCGTGGGCAACTGTGGGACGTTCACCAGAGGCTACCGAGCCATGGTTCTAGATGTCGAGTTCCTGTATCACCTGCTGTATCTGTTGATCTGTGCCATGGGACTCTTCATCCATGAATTCTTCTACAGTTTGCTGGTGAGTACCAGGTGTTAAGATGCTTTACGTGTCCTATGCCCTCTCTCATCAGAGACCCTTCCTTGTAATGGCGACTGATGTGCCTGGTCCTGCAAGGTCAAGCCCCCCCTATACCCAGCGTTTGGGGAATCTGAGGTGCAGAGTCACACTGTGCTTCAGGCACAGCATACCTGTCACCTGGCACCAATGTACGAGGCTTACTGTCTGATTCAGGAGCTGTCCCCTCAACATACATCTTGGTTTCTCAGGGTGAGCCAGCACCTACTGAGGACAATATTCATGAGCCTGTCCTGTGCAGTCTTTGTGGGATCCATTTCTCAATGAACTATGCAGTGACCATAAGAGTAGGAATGACTTGCCAAGGCCCAGGAGATATTTTCAGTAGAAGTTCTTTTTGTTCCAACTGCACCACGTGGTTAAGGTCTATCACGTGAGTGGTTCTGACTCCTTTCTTCTGAGCAGTTTTTTTTTTTAATTACAGATAACATAACTGCTTCCTGTCCTGTAGTTAAGAGTAACCTAGATCTGTAGAATTGGGGAAGAGGACCATCTCCTGGGCCTGTCTCACATGACAGAAACTGTGAAATGACTATTATACACACCAGGACTAGGAACATGTATATAAAAATGATCAAGGCCTCGTACTGATGAACAGAAGGAAAGTTCTGCAGGGAGGTACTACCCATGGGACTCTGTGCCTCAGATTCCCCACCTAGGTGTGAGAAGCATACATCCCACAGGACCTTGGCAGGGATTATGTGCCACTGTTCATGTCCACATCATAGAACAGCACAGCCCGAGGGTCACTATCCACAGATGGCTCTGTACCCTTCCCCATCCACCGTGCCATAAAGAGTTTGCCAGGATTAGCTTACTCCATTAGTGATGGATGTTGGTGGGCTAAATGGAATGGATCCTTTTTTTCTCATTTTAAAACAGGTCTGGCTGTGATCAGGTTTGGGGCAAAGAGGTCTCAGGCTGCCCTTGTTATTGCCATTACCTGGTCTGTATCAAAAATATTTAGAGCCTTGTGTCCATTTCTGAGCCTTTTTGTATCATGCAATAATGTTCCTGGAGGGAGATTCAGCTTGTGTGTCAAGGAGACCCACATCTGCCAATCCAAAAATCATCCTGCCCTGCCTGCCAGTGGCAGGAGCACAGCTGGTCGTCTCTCATGTCCCTGCTAAGGGGTCTCTCCCAAGAGGCAAGAGATCCCCTTTAGGAAATTCTGGGGAATGATGTTGGTCAAATCGTATCATTATACTGTGTGCATGTATGGATATATAAATACAAATCCCACCAGTATGTAAAACCCAAATGAACCAATTTTAAAATATAGGAGAAAAGAAATTGAGGCTTGGCAAGATCAGGTGGATTTTGTCACCCAGTCAGTCAGTGGCAGACACAGGATGGCACCTCAACACTGTAGATCCCCAAGTCTATTCCCCTTTCATTTGGAACATGTGAAAAGGTCCCTGCCTCTGTGAAACTGGAATTTCGTGTTCCATTTTGCATTCATGTTATCAAATCTCACTTGTCACACAAAGTTACAGAGAAACTTGAGCTTGAGACTGTATTGCCTGAGCTCAGTTCACCTTTAGAAAAATGGAATTTGGTTGGTCTAGATGGTGACAGATGGCTCTCTGTGTGCTTCTGGGACCTTTCTAAGCCCTCTGAACCTTGACGTGTCAGTGGCCTCAAGTGATATGTCTGTCCCTTTTGGTGTTGAAATCAGACCTGGTGGACATACCTGGTAAGAACCACAGACAGAAGAGTGGAACTGTTCAAATGATTCCCCGAATAAGGAAAGCCAGGCACCCACAGAAGCTGGGCTTCTGTAAAGGGAGAGAGACCTGCAGCATAGAAAACCCAGCAGACTGGAAGGGAGGGGAATCCAGTGGCCAAATAAAGTGCCAGGAGCCCCCAAGAGACTATCTGATTGTGACCTTGGGCCTCCATTCAAGCTAAGTCCTTAGAAAAATATTAACATCAAAGAAGAAATGTACAAAGTTCATAAGTAGGTAATTAGCCAGAGGAGCAGTCCAGATGGGCAGCAAACACAGGGAGACGTTCATCTTTACTGCTAAACCAAGACATGATGGTTAAAATGACTGCAGGTCCCACCGCAGATCTTACCTGTGATGTCTGTCAGGGGAAGTTAAAAAACACTATCGTGGTTAGTACTGGTGACGCTGGGGATGACATGGGGATGATTCTTTGCTGGTGTGAGTATGCATGGATCCTGCCTGCCTGGACGGTGGTAGGCAATGTGCTTATGTTAGAACATGTGACTCCAAGTTTCCATTTCTGGAAATGAACCAAAGAGAAATAGACAAGTGTGTATAGAGGCATATACAGCATTGTTTACAACAACACATAATTTTAAAAATATTGATGACTTAAAAAAAAAGATACTGGTTATTTTGTGGGGTGTTTTTCCATACAAATACTAGGAGATCATTTTTGACATGAAAATGCTCATTACTGCTGGGCATAAGGGATTTTGCCTATGTACCAAAAGTAATATGGTATAATATTTTTCTAAAAAAATATGCATCTATTATATTTTTAAAAATGTGAGCAGGAAGTAACTTGGCAAGTGAAGGTAATCAGGTTCTCCTTTGTATGAATAGTAAATGTTCATTGTTTTAAAATCAGAAATTCAAAAAGTTAAAAAGGTGGGGAGGTTGAAAAGTCACTTGTCCTTTCTGTGATTGGGAGCTGTGTAATTGCTATTGCTTTTGACCACGGAAAACAAGTCTCTTTTGTTATGGTGTGACGGTGTTTTTACTGGCCTCTTAGGATTGAGTTGCTAGAAAATATTTAACCAGCATTAACAGTAACGCTCAGCCTTTTGTTCCCTCCTATTGACTAAGTGCATCTTCCTCGCTTCTTTTTAAGGACCCAACTTTGCCCGGTTCTCTTGGCAGAACTAGTATTTAGAGCACAGATTGGTGTTAGAGCAGCAGACAGGCTAATTGACCAGAAAATGACCTCAGATGATTCAATTCTAAATTGGAAGGGACTCCGAGATCAGTTAGTTCAGTCCACGTATTTTTACAGGTGGGAAACTGAGATCCAGAGACGCTAGATGGCTTGATCAACATCTCGTAACAAATGGGAAGCAGAGTTGGGAGCCAGACCCTTTCCACTGAATGGCTTCACGGTGACCAACAACCATGGCAAAGGCTGGACGTTTGAGAGAGGTTTCAGCGTCAGCTCAGAGGCTATGCTGAAAACTAGACTCCAGCCAGGCCCGATGGTGCACACCTGTGATCCCAGCTATCCAGGAGGCTGGGGCAGGAGGATCATAAATTTGAAGGGGGATGTTGGGTGTCACATGCTGAGGGCAACAAAGGGAAACCCAGAATTTAAAAATAATAACCATATAACACACTAGATTTCATGTCTAAGAGCAACCCCATAGAGCTCTCCTCCTGTAACTCCCCATCATTCCCCTGCTGCAGAGCTATAGCACAGCTCTTGGAAATCTAGCCAGGGCCTCTCAGACCTCCATGGTCCAACAGGATCCTGCACTTGTCACGAAGCCAGCTTCCTGCAAACAGTAGCTCCCTTGGCAAAGGCCAGGCCCAGACTGTAAACTGCAGGGGTCTCCCCCACCCTGGGGAGGACAGAAGGGCTGAGGCCTCCTGGTAGGTCAACACCATGACTGTCCCCGCCGTCTACTGATTATGTGACCTTGCCCCAGTTTCTTCTTCAGGAAACTGATAATTACCATGTATTGTCTTACTTGGCATGAATGCTGAGCCCTGGATACACATTGCCTGTTTACTGTCTGTAAACTGCATCCTCTGCTCTGCAAAGGGGATGGGGACAGTATCTAGCCCAAGATGGCAATAAGGAGCTAAGATCCAAACCTATTATGGAAGCCCAAGGTCCTCACTGCTTGCAGTAGCTTGTATGATGTCTGCCTTCCCCAGCAGACACTCGGCTTCCGGAAGGCTGGGACCACGCTGGCTGGTCCTCAATAGAAGCAGTAATTATGGCCTGTATAAATGTATCCCTTTACTCTCTGCATCATATGTGCTGGATTTCCAGGACCCCTAGCCTGCTCCATGTGCGCTGGAAATTGTTCCTACGTCCTCGCCCCTCTTGCATGCTTATTTTTCCTCTTTTTTTTTTTTACCATCTCAGTTCTTGCTGTGAAAATAGGCAAAATGTGAAATGTTGGGCTGAAGTTGTAACTTAGTGGTGGAGCACTTGCCTAACACACGCGAGGCACTGGGTTCGATCCCCAGCACCACATAAATAAATAAACAAAGGTATTATGCCCATCTAAAAAAGATGTGAAATGTTAAGATAATGCTTTTCAGTGTCCAAGAGGGTAAATGGTCTGTAAGCCTTGCTTTCACCATGGGGTAGTGATGTGTGTGTAATAGAGGCTTCTTAAAAATTGACGTGCCATCTCTGTGTTTGTTTTTGAAGCTGTTCGATTTAGTGTACAGAGAAGAGACTTTGCTTAATGTCATTAAAAGCGTCACCCGCAATGGACGGTCCATCATCCTGACTGCGGTTCTGGCTCTGATCCTGGTTTACCTGTTCTCGATCGTGGGCTATCTTTTCTTCAAGGACGATTTTATCTTAGAAGTAGACAGATTGCCCAATGAAACAGCTGTTCCAGGTAGGTCTGGGATCTTCTCTCTTTATCGTTACAAGGATATGTCCTGGTTATAGCTCAGCTAGAGAACAGTGCCATTGGCATCGTAGGCCTCTCTAATGCCCAGAGTGTGAGTCATGAATACAGAACTTGGTTCTCCCTTTGCCGGAAGGGGGATGTTGTGTGTCACATGCTGAGGGCAAGTGACCAGACGTTATGATCGCTCACTAATGTCCTGTTTTAAACCAGCACAGCTTTTTCCATAAAGCAGTTGGAGCATGTATGTTGAAAGCATCGAGATGTGCAGCCTCTTGACTTAGCCTAAATTCTCAGAAGTAGGTTTACTAAGGAAAACCCCTGCTGACGGTGCATGTGAAAACCTGGGAGAAGGTTCTCTGCAGTGCGAAACTGGAAACAACCTAAGTGTCAGGGGGCGTTTTCTTAGATTATGGCCCATCCACTGGGTGGAGTCTCCTGCACTGAGGGTCCATTTTTATAAGGCATCTTAGAAAAATATCACAGAAGATACCATGAGAAATTATGGGATAACAAGAGTAGGACTTTTTCTTTTCTTTTTTTTGGTACTGGAGATTGAAGCCAGAGGCACTTTACCCCTGCACTGAGCCACATCCCAGCCCTTTTTAGTTTTTATTTTGAGACAGGGTCTATGTTGCTTAGGGCTACACTAAATCGCTGAGGCTGGCCTCAAGCTTGCAATCCTCCTGCCTCAGTCTCCTGAGTCACTGGGATTATAGGATTGTACCACCATGCCTAGCCTTTTTTTTCCTTTAAGTTAAAAAATTTATATGTATCTTTTAAAATGTAGACAGATATACTATCAGATTGCTAGCAGTAGCAATCCTGGGCCTTTTTTTTTTAATTGTATGCAGGTTTTATAGCGAGCTGATGTTATTTTTATGTATAGCAAAAACAGAAGAGGTTTCCAGTTTTGAGAGTGAGGAACAGTACTCGGTGCCTGAGTGCTCTCTTCTCCCTCTTAACAGAGCTGCCACTGGTTAGTGAACTATGACAGGCGTTGGATCAAGCTCCTTGATCTCAGGAACAAACTGACGGTGACCCACGAAGGCAGGAGCCTGGTTTCCTCCCTTCCAGAAGCTTTTTTTGGCATGTCATTCAGCCTCCAGTTGACATTTCGTGGCACTTACTGTTGGCCATCTCCGGGTTCTGAGCCAACCTGGGCTGGACCTTGGCTCTCCATTGGTGCCCACTGAAACTTGCCCTGCAGTCTTGGTCTAAATCTTGCTGGAGTCTGTACATACTGTAGTGTTTGTCTGAAAGTCTCAGCTGTTTGTCTTTAAAGTCGGAGAGGTGCTATTTAAGTGCGATATTTCTAGTAAGTCTACAGGAATTGACATTTCTGGCTTTTTTCCCATCCAGATCACCAAATGAAAGTGTAAATCACATCTCTTGCTTTGAATTTATATGCAGGACTGAAGGGTGTTATTTATGTAAAGAATTGTTTAATCAGCTGTGAATTGGGGACTTCAAACATTTTAACTGTATGCTGCCAGATTTTTCATCATGAAATTTCCTTCTCTCTCCCAGAAACCGGCGAGAGTTTGGCAGGCGAGTTTCTGTACTCTGATGTGTGCAGGGTGGAGACGGGGGAGAACTGTTCCTCTCCCAGACCCAAGCAAGGTAGGGCCCCATGTGAATCTCAGATGCCAAGACGATGCGGGCAATTTTGGAGGCAGAGTGCAGTAAACACGCTGCCCAGAGGAAGGCTGGTGATAGCTGTAGGGGGCTCAAGGGGAAGGCAGGCCTGTGCTCACCTGATCCAAGCACCCACTATCTTCCTGTCCTGTGTTGTTCTGAGAGCCAGCAGAGGAGTAGGGGGAGCAGGTCAATAGGGATCACTAGAGAGAATGCCAAGTGCTGGGAGTCAGGACAGAAGACAGGCCCCCACACTCACACCATCAGGACCAGTGTCATCTACTAAAATAGGGGACTCTTGAGCAGAGGGGGACAAGTGCTCCTGGTGGCGGGTGTAGGGTATGGAAAGGCGTAATGGTGGAATCTAGCAAATTTGGGGAGATGATTATGCAGAACAAGAGCAGCAAGCAACAATAGAAGCAAAGGGCCAGGTTAGGAAGGGTCTAGCTGGGCTGGGAGTTGCTGAAAGGGGCAGGAGGAGATGAGGTCTGTGTTTTAACAAGACTGTCCTCGGTGCAGCTGGAGAAGGGGACAAGGTGGGCAGCATTCTCCATAAACAGTGAGAGAGAACAACCCAGGGTAAAGCCAGTGGACCTGCTGTGCAATCTCACTAAGCCCTGCCCACAGCATTCCCATGTCTTACTGTGACCAAAGGACCTGACAAGAACAATGCAGAGGAGAGGAAGTTTATTTTGGCTTATGGTCTCAGTCCACAGACAGCCAACTCCATAGCTCTGGACTGAGGTAAGGCAAGGCGGAAGGGCATGGTGGAGGAAAGCAGCTCAGGACATGGTGGAGGAAAGCAGCTCAGGACATGGCACCAGGAAGGAGGGAGAGCTGTTCCACTCACCAGATACAGAATATAAACCCTGAAGGCACCCCCCACAAGGACCCACCTCCTCCAGCCACACCCCATCCACCTACAGTTGCCACCCAGGTAATCCCTAGTGGGATTAATGCACTGGTTATGTTAAGGTTCTCATACCAGTTGTTTCACCTCTGAACCTTCTTGCATTGTGCCACACCTGAGCTTCAGTTGGGACACCTCACATGCTGACCATAACAGGGAAACCTGGATCCTGTGACAGACCCGCATCTGAGAAGCAAGATGCCTGTAACCCATAGTGGTAAACAACTTACCAGACCTCAAAAGACTTCTCTGTTCATAGGCAGGACATAGAGGGAGGGCCATCCTGACCTGGCTTGAGAAGTTAGCAGGGGGTTAAGTGGTGAGAACAGAGTGGCCCCTTTGTAAAACAGGTCTTTGACTCTTGATTCCTTCATCTGGTTCTTCCTGGCACCTGCTGGCTGCTCAGACGACATTTGGAAGCGTCATTTCAGAATCACAGTACCGCTGTTCCCCTCATGTTTTAACTGTGTCATGACTTGCCCCACTGACAGAGCTGGTCCCTGTGGAAGAAACGGAACAGGATAAGGAGCACACGTGCGAGACGCTGCTTATGTGCATTGTCACTGTCCTGAGTCATGGTCTGTGGAGTGGGGGCGGAGTTGGAGATGTGCTCAGGAAGCCATCCAAAGAGGTAGGTGGATCCCCAGGGGAAGGAAGGGCAGAGGGGGCGTGTGGGGGCAGGTGGTGGTGTAAACTGAAGGCACAGAGGAAGAGCTGGGAAGCGGGAGGAGCAGCCATGCAGAAGTAGCTAGGCAAGGCTTCCCTGCTCCCTCCTCCTTTACTCATGTTGGGGCCACGCTGCATGGGAAGGACCCCCACGTTGCCCCATTCCCTAGAATTAATGGTTGTCTCCTTCAGGCTCGAGTCTGGCCTAAAAGAGACATTTCCAGAACCCTCCTGGGTGTACCAGACAATACCTGGAGAATTCACAGTGTAGACGGACCCAGGTTATGAAAAGAGACAGTGTAACCTCCACTCCTGTGGGTGCTGGGCCCCAAGCCCTGCAGGGGACAGTGAGGGAAGCACCTAACTGCCTTGCCTCTCTTCTCCAGGAACCTCTCTTTGCTGCAAGAGTGATCTATGACCTCTTGTTCTTCTTCATGGTCATCATCATCGTCCTGAACCTTATTTTTGGTGTCATCATTGACACCTTTGCTGACCTGAGAAGTGAGAAGCAGAAGAAAGAAGAGATCTTAAAGACCACATGCTTCATCTGTGGTGAGTGGCCTCCTGGGCTCTGGACAGCCCAGTGGAGGCAGGTAGGGTCTTGGTGGGCTGTGCTGGGTGCTCTGTGGGACAGTGACAATGACTATGTTCCCCAAGGAACAGGGCTATGCTTCACCTCTGTTCTGGGAAGTATTCAGAGTGCCTACAAATTCTATGCAGCCATTGCTCCTTTATCTTTAGGAATGAAGTTCTGGGAAGCAGAAACCTGACTGCACATTATTTAAATAAAAGCATCTCAGGGTCTTTTAGGGTCGGGCTGCCTGAGCTTCCCATCACAGTGAACTAGAAGGGAGATCCTGTGTCCCCTGCAGCCCGCAGACATCTTCACTGCTGTTGGAATCAGACTGTGTGTGGAAGAGTTCAGGGCTCGGGCCCCAGACCTAGACTCTGATTAAACATCTGCCACTCACCAGCATGAAGCATGGTGCAATCACTGAGCTGCTCTGAGCCTTTCTCCTTGTCTATAATATGGGTGCAGCCATGTGTGCTGCTTGCATTACTGAGGGTGGGAGAGTGCTCAGGTGAGCACCTAGCACAGACCCTGGCTTAGGCATCCGAGGCCAGGTAGCGAGCTGTGCACACAGAGGGCTTTGGCTACTGAAAAAAAATCATTTTCGGTATAACAACAGGAAAATATATGCAAATGAAAACTAATCCTATAAACATAGGAACTGAGTAATCACTGCAGGATTATTCATAATATGGTTATAAAATACATGTATTGTTCCCTGGTAGGGACACTAAAAACAAACAAACAAACAAAAAAAAAAAACAAATGAGTATTTCCCCTTTAAAGATTTAAATTTCTTTTTGAAAGAATTTTTTTAGTTCTTGTTTTTTGCCCCCACTTAAAACTTTTTTAAAGCTTTTCTTTTTGACATAATTTGTTATGGAAAAGTCATAAGACTAGTGCAAAGAATTTCTAAATACTCTTCACCCAGATCCTCCAGATCTTATTGTTTCTCATTTGCTTCACACACTATTTTTCTGAACCATGTGAGTGTCTGTGGCTGACACATGTCCTCTTATTCCCAAATGTCTCAGTTACATATTTCCTAACAACTAGAACATTCTCCTATCTACAATATAATTACCAAAATAGGGAAATCAAAACAGATTTAAAACTATCATCTAATCTGTAGACCCTCTTCAAATTTCACCCTTCTAAGACCAAGGTCACGTGTGGCATGTGGTCGCCCTGTTTTCTTGTGCCTCCTTTGGCATTTTTTGATTTGGGTCTCTCTAGTGTTTCCTGATGGTAGAGTCAAGATTATACATTTTTTACAGGAATATCAAAGATGTGTTCTTGTCAGCATGTCATACCAGGAACATATGACACGGGTTCGTCTCATAGCTGGTGTTGTTCACTTTGATCACCTGGTTAACATGGTAACTGCCAAGTTCTCTCCACTATGAAGCTTATCTTTAGGGGGAGATACTTTGACACTAGTAAATATCCTCTTATTTCTTAAAGGAAACTTTCAACCACTAGTTTTGGCATCACTGATGATTCCTGTCTGAATCTGTTATCACAATGGTGACTGAAGGATAATTTTCTTATTCTTGGTATATTTGGGGGTTTTGTTTTGGTACTGGAGAATGAACCTCTCAGTGCTCTACCACTGAGCCACCTCCCCAGTCCTTTTATTCCTTGCTGAGGATGGTCTTGAACTTGTGATCTTTAGCCTCCTGAATCACTGGGATTACAGGCATGTGCCAAGGTCCCTGACCTCCAAAATCTTGTAACGTGTCTGTACCTTGGTATTTACCTGGTTGCCTGTGCAGGCAGGAGCACCTCACACGTTCTCATTCAACCCTGAACACCCCTGGAACCTAGATGGCAGTCTTCTTCCCCTTCGCTGACAAAGCAACCAAGGCCCATTGAAGAGATTGAGCATCAGAGGTGGGATTCACGCCCAGCTGGGTCAGACCTCACCGCCTGTGTTTTCCCATCATAAAGTGTGTTGCAAAGGTTGGCATGAGAGGATGGATTTTTCAAAGTTGCTCAGTGGGTTTTCCTGTGTCTCTTCTAGGCCTGGAGAGAGACAAGTTTGACAACAAGACTGTCACCTTTGAGGAGCACATCAAGGAAGAGCACAACATGTGGCACTATCTGTGCTTCATCGTGCTGGTCAAGGTGAAGGACTCCACCGAGTACACTGGGCCCGAGAGCTACGTGGCAGAGATGATCAAGGTAAGCCAGCCACATGGGAGGCAGCCCGAGGGTGAGCTGTGCAGCAGAGGCTCATACAGCTGTTGACTGAGCCCTTCTCACCGTGGAGGCCGAGTGCTCTCTCAGAAGGTGGCTCTCAGCCCACATCCAAGGAGGGGAGACGCTGAGGCTCAGAGACGTCAGCACAGGACCACTTCTGTGGGGCTAGGGCCGGGCCCGGGCCCAACTCTCCATCTCTGTTAAGGCGGCCCTCCTCTTGGTAGTGCCCCGCCCCTCCATAAGACCTGGCTTCCCTGAGACATCATAAAAGCAAAACGCTCACTCGGTGCAGTGGGGCACAGTTGGCCAGTGTGGGCTCAGCGCTGTTCTTCAGCAGGCCGGGACACAGGCTGGAGTAATCTGCGTCCCCACTCCATCTTCTTGCTGATGGGACATGGGCCACTGCATCCCAGGAAGAGGGCAGGCTGCTGCAGGGCTTGAGAGGTCTCGCCCACAGAGCTCGGTGGTAGCACCAGATGCGTGCTGTGGGGGTCCCAAGCCAGCTGTGCTTTCAGACCTATGCTTTCCAAAGTCATTACAATGTGTAGGGGTGTGTGGTGACATGAGCTGTGAAGTCAGGGGTCTGTGCACTCGCTCTCTGGGGGGGTGGGGGACTGGCGTCCCACTGCCTTCCTTCCTATCCCAAGGACTAGCGAACCACCCGGAACTGAGCTTCTCATGCACGATGTACTGTGAAGCTTGTCTTGTCACAATGCGGCATGCAGCTCGGGGGTTGTGAGCACCACTGGTGTGTGTGGTGCAGGCAGCAGTTACTTGGTAGTATGGCTGGAACCCCCGGGTTCTGGAGGGCTTTCTGGGGGTGTCCACAATGTCGGAGTCCTGTGCTGTCTGTACCCTTGAGGTCCTCAGGGTCCAGTTCCTTGTTTCGTGTACATATGAATCACCTGCGATCTCACTAAAACTCCAGTTGTGACTAGGCAGTCAGTGCCAGGGCTTGGCCATTTCCATCCACCTCCCTGGGGGGCACTGAAGCCCACAGAAGAGGCAGGACGGGTCCTGGTCCAGCCTGGATGATGAAGGGAAGCATACCTCGTCGTATGCCTGCGTGCAGCCTGCTTCCACGTGCCTGGTTCTTTTATTTCCTGCATCATATTCAGTTATTAAGATGACCCTAAGTGGGCAGCGAGGAGCAGGAGACTTTGGGGTTGAGGAGAAATGGATGAGGGTTCACAGCAAAGATGACTTGAAAAAGAGGAGGAGGAAAAAATGAACCAAGAGAAGGAAGGGGAGAGAAACGTCCGAGGACAAGGGTATGGTGTCTCCTTTTGCACGTGAAAGCCCAGCAGTGGGTAGGTGACTTGAGTGTTAACTGCCCCAAAGGTCCTGAGCCAGGATTCAGAGAAGACACTTGAGGTCCGTGTTGTGAGAGGCAGCCGGAGGGTGTGTCGGGATGTTGGGACTGTGGAGGGGAGCCGGTGCCACCTCCATAGGAGACTTTCTCTGAGATGCCCTCAGGTGCTTTTTCCTCCTCTACTTGGTGACACTGGCAAATCAAACCATGTCCTCAGCCCAACACCAATCTGTGCACCTGCATGGAAAAGCCACTCTTGTCTCATGTCTCTTTTCTCTCCCAGTGTCTGAATGTGCCCCGTGTTTTAAAAATCTCTCTGGCGCTGGGTGGGGTGGTGCAGTTCAAGGCCAGACTCAGCAAGTTAGTGAGGCCCTAAACAACTTATCAAGACCCCATCTCTAAAGGGGCTGAGGTTGTGGCTCAGTGGTAGAGCACCCCAGGTTCAGTCCCTGCTACCGAAGGAAAAAAAAATCTCTCCAGGACCAGGACTGATGTTTTCTGTTAATCACCTTACTTTACGGTCACAGGAAACTCTCGTGCCCTTGTGGGCTTCTGTCTCAATTGTGCAGACTTAAATGAGTCTTGTGAGCAGTCACTTGATGAGGATTAAGAGCCAGGGTGACCCTGCCTGCCACCCGCCATCAGAGCCTTCTGCACGGGATGCTCTGAGGCTCCGGGTCTTGGGAGCACTGCTCTGCCAGCACCATTCTTTGATTGTATGAGACGTCCTGTCAGAAAAACCTCAGGATCTGTGGCATCAAAGAATTCTTATATGTGAATGTCAAAGCTGCTGAGCAGCCAGGTGTTTTGTGCGCTAAGCGATGGCACAGTCAGTATTGGAACCACCAGCCGACAGGAAATGCCGCTCAGGGCAGCCCTGATTTCAGTGGTGTCTGATCTTGATGCCACATGAATCCAAAAGGGCATTAGACAAATGAAGGTAGGAACTAAGGTGCTCCGTTGAATTGTTTGGCAGGGTCGGGAGTCCTGGGGCCCTCAGAGCTGCAGTGGAGGAGGCTGCCTGCCCCGTGGTAGATCCGACTCAGTCACACCCTGAAGTCCCCAGGAGCCTCTCTCTGAGGAAGTGTGCCTCTCTGTACTGGTCCTGGGAAGAAAAAAAAATCAAGTGATCTATTCCTAGAGCCACCCTCAAGCCTGCCAGGAGTGCCTCCTGGATTGGAGAGAAGGGACAGCTCACTATCACTGAGGGCAGAGGAAAGAAAAGAGGGGGGTGCGCCACCCTTCTGCTGGCCTCGTGTCCCAAAACAAATCTTTGAGACAGGTCCTTTTGGAGTATGTGGCCCTCAGGAAAGCCACCCTTTGCCTAATGTGAGAGGCAGGGAAGTTCAGTTCTGCCAGAGGCCAGCCACCAGGGCCTGGGGCAGTCACTGCGTGGGAGGTCCCAGTGCCCTCAGAACAGCCCCTTGCAGAGTGTGGCATCAGGATTGGCAGATAGGTTTCATCCAGCTGGTAGAATCTGCCTAGAGTGCTGTGTTGAGATGAGTTCTGGGAAACCCAGGCTGGCTCTCAGGGCGTAACTGATGACTACCCATGGATGGAAGGGGAGGAGAGGACGGCAGTGTCCTGAGCGTTGCCCCTCCAGCCTAGACCCAGGTCCCAAGGTGCACTTCCTCCTTTGCTCACTGTCTGGCTGTATCAAAACACAGGCTGGCCAGGTCACATGGGTCACCCTCACTCCTAGTCAAGGGCAGGGTTGCTGCTCGCTAGAGCTGGAAAGGGGGTATTTCATGCCATCCCTGGAGGGAGGGAAAGGAGGGCCTGTGCCTTAGTTAAGAACCTTGTGGTAGCTCCCCAGAAATTAACAGGAGATGGAATGTTGTCTTCTTCCCATCATCTCCTCTTGTGTTTGATTGAGGATGGGAATGTCCCTGACCAAACCAGGGCCAGACTGATGGACATGACCAACTTCTCCCTCCCCAGGGACTGGACTGGAGGCAGGAGGTCCAAACTTTCAGTTTCAGTCCTGCTGGTCCTTAGACATGTAAACTTGGGCCAGTTAGGGGACAGTACTGACCTGAGCTTCCTGTCTGTAAATCAAGGTTGATCTCTCCACATCTGTTGAGGGTGGCAGTGAGAGGAACCATCAGAACCTGGTGGGTGGTGGGCACTCATGAGGGAGGCCTCAGATCATGGAAGCAGAGGGCCGTGGGTGACAGAAGAGGTACCGGAAGCATCGTTTCCTGTGGTTCCAGGACTGTATGAGACACCTTGGTTAGCTGTTGCTCACAGAGATCAGAATGGGCATCTGTCTCTCAGAACCTGCTCCCATGAAAACCCGTGTCTTCCTCTAACTGTCCCTGAACTGTGAGGCAGGGCATGGTTGCCAATGTCACTTTCCTCTTGGACCCCAAGAAGGATACCTACGGATTCTGTCCTTGTGTCTAGTGGTCTCCTCGTGCTTTCCCTGCCGGGCATCTGAGCTGCACTTGATTGGAGAAGTGGTCTCAGGTTCTTGGGGTGTGCTGTGAGGTGCCACCTGGTTCACTGGTAGACTTGTCCCTTGACTTAAGCACCTGATGGCAGGTGCTGCTGTGATTCCAAGGCCAGGCCGGCTCAGGCTCATGCTCCTCCACTGTTTCTTACAGCACCACTCAGGAGGAGAGGGCCTGTGGAGTGACCTTACACAACCCCTGGCCGGCCAGAGAAAAGAGAAGACTGCCAAGTTCCCTTTCCACAGGGGAAGGTGGATTTTGATGCTATTGTAGAGTTTGGGTGGTGCCTTATCTTAATAAATAAACGTTCATGATTATTTAGGTGACACACACCCTTTTTCCTATTATTTAAGCACCTTTTGTGCCAGTAGAACAGAATTTGTGCTGGTCAATCTGCAGATGGTCATTGGGAAGGCCGTGCTACTGGATGAGAAATTTGTTATGAGCACTTTGCCCAAGAGCATTGAAATTCTGCACAAATGGCAGTTTTATAGGAAAAAGAACATGATTCCCAGGAAAGAGGGAGCAGTCCCTTTTTCCTACTAAGTCAGATGCTGGAGACTACCCACTTGGCTTTTAGAGGATAATTTAAAGAAAAGCAAAGTGAGTGAAAAAGGAGACTTCTGTCGATTTCACTTCCGTATCTTGGGATTCCTCCCTCAGTAACACGTCTTATTCTTTCAGTCATGTTTTTGAGGGAATTGCATTAGAGACAGAGTATTGTTCCTTTGCTGGTATCTTGGGCTGCTGTGGCCACTGCTGTCCAGGAGGGCATGTTCAATCACCACGAATAAGGGCAGTAAGACCACTGGGGAGAAGCCCCCTCGCCATGAGTGGCTGGGAACCCTGCGGCTGCTGGGAGAGCCTGCTCTGCTTTGCTACTGCTAGGGCTGATTGGATAACAACAGATGATAGGGTTTTATTTTTGTATTTTGCTGCGCTGGGGACCAAGCACCTAGTGCATCCTGGGATCTACCACTGCACAATGTCCCCAGCCCACTAACAGGTCATCTTTAATCTTCATGTGCAAAATAGATAATGTAAGATTTGTGTAATCCTCCCCTTGATGTAGCAGGTGGCACTACAGCCACTTTTCAGATGGGAACTTCAAGTTCCCGAAGGTTGGCTGGGCAGCTTCTTTCTCCAGGGCCACTCGGCTGGATCAGAGCTGGAGTCAGAACTCAGTCCTGGGGTGTGAAGACCCACACATCCCCGTGTGCCTGCAGGTGGGAACACCCCTATACCTGCACACAGGGCCCTGTGTGTCAACAGCCTGTGGCATTGGTTGCCTGGCTGCACCTGGTTTTTCTGACCCAGTCTGGCCTAACTCCCAGACTGTTGGGGCTGAATTAGCCTCTAAATAGGCAGAAAAGGCCCTGTGGGGAGAGGGAGGAGGGCGTGAAAGAGGATCTCCTGGGGATGCTGGCTGACTCCACAGGAGCTTCTAGTTGGACTGGTTTCATTCTCAGAGCCACTTCCCCTGCACAGCTCCTCAGGCGACCACCTCAATCAAGCACCAGAGGGGTTGTTGAAGGACAGAGTCAGGGGAAAGGGGAGTGTGTGGCTCTTGCCACAGATGGATCTAGAATATATGGGAATTTTGACTGGTTAAATTATCATAAGCTCCACTGCCTCACTTCATCTTGAGACAGGGAATATGTGTCTTCTGGTGGCCAGATCTGGAGGGCAGAGTGGTTGGTGTCTGAGTCCCAGGGAAAGACGACTCACCAGAACCACAGCCAGACGAGCTCCACGCCCAGGTGACTCATCCCCGTGAGCAGGACTCTCTAGTCACTAAACAGCGTCTGGTCCGTCAGCCTTTAATCCCAGGGCCGACTCTTTCTCACAGTGGCAGAGGGTTCCCTACTCCATCTTTTCTCAGGTTGTGGGGTGCTCAGGCATGGCAGAAAGGAGCCAGCATTCCTAGAAAAGAACTTTCCTAAAAGCCTGGCACAGTTGGCATGAGAAAAGCAATATGTGAGTCTTTATGCCTCAAAACATCTCCTGGGTCAGTTTTCCAAGCAACTAAATTCTTTTAGCAAATTAAGTGCCTCTGAACATCTGTGAAGATGCAGTGGGACATCTGGCCCTGGCACCATGTTTATCTTTTTGATGAGAAGACAGTGCATTAACAAGGGCATGGATCAAAATGGGAACTGAGCACCTACATGACACTCCTTTCTGTTTGAAAGCACAACTGGCCAAAGTCTTGCCCTTTTCTTGACCCGAGAGGGAGCCTGGTGCTGTAAAAATCTGCAGGCTGGCACTATGCACGGTGGGGACATGGCTTTGCCGAGAGGGGTAGTCCAGGTGACCCACAGGGGGGAAAAGAGACTCAGAGTTCATGGATCGTGATGAGATGGGAGTGGGGCCCTGGATGTCAGAGGGAAAGGTTGGCGACAGTGGTGGCCACTGTCAGGAAGGGAACATGGAACTTGGCACCGCCATCCTGAAGGGTCTCAGTTCAAGGAAATTAGAAATCAGGGTCCCTGCCAGGTGGTGTAATGTTCAGGGGAGAGGAGGGCGAGCCTTGCCTCACTCTCTAGACGTTCCCATGCCCCGGGTGGCACCTCCTCTGTGCTTTGTCAGGCAGGCAGGTCGTGGCAGTTGGTAACGTGACGCTGACACCTTTGCTTCATGCAGATGACAATAAGGGGTTTGGACTTTTATTCTAGAATTCTAGTGAGGATGCTGGGGGGGCGGGTGTTTAGTTCTGGGGCTGTGGATCTGGATGTTCGGGTGTTGGCAAGTGCAGCTTCGTTACTAACCTAGGAGGCCGTGAGCCTTGGCTGAAATGTCATCTGGGCTCCGAGAGCCATGTGTGGCGCCCTGTGCTGCCCTCTAAATACGATTTTCAGAATGCCTGCTGGAGTTAGCTGACACCACAGCAGTGCAGGACTATCACAGGAGAGAGAGATGGAGAGCAACTTGGCATCTGCTTCCCTGTGGCTGGAAAGAGCATGTCAGCATCCTTGGAGCTGCCTCCCCGCCAGCCGGGCCCTCGCCCCACCCTCTGCACTTGAGCTGGGGTTCCTGCCGGTGGCAGCTGCACAGAGCAGTTGCTGAGCTTAACTGTCCCCACCCAGCCTCGTAACATGTCCTACCCTCTAGTCCAGAGGGGGATGCAGTCGCCTCACTCTCCACTCTGAATACCTTTCTTTTTATCATGAAGCACTTAACACCTGACCCCAGCTCCCAGGCATTGACATGCGGCTTGTAACTGTGACAGGAGCAGAAGCACAGAGGGCCAGGTTACTGGTCAGGGGCCTGTGCAGAGCAAGGGTTAGGTCTGGCAATAGAAAAGAATTGGTTTCTCCCCAATGATTGTTTCATCCAAGGATATGAGTGGGAACGCAGGTTCGCCCGCACCTGTCTGTAAATGCATACACAACACGCACTTTCCTCAACTTGGCAGGTTTGATAACTCTCAAAATGCTTTTTTTTTTTTTGCCTCCATACCTTGAGGCTTCCTCTACTGCAAACTCGGAGTTGTCCCACTGGCCCCTTAGATTCCAGGCATCCTAACTACTTTTACTGCCTACATTTCCTTTTTATTCTAAAATTGACTTTGACAGAGCTCGACCGCAGGGTCCTCTGCTACTGAGAGGTTTGCATCCATAAAAATACTTCATCTGGGAAAATGTTCTGGATTTCACTGTCTTTATCAAGTACATAGAATTTTTACAGAATTCTGAATCTCTCTGAAATGAAGCCTCCTAGCATGCCCCCAGGGAACGTGAGAAGGACAGACAGACTTGAGCTTTCACCTTACATAGACCTTCGTGCTTCCATGGGTCCAGTGAGGAAGTTGAACCAAAGAGGCTGTAGTCCCCATTTGAGCTCTGAAATTCCATGATGCAACTTTCAAAGTTGAGTCAGGAGTTCCTAAAATACCACAGAGGGCAGCACAGGCCTCAGGGTTTGTAACTGGAACAAGGTATCTAGGAGGAGAAGGTAGACCTGGGTGACCTGGTAAATACTGTGGTCAGAATGCACAGGGGGGATTAGGAAATGGGGGATTTGGAGAAATGGTCCCTGGAGGATGATCTCTGTCACCCTTAGGAGATAGCATAGCATGGCCTTACTTGGCAAACCACTCTCAGGGCAGCAGACAGCTGCTTTGATTCCTTATGAAGTCCTGTGGACGGTGATCAAGATCACACCTGCCTAGCACTTGTTTCTCAGTGTGTCCAGCAGGGCTGACTTTGAGTAAAACCATTGCAGTCCTGAGTTGTCCCATCTATGAACCCATCAGATGCAAGGCTCTGTCCTGTGGAACAGCTTGTTAGTGAGGCTCGTGACTGCTTATCTTTGTGTACCTTCAAAGATAAACCTAAGTGCATTCCCCTGAAATAAGAGCAAAGAACTTCGGAAAGCTGTCTAGGTGGGCTTAAAAACTGTATTTTGTACCAAATTAATAAGAGCAAGATTAGAAACTAATGGAAACCAGAAAAGAATAGGAGAAAACCAATGAAGATTGCTAAAATTCCCCATCTCTCCACTGAGAATGTTCTGGTAAGTTTCTTAGTTAATTGAGAAGGTCGGGAAGTTGCACAAATGGAATCTCCAGGGCCAGCTGGGATGCTGACTGGGGAGGGGCGAGTCAGCCTGGTTGTTGTTAGACATCTCCAACGGGCTAGTCCTGCCCTCCACCTTTCTGTCCTCCTCTGAGTTCTGGTTTCCTCACATGGCAGCCCCAGGTGCCTAGGACCCAGCTGTGCCACGCAAGGTGGTGAGCCCTGCCTTTTCACTGCCCAGGGGATAGTGCACCTGTGGCCCCAGAATGACTTCAAAGAATGATTTTGCAGCTGGCTCTTCTGGGGATTTCATCAGAAGTGGGTGTGGCTCTCCCTGCTGGCAGGAGCTCGTCTTTGTTACTCTCTATCGTCCAAGAACAGCTATTAACCAAGTCTGGGAAGGGTAATTGGTCATTAGTGCCTAACTGAAGATTATATAACATGGCCTGTTTTGGTAATGTCACTCAGAGCTCAAAACAGAACTGTACTGATACCTCACCTTGTGAGCACCCTGGACAGCCTTTCTGGGGCTTAGTTAGTAAAAGAGAAATCGGTGTCTCTGAAAGCCCAGAGATAGAAGCTGCACAGAAGAGAAGCATTGAAACTTGAGTTCATACCTGGAGTGCAGTGCTCCCTTGATGCTGGCTTTGTGACCATGGGCTGGGGACATTATTGATTGATGCTTTTGCACAGTGCTTTCCAGGTTATGGGACACAGCCCTGTGATCTCAGTGCAGTAGCTGGTGATCGCTTTCAAAAAACAAAACCAAAAACCCAGGAGCTAAATGAGCCGACCCTTTAACTCTCTGGTACACACTTGGAAGAACCACACCTCAGACTCCACTTGGCTTCTAGAAATTTCAGGCACTAATCCTTATCCTGTCACAGGCTGCTGTAGAAATATAGGGACTGTGTGACAGATAGTATCCCTATCTTTCTGGTACCTGAATTTGGGGGTAGACAACAAATCCCCAGGTGTTAAACCTTTCTTAATAGACTTTCAGAATAACAGAAGGATGGAGAAGTACAGATTTCCCATATGCCTCCTTCTCTTTCTACTCCCCCCCCCCACCCGTTTCCCAACATTTCATATCCGTGTGGTATACATTGCTAGGCCAGAATTCTGCACTGTTTTATTTACTGTTTTGGTACTGATGATTGAATCTAGGGGCGTTCAACCAGTGAGCTACACCCCTAGTCTTTTTTTGAGACAGGGTCCTGCTGAGGCCTAAGTTCCAACTTGCAATCCTCCTGCCCCAGCCCCTGCAGTCTCTGGGATTACAGCTCACTGCAAATCTAGAGTTTTCATTCAGTCTCACTCTTGGTGATACACAGGCTACAAATGTGTGATGACATGTACCCACCATCAGGGCATCACACAGAATAGTTACAGTGTGCTGAAAAGGCCTCCGTGCTCCACCTAGTCGCCCCCCCACTATCTTGATGTGCCCAGAGCTGGGATCTATTTTTTCATGGATTAATTTTATTCATTGAGCATAGAGATCAACCCTAGTTTGTTACTGAGAGTGGTAGATTGTGGCTTTTTCTTGTACTGTGATCTTAGAAAAATGAGTTCTAACTGGTAATTATTTCAGTGGAAATAACAATCCTAACTCACCAAAGGGGCTTAAAATGTACCAAGTGTTCTGTATTCGGGTCTTTGTGAAGTTCAGCCCTGTCTTCAGCTGCCCCCCAGGGATCCTCTGAGTGGGGAGACTGAACCTATTTCCACCCCCCCTCCAGTCATTCCTATCCCTCTTCCTGTTTGTAAGGTAGGCAGAAACGCAGCTGCCACCTCCGTTGAAAAGACAGTCTTTCCTCTAGAATCTTCCCAGAGGGGCTTCTCAGGAGTAAAGAAGCAACTTCTCTCTTTTCCTAGAAACCATCTTCCTTCCATGACCCTTTCATCATCAAGCCCCCACCCCCAAAAACACCTCATTCTCTCATATGGCTAGAGAAGAACAAAGCGTACAGCCATTAGTGTTCCCCTGTCCAGTTGGCAGGGTTCTCCACCTGGCAGAGTTGGTCTACGGAGATCAGGGATTCTCAGGAGTCTTTCTTAGAATAGCCTCTCAGTTGAACCTGGAAAGGGGGAAAAACAAAATCTTCTCAGAATGGCAAACAGAGTGTTTGCCTCTTACAGTCCAGCCTCCTCCCTCCTTCCAGTCAAGGACGTTTTGAGAGGCTGGTCAGTGCCGCCCCCACGTCCTAAACTTCAGGGTGTGCCTTTGCAGGGACTTTTCCAACTTTACCTAGAAAAGAAGTAACCAGAACCCAGCGCTTGTGATCAGCCTGCTTCCTGCTGTGGCTTCAGTTAGTCTGTCTGCTCTGACAGAGGAAGCAGTGACAGGAACTGCCCTGGTTGGACCAGGAGGTCCGTGCAGACAGGGCTGCATCACACTGGCATGTGAGATGCCAGCAGTGAGGAGACGGAGGGGAGCAGAGACGCATGCCACCCACAGACCCTCTCCCAGCCCTGCAGCCACACGCACTGGCCCCAAGGTGAATCCCTGTGTAAACAGAGAGAGTTTGTTGAACAGCACTTTCCAAAAAGGCAGTAGACGCCAGAACAGTGAGTCGTGGGATTGTGCAAACATGCTGGACCTTGGGACACCGGCTGGCTGGAGAGCTGTGGGTGACAGGCCTCCCTGGAATGACGGAGCACACAAGCTTACCATGTTGAAAGTCTTAGCTAAAGAGGAAGTCCCTGGATACAAGCGTTGTCTCTGCTCCTGTGGGAGGCACTGGGAGAGTCTAAACGTTTTCATTGGGGGATTTGGATTCCCTGTGCTCAGGTTGGTCAGGTCAGTGGAGTTTCTCCTCCTGAGCAGGAGGCAAAACCAGCTGGAAAGGGAGAGGACAGCTTGGCTAGAATCGCTAATTGATTTGACTCAACAGCCCAGGATATTTGTTTAATTAAAATGCTAGGGTTGTGGCTCAGAGGTAGAGCTTTTGCCTAGCACTTGGGAGGCCCTGAGTTCAGTCTTCAGCACCACACAAAAATAATAAAATAAAGGTATTGTGTCCAACTACAACTAAAAAGATATAGATATATATAAAAAATCGTGGCAACATCCGGGATCTACCCACTTCTGTGTGTGCTGTCCAGGGCGTACCATTCCCTGCAGTTTGAGTTTGTTTTGTGCAGACTGGGATATTGGAGGGGTACCACCCACCCCAGCTTTTCATAAGGAGGCCTTGGAGAGGAGCCTGAAGCAGAGGGCTGGTAAATAACTAGACCAGGAAACTCCTTTCCTACCTTTGCATTGAAGGTATGCTGGGAAATGGAAGAAAGGGTTATCCCTCATATGTGGTTCCCAGCAAGCACAGCCTCCCTGTGAAGGGGTGGATTTTGAAGTTTAATTCAGTTGCAAGGCATTTTTTGAATTGGATATAAAAATATGTTCAATCATCTGCCATCAACTAAAATGGACACTCTAGAAAGATGCATTTTTTCTGTGTGTGCTTATATGTCTTCTTGGGCAGTGCCTTCATGCCCCAGGATTATAGGTATCCTACGGACAAAAGCACAAATCAAGTAAAAAAAAATAAAAAATAAAAATCACAGGATCTGAGAGCCTCTGCTTCAACAATGAGGTGAGTGGCAGTCATCCTCGTGCCAGGGTCCCCACCTCACCCCCAGAACACCTGTAGGCACTCAGGCCTTGGTGCCAGCTAGGTGGTTCAGCTAGGGAGCTCCTTTGACTCAGACGTTTGCAGGGCAGAGACCCCGTCTTTCCCATCTGTACTTCCTCATGCTCTCAGGCCTGGGCTGGGCATAGAAATTGTGCAAGTTCCCTAAACAGCTCTTAAATGGAGGAAGTCTGTGCACTTTGCACCAATTTGTTTAAACACCTTTCTAAAATTCTTCCTGGGGCCAGGGAACCACATACACTGTGAAAGCAGGTAGGAATCTGCCACAGAACAATTCTCATTTTCATCTGTCATTAGAATAAGGAGGAGATGTTACTCCCTGAGCTTTCGCTGTGTGCAGACTTGTGCACGGATCTTCCAGAGACTTTTGAAGATGTCATTCATGTGGACTCTGGAAATCTTCACTTTCTATTTTTCTAGAGGGTTTGCTAAGCAAATGCACCCAGGAGAGGTCGGATTCACTTGCACTTTTGGGGAGGTAGAAGCATGATTACTTCTGGAAAGTCTATTAAACTTAGCCTGCCAAGACCAAAATGGGCCAGGTGAGGAGGACACCAGATACATCTGGAATGAGTCAGCTTTCTTCCTCTGGCTGATTGAGCTGCTCTTTTGCTCATACCTGCCTGTCTGTATAGAGCCTAGCTGTGAAGGAGAAGGCGTATATTGAGAAGTTTCTTTTGAGCTCTCTTTTAATAAATGACAATAATCCTATTACATGACTTAATAACCTGCTGGACCCCAACTTTGTCTGCCTAGGCTCATGTGTGTAGTGCAGGGGATTGAATCCATGGCCTTATATAAGCTAAACAAGCACTCTACTGACTAAGCTATATTCTCAGGCCTTATCTATAGTCTTTTAACAATGACAATGGAACAGCCTGTCATTCAGACTTTGATTCTGCACCCACTTTGCTCAGGTTGGAGGCAGTGCCTGAAGCCTTGATCAATCAGTCTCTTAGGTGAAACTGTCCAATCCTCACACAGCTGGTGATGAGGGAGCGTGCTTCCACAATCTTCAGTTCCCTTCGTGTCTGAAGCCTGCCATTTTTTCAATCTTTTTGTAGGCTTTCTGTCCTGGATCCAGATCCCAGATGTCTGTGTTATGCAGAATCTGAAAACAAATCGCAGGGAGAACTCTGAGAACCCTGAAAGCCAGATAATGGTAAGTGTGCCTTACTATTTTGAGACTGGGTAGGAAGGTGGCTTAAAGCTGACAGGACTGACAATGGTGGTAACTGGCAGTCTTAGCTAGGGAATCCTCATGGTCCTCTCCAGAATCTTGTGGCCAGAGGGTCTCTATTGGGAAGCTTAGCCTTCACTTGCCTCTGACTAGTCTAGTTAGGCTAAGATCGGCAGTTGAAAACCTGGGCATCTTGTTCCATAATTGTATGGTGTTTTCAGCTTCTTTCTAAAGCCCTTTGTGGGCTTCCATGTGCCATGAGTCCAGCATGTCTCCAGATTGCTTAGTGAAGACTGAGATAATTATCAGGAGAGAACCCCAAATCCATTTTTTGTACTTATGCATGAGAGAGGCTGCTGATTTTAGGGCTTGTTACACATGAGGGTTTGTTTGTTTGTTTGTCTGTTTATTTTGTTTATTTTGTGTATGTGTGTGAGTGTGTGTGTGTGTGTGCGCGCGCGCGCGCGTGTGTGTGTGTGTGTGTGTGTGTTGTTTTCTTTTTGGTACCAGAAAATCAACCCAGAGGCATTCATCCACTGATTCACATTCCCACCTCTTTTTAATATTTTTATTTAGATACAGGGTCCCTTTGAATTTCTTAGGGCCTAAGAAATTTGATGATGCTGGCTTTTAAATAGTTCTCTTCATGAGTCCTGAGATTTTTGAATGTAGAGGAAGCAGTATCTCAAATCCAGAACAAAAATCGGAAATGTAGAACTTCAGTGTAGCTCTCCATAGGTCTAAGAATAAACCCCTAGTTTTCTAGCTCTCTGTTCACATACCCAAAACTAGAGTTTTCTGTTCACAGTGAATAAGTATAAAATAGAATAGATACGTTGACCATGTAATCAAGATAATGGGCCTCACTCAAGCACACCTGGCAGCTAACTGAAAGATATGCTAATGAGCACCATTAAAGCCTATTTCAAATGTAAAACACCTTGAAGCCCATTTGTGGAACACCTTTAACAAAGTCCAGGGGTGATTCCTGATTGAATTTGAAGAAAAAAGGATTGGTCACCAAAGGAATAAAAGTAAACCCATATGGTAGTCGGGATGCCTTTTCCAAAGCCTATTCTAAATGCATTATGCTCCATGTTTTGCCCAAAAACATTAGTAAACTTCTAAGATGGCACACAAAAATGAGTTTTTTTTTCTGGTATCCATTGCTCATACCACATGATGGGAGTTCTATTTCTTAGATTTTTTTTCAAAATTTATGAGACAAGCACCCAGATACAATTGGAAAGCTGAGAAAAATTTTGGCTCATCTCAAAACTCCACTTTCAGCATTATCAATCATTATTTTCTGATGTTTTATTTCAAATGGGTGCATCATTTATGTATTTTTAAAATAACTGAAGGGTATTTTTAAAAAATTTTAATTTATCAATCTGAGATTTTCACATGAGAAAAAAAAGCAGAATAAAATTAGGTAACATTAAAAAGAATGAATTTCTCCTAAATGAGGTTTATGGGTCATCAATTAAGGGTTTATTTATTTATTAATTAATTTGTTTGTTTATTTATGGTCAGACTATTTTATAAAAAAACCCACAGAAGGGGCTGGGGTTGTGGCTCAGCGATAGAGCACTCACCTAGCACATGAATGGTCCTGAGTTGGATCCTCAGGACCACATAAAAATAAATTTAAAATAAATAAATAAATAAATAACCCACAGAAACATTCCAAACATTTCAGGAAACTCTATTCTTCTGGTGTGGCAGAAAAAAACTTGAATTTAAATTACATGCAAGTTCAATTTCTCTCTCTCTCTCTCTCTCTCTCTGTACTGGGGATTGACCCCATGGCCTCATGCTTAGAAGGCAAGCACTTTACAAGCTGAGCTATTGACTCAGCCCCATTATTTTTTGGGTGGAGACCAGGGATTGAATTTAGGGGCACTCTACCACTGATCCACATTCCTACCCTTATTTTGCATTTTACTTAGAGACAGGGTTTCACTGAGTTGCTTAGTGCCTCACCATTGCTGAGACTGGTTTTGAATTCATGATCCTTATGTCTCAATCTTGGAAACAGCTGATATTACAGGCATGCACCACCATGTCTGGCCAACTTCAATCTTAAGGGCTAAAGTACACAGCAAATTATTTAGATCAAAGTCCATTTCAATAACTTGGTACATTATATATATATTCTTAGTTGTTGATAGACCTATATTTTATTTACTTATATGGGAAGCTAAGAATTGAACCCAGTGCCTCACATGTGCCAGACAAGTGAGCTACCACTGTGCCTCAGTCCCAGTCCCCTGGTACTTTTTTATGGGGGATATTCGAGATTTAACTTAGGAATACTTGATTACTAAGACACATCCCCAGGGTTATTTTTTTTACTTTATTTAGAGACAGGATCTCACTGAGTTTCTTAGAACCTCACTTTTGCTAAGAGTGGATTTTAACTTTTGATACTTCTTCCTCAGTCTCTTCAACAACTGGGATTACAGGCTTGCACCAACACACCCAGCCCCTGGTACATTTTTAATACCTGTTTTACATAGATTTTAACCAGTAGCCTTAATTTTTTCTAATATATGTTCGACTTGAATTCATAACCCAGAAATCAGTGAAACAGAATCATTGTTTTTTTGTCTCCAACACTGCTTCTTTTATGACAGTGTCTGAGTTAAGATTTTCCATTGAAGAATTTATTGTGTGTTGTGTTCTCATTCTGACCTCCCATATGACCTAGTTCTGAGTTTTAGAATACCTGAAACAAGGTTCCTAGAGATTCCAAATTTTTTGGAGTATTTAGAAAATACCACTATCTGAGTCTTTCCTTCTAGCGACCAGTTTGATTTTTAAGTGTGTAGCTTCTGAAGGGATGGATTAATTGGATGCTTTGCAGCTGGAAGGCATTTTCTGATATACTTTCTATCTAAAAGGTACTTCATTTTTTCCTTTTATTAGATACTGTGAATAAAGATACAATAAAAATAGACGTGTGGCAATATATTTAGCAAAAGGATTCCAATTCCTTTATATATATATATATCCAGAGTTATTATTAGTGGATTGTATAATTTTTTTACCAAGAATTATTATTTATATCTTTTTATTTATTTAAATACTGGAGATTAACCACAGGGCACTTTACCAGTGTGCTACATACCCAGTCTCCAACACCTTTATTTATTTATTTTTGAGAGAGGGTTTTACTGAGTTTCTCAGGACCTTGCCAAGTTCTTGAGGCTGGTCTTTAACTTGAGAATAAACCCCTAGTTTTCTACCTCTTATCCTCCTAAACCAATGGGAGTACAGGAATACATAACCTTGCACTGCTATGCCAAATTATTACTAGTGGATTATGTGGCATTTTTATTTTGGGCTTTTAAAGAACCTTAACACTTTTATAAAAATATATTTATTAAATGTAATTGTTATTAACATTTTTACATATTTGTGTACCCTGGAATCCCTATTAATTATGAGATATTTGCTTGGTGGTGTTTGGTTTGGTGCTGAGTATTGAACCCAGGGGTGCATACCACTGAGACACATCCACATTCCCTTTTATGTTATATTTTTAGACAGGCTTTCACTAAGTTGTTATGTTAATGAGGCTGTCTTTGAACTAACAATTCTCCTGCATCATTTTTCATCGATTCTAGAATTTCAGACATATGCCACCATACAAGACAATTTTAGATTTTTATAATAGCCATTCCAACAGCATTGAATAGGCTGCAGAAAATCTATTTGATTAATTCATTAAATCTCTGAGGCAAGCTTATGTGAAGTAGCCAGTGTAGGAGTGTTGTGTAAAGATTAGCAAGGATAGTGGAATGTGATAGACATTATTATCTAAAGTACATATACAAAGACAGGAATTGATGTGAACATACTTTATATACCAACAGAGGTATGAAAATTGTTCTATATGTGTAATAAGAATTGCAATGCATTCTGCTGTCATGTACTTAAAAAACAAAACCAAAAAAATAAGAGATTATTTATATGTATTGCTGAGAATCAAACTCAGCTCTTTGCACATGCTAGCAAAGTAGTCTACCACTGAGACACAACTCCAGCCAATGTACCCAGCTTTTTATACTTTCTTTGTAGTAATCAGAAACAACTTTAAAAATTAAAATTGCATTTATATCACTTTTCCTAGTACAGTAATGTATTACTAACTAAACTTATTATTAGTATTTTTAAAAAATAATCTAATGGATGAATGTTTTTTTTTCCAGAGATTATTTTATCACTTTTTTAGGGCTTGGTGAAGGGTCTTCTTTTTTTTAGAGTATGGATGTCTCCTGTTATCAAATGGGTCCATGCTAATTATGTTGAAAATAATGATTCTAAAAGTTCACACAATCCACACATTTTGAAGACAATAGGGGAAAGGGAAAGGACAATATTCACAACCAAAAAACAATTTCCCATGGAAGCCTAGTATCAGTGTCCAACCTGGAGTATAATCCATATCTTTCAGTGATAAGGTTGTTTAAGAACCACAACCGTAGATTTTTGGGATCCTCTAAAGTACCCTGAATGCCTTTAAATAATTTACTCTTCTTCAAAATGAAATTTCTGCTACCTACATAAAAATGAAAAAATTATGAATGAGAAAGGTGAATGAGACTTAAGTTCTGTGGAGGTACTGAGGTTGAACTTTAATTATAGTTTATAAATAGTCAAATAAGAAGGGCATTAGAGTTGTCCCATCTTTTCCAACAGATGATATGGAATACTTAGATGAACTGACATGAAATAATGAAAATACATTTCAGGGAAGTGATATCACAGAAATTTTCAGGGTAGGATCTTGGAAATGTGGGAAAAATATATTCATATACATATACATTTTTATAGAAAAAAATAAGTGATAAGTACACAAGTATGAGGGTAAATTCACTGTCCCACATGCATTGTAGGTTAAAGGTAATGATAAAGTAGTAACTGAGGAGATCCAGAACTCTATAATTGTGGGAGACACTTATAGCAATTTTGAAAAAGAAAATATAATTAAATCCCTTTAGATTTGCCTCTGTCCTCTGTTATTCTTATTAATTTGATTCTGTCAAATGAGATTATGTGGGTATGGTTCTCTCTGAATTTATGTTTTTTTTCCTGTTTTTAGGATTTTGTCAGCTATGTCATGTAAAGCCCTGTCCTAAACTCACTTTGGGGGCTCTTTTACCACCTGTTCTGGACTGCAGAGCAGAGATCTACCTCAATCATTCTATGTAATGAATTGACTTTTGTCAATCTTTGCAAAAAATGATTGGAAGAATAAGCATATTGGAGGGACTTTCATATTCTATAATATGGTTGTCAGACCCTGTGGGGTTAAAGGGTAGTTACTTGCTATGTTAGAAACATCTTCCCTATGAGAAGGTCTTATCTATATATATATTTTTTTGTTTTGGAAGCCCCATAATCCCAGAAGAGAAGCATTTATGGTTTCCAACCAAAGAATGCCAGAAGCCATTAGATGTGAGAAATTACAAAAAATAAAATCTTCTCTTAATGCTTTTAGAGGTAAAAAGTTTACTTCTGTTTTCTGTAAGAAAACTGAAATTTCTCCTTGGCCTGACAATACTTTGATGTTTTAAACTTACTTGGAATTTCTATGTGTTTTCTGAATTCACCCATGCCTGCCTATACATTACCAGGTAACAACCCTCTCTGAAACCTTACTGGTGCCTCATAAATCCTGTCTCCTGCTGACCAAATAACAATTCTCTCTAAATCTCAGTGGCAGCTCATAAATTCTAATGTCTGGAGCTGAATTTATTCTCTACCTTGAAATGCTGAGCCAAATGCTATCTGGCTTTGTATTATGCTTGTCAAAATCTTATTAGATATAAATACCCTAGACACCCACCTCCTTTGTATTTTGTGCGGTAAAAACTTTTTCCTGAAGATAAGGGGGAAGATCTCCAGCATGGCATCTTGTAAGAGACAGTCCTGGCCAGCTTTTGTGTACACAATAGAATCTTGATTTAATCTGATTTAAAATTGGAGTTGGTGGTCTTTTCTTTGTGTTTTGGTTCAACATTAACCTTTTTTTTAAACTTCACTGTAAATAAAACCAAAGAACACAACAAAACTGTTGTAAATGAGCCAGGTGCATAATAATAGTCATTGTTTACTGAAAACACAGTATTCACTATAGAAATGATATAAGCTTAAAAATTAAAAGATAGCTCAAATATCAAGGGAGTTTAAAAGTTAGAATTTTTTTCTTTCAGAATATAGGTAGTAAAATAGGACAAAAGAGAAAATGTGAAGCATAAATATATTAAGTAATATGCAAAAAATTTAAACAAATTATTTATTACAAAAAAATAATATCTACAGAAATGGTTCAAAAGAAGCAGTGTTTTTTTCAGAAATAAACATTTTGACAGGAATGGGAGTTTTGGTTCTCTTTTGAAGTAGTTTTACTCATAGTGAATAATCTTTACAATTCCCTAGGCAGCCCTGTGAGAGCAGAATGCTCTGAGGTTCTCAAGTAAAGTCTTTGAAATAAGTTTACACATTTACATGTTTGATCCTGCAATGGATGGGGTTTGATCAATTTCTGAGATACAGATGAAAGCACCTTTTTTTTGGTCCAGTGCAAAATATTTGACTTTTCTTTTTAACTATAATAATCTCTTTAGCAACAGTGCTTCTCCCTTGGCCCTAACATTAAATGTGTTCCTTTCTGGCCAAACTGCAAGTGTTTCAGATATTTTCCCTCTGCTTTTTTGCTCCCAATATTCACTGTAAGTATGGCCAAAAGCAGCCATTAACATCCATGAAACAGCCTGAATGCTGCACTACCTGTGACCTTTAAACTCTGCCTCCCATGAACTCTCAGTGAATGAACAAATTGTATACAAGTTCTTTGAGAATGTAAGACAAATGCCTCCTTCTCCAATTCTGAATCAATTCCTCATCTCCAATAGTGATATCATCACATCTTTACTGTTCACATTCCTATCAGTACTTTGATCTGAGGAAGGAGGAGGGAGGGAAGTAAGGAGGGAAATGGGAGATTTTGGGAATGAAACTGATTAACTTATGCTGTGTGCATGCATGGATATATCACAATGCCACTATTATATATCATTATAATGCATTGATAAAATATTGTATATATACATATATGTATGTAATATCTGATAAAGTTAATGATCCAGGTTACCATGAATCTAAAATTCTATATTACTTTGAGAAACTTTGCATACAAAAAAAAAAACATAGAATACATACAATAGTACTGTTTAGATGACAGAGATTCTTGGAATCTCTTCAGATTGTTTTATCTCCAGCGAATACCAGTGATCCAAAATCCCAATAAACAATATCTTGTTTATTTATCCTGGTCTGGAGAACCTGAAAAACAGCTTTCTCAGTCTTCTTTATCTAAAGCTATTCTCTATATGAAAAATAACCTGCTATCCTCATATGCTATTCCCTCATCAATTTCAACCTGCCTTC
The DNA here is from genome assembly GCF_964194105.1 of Spermophilus citellus. Lineage (NCBI taxonomy): Eukaryota > Metazoa > Chordata > Mammalia > Rodentia > Sciuridae > Spermophilus > Spermophilus citellus. The sequence goes on along the minus strand of NC_138194.1, from coordinate 5,414,996 downwards.
TTTTTCTACTTAACATTCTGCTGTTTCAAATGTGTTCCTGACTCATAATGTCTTGATCCTCATTGTATCTACACATTCCTCCCTAACCTGTCCCAATTTTTCAAAAATCCCTGTTTTCTAAAATTACTCTAAGTCTTGGTCTTCTCCCTTAGTATTCAGACCCTGGGGAAGGCAAGATGAATGTATTCAGTTCCCTTTTCTTCAATAAGCTATCTTTAAACTTTTGTCAGATCTGGATTTCATCATATAATAATGAACTACCTTAACCCCCAAGAAAGCAAAGGGGAAATTCTATGAAATTAAAATGAGATTAAGAACATTTTCTGCCAAACATGTATCAATTATTCCAAGTTGTTGTAGGTTCAAAAGATGCCTACTACTAGACAAAAGTGCCAAAAATGTCTCTTGAATAAAAGACAATCTAGAAAAACTGTATAGCCCTGTGTATTATTATCCTTACCTCTCACCCTACACCATAGTAAAATCAAAATGGATCAAAGACTTAGGAATTATTATTTTTTTATTAGTTGCTCAAAACATTACAATGATCTTGACATATCATACATTTGATTCAAATGGGGTACATAATCTTATTTTTCCACATGTACAGATTGCAGGATCACATTGGTTATACAGCCAAGTTTATACATAGGGCCATACTAGTGCCTATTGTATTCTGCTACCCTTCCTATCCCCCTCCCCTCCCCTCCCATCACCTATTTCAACCCAATCTACTATGACATGTTTCTCTCTCTTTTTTCTTCTCCATCACACCATCATATATGTAGTTTTGCATAACAATGAGGGTCTCCTACCATCTTCCATGCAATTCCGCTTCTCTCTCCCATTCCCACACACCTCTCGTCCCTATTTAATGGTAATCTTCTTCTCATGCTCTTACTCCCTTCTCTGTTTTGAGTCACACCCCTTATATCAAAGAAGGCATTCTGCATTTGTTTTTAGGGATTGGCTAGCTTCACTTAGATAATCTGCTCTAATGCCATTCATTTCCCTGCAAATGCCATGATTTTGTTAATTTTTAGTGCTGAGTAATATTCCATTGTGCATAAATGCAACATTTTTGTATCCATTCATCTAATGAAGGGCATCTGGGTTGTTTCCACAGTCTAGCTATTGTGAATTGCGCTGCTATGCACATTGATGTAGATGTGTCCCTGTTGTATGCTCTTTTAAGGTCTTTTGGGTATAGTCCGAGAAGGGGAATAGCTGGGTGTAATGGTGGTTCCATTCCCAGCTTTTCAAGGAATCTCCATACTGCTTTCCAAATTGGCTGAACCAATTTGCAGTTCCACCAGCAATGTACAAGCGTACTCTTTTCCCCACATCCTCACCAGCACTTGTTATTGTTTGACTTCATAATGGCTGCCATTCTTACTGGAGTGAGATAGTATCTTAGAGTGGTTTTAGTTTGCATTTCTATGACTGCTAGAGATGGTGAGCCTTTTTTCCTATATTTGTTGATTGATTGTATATCCTCCTCTTAGAAGTATCTGTTCAGATCCTTGGCCCATTTGTTGATTGGGTTATTTGTTTTCTTGTTGTTCAATTTTTTGAGTTCTTTGTATACTCTGGAGATTAGAGCTCTATCTGAAGTGTGAGGGGTAAATATTTGTTCCCAGGACTTACTCTCCCTATTTACCTCTCTTATTGTTTCTCTTGCTGAGAAAAAACTTTTTAGTTTGAATACCTCCCATTTGTTGATTCTTTTTTTAAAGAGAGAGAGAGATGAGATGAGAGAGAGAGAGAGAGAGATAATTTTTTAATATTTATTTTTTAGTTTTCGGCAGACACAATATCTTTGTTTGTATGTGGTGCTGAGGATCGAACCCGGGCCGCACGCATGCCAAGTGGTGAGCATGCTACCACTTGAGCCACATCCCCAGCCCCCATTTGTTGATTCTTAATTTTAACTCTTTATCTACACTCCATAATACAAGTCCAGGCACTGACTTTCTCAACAAGTTCCCTAAAGCTCAAGAAATAAAACCAATGGGCTGGGGTTGTGGCTCAGTGGTAGAGTGCTTGCCTAGCATGTGGGAGGCACTGGGTTTGATTCTCAGCACCATGTATAAATTAATAAAAATAAATATCCATTGACAACTAAAAGAAAATATTAAAAGAAAAAGTTAAAAAAGAAATAAAACCAAGAATCAATGAATGGGATGCAATCAAATTTAAAAGTTTCTGCCAGCAAAGGAAATAATAAAGAGTGTGAACAGAGAGCCTCTAGAATGGAAGAAAATCTGTTGATGGTTATTTCTCTGACAGATGATCAATATTGAATATATAAAGAGTTCAAAAAACTAAATGCCACAAAGCAAACAACCCAATTACTAAATGACAAAAGTACTAATCAGATATTTCTAAAAAAAAAGCAAAAATAAACACACAAATGTCCAACAAATGCATGACAAAAATTGTTCAACATTTCTAGAAATCAATGAAATGCAAATGAAAACTGTACCAACATTTCATCTCACTACAGTCAAAATGCAACTATCAAGAACACAAACAATAATAAATGCCACTAAGGATGTGGTGAAAAATGCATACTGGCTCACTGATACATTGTTGGTGGGAATAGAATTTAGTACAATCATTCTGGAAAGCAGTATGTAGATTCCTCAAAAAATTATGAATGGAAGCACCATATGACCCAGCTATCCCATTTTTTTGTGATTGATCAAAAAAAAATAAAATCAGCATAGTTTAGTGGTATAGCCACATCAATGTTTATAGCATCATAATTTACAATAGCCAAATTATGAAATCAGTCAGATGCCTAACAATAGATGAGGATTAGGAAAATGTGGTATATGTACACAAAATAATTTTATTCAGCCATAAAGAAGAATAAAATAATGGCATTTACTAGTAAATAGATTGAAATGGAGAACTAAGTGAAATAATCAGACTCAGCAAAACAAGGGTCAAATGTTTTCTCTCAGAAGTGGAAACTAGAGCAGAATAAGAGGAAAAAGATTGTGGTGGAGGATCAGGCATCATAAATATATAGGAAATATCAGTGAAGTAGAAAGTGGAAAAAGAGGGAGGGAAGAAGATGGGGAAAAGGAGGAAATAGAAAATAAATTTATCCAAATTGTATTATATGTATATATTAATGTACTAAAGGGAATTTCACCTTAATGTATATGTAGAAAATATGAAACAAAAATAAATACGCCTATAGTCCCAACAAGTTCAAAGCCAGTCTCAGCAACTTACCAAGGCCCTAAACATCTTAGTGAGGCTCTGTCTCTAAGTAAAATATAAAAAGGGCTGGGGATGTGGCTCTGTGGTTAAGCACCCTTGGGTTCAATCCCTGGAACTAAATAAGTAAATAAATAAATGAATGAATGAATGAATGAATGAATGAAAAGAAGATGAGTAGGGTAGAGGAAGAAAGGGAAAGTGGGGCAAATGGAGATTGAAAGCAAATACTTTACATATATGATTTTGTTCAAATGAACCCACTACTATGTATAATAATAATAATGTAAAAAAAAATGAAAGAAAGAAACTTCTCTGTAGTTTGAAAAGACCAAATGGTTCAGAGTCAAAGAAGACATAACTAAATAAGAATATAGGCCTTCCTTCTTAAAATAAAGTCAAGGGAGATGTTAGAGTGTAGAACACAAAGTAATGAGTTATTGTGTCTTTGAAGGTATCTCTTAGAAAACATCTAGAAGGATTTAGAACCATTCCTAGTGACAGCAATGTCTGCTGTCGTTCTAAAGTTGCTAATAAACTTTGTGTAAACCTGTTTATTAGCAACTTTAGAACTACAGCAGACATTGCTGTAGAAGAGCTATGGAAAATCAATATATTAGTATACAGAATACCATTCTCTCCAAACTCACGCTTTAGTGCAATATGCAGTAATAAAGCTAAATCTGTACAACACAATATTGTGTGTTTTCAATTTAAATATAGTATTCCCTTGGTATCCCCAAAAGATAAATTCCAACACCTCCAGCAGCCACCTGAAACCACAGATAATCTTGAATACTACATGTATGTTATATTTTCCACATACACATATATTTATGATAAAATTTAATTCATACATTAGGCATAATAGCAGGTTATCAATAATATCTATAATAAGTTGAACAAATTATAACAATATAGTATGGTAAAAGTTCTGTGATTGCAGATACTCTCACAAAATAGCCTATTGTACTGTATTCACTCTCCTCATGATGAAAAGATATGCAATAGATGAAATGAGGCAAATAACATAGGCATTCATAGCATTAGGGAAAAATGTAAGGGTCACTTGAGTACATTTACTGAGAAAACACTTATCTGATAACTAAGAGAGCTGCTAGGTGACTAATGTACAGGTAGTGCATGCATCATGGACAGTGAGATTATTTGCATCCTCTACAGTTTGGAGTAGTACACTGTAAGAGTTGATCATACCACTCAGATTGTGGTGCACAATTTAAAATATGATTTGTTTATTTCTGGAATCTGCCATGTAGTATTTGGGGGCCATGCTTTACTACAGGTAACTGAAACCAGAGAAAGAAAAACTGTAGAAAAGGAAGAACTATTGTAACTCCAAGAAAATTACCCCAACACTATGGTGATATTCTAGACTACACCACAGTCTTTCATAGTTAATGTACTTCAAAAAATGGGTTCTGGGGTAAAAATTACCTAATTTTAAATGGAACAAAAATGGAACTATAATGACAATGACTCCTCTATAAATTATCTTTTCCAGTTTTTCTCAAAATGTTTCTAGGGGAAGAGGTCTCCCAGTGAGCACCGCATCAGCTTCATGATTCTACCAGTGCAGTCACTTAGTTCACTGCTAGTGTAGTGCTTCACAATGCCCTGCCTGAACCCCGAATCCTAGAAAGTGTTCAAACCAGGTCTGTGATGGAATTAGAGAATTTACCATATGGTATGTTCCTTTATATATACTTTTCTTAGAGAGAGAGAGAGAGAGAGAGAGAATTTTAATCTTTATTTATTTATTTTTTAGTTTTTGGCGGACACAACATCTTTGTTTGTATGTGGTCCTGAGGATCCAACCCAGTCCGCACGCATGCCAGGTGAGCACGCTACCGCTTGAGCCACATCCCCAACCCTATATATTATACTTTTCCTATATTTATTGGGCATTTTAAAGCCAAGAATGACTGTTTATATTAAGTGATAAAAGCACTGTTAATCACTTAAGCAGAAATTCACACACTTAATTGAAATGTTAATATTTCAAAATCTGTCCAAGAAACTAACATTTGAAGAAACAGACTCTTTTCCAATTAAGTTCTGCTCTCTGACAGCTGTGATAGAACATTCAGTTTTTTTTACTTCCCCTACAAATCTCATCCAACCCTTTTTTTGTTTACTCCCCCCTCAAATCTCACCTATAGAACACATTCATTCATGTTCCCAATGTCCATTGGCTACAGGAATGTAAGACATCAAGAATAATAGACATAGGGCATATCTTGGAAGCATTCCTTAAAGGTTGATGTAGAATCCACTCTCCCTGTCCATAAATTAACCCAGTACCATTAAAACCTGAGGGAATTAAAGTTCTCAGACTTCCTGACAAAAAGGATCTCTGTTTATATTTTAATCCCTTGCAAATAAATAAATAAACACTGATCCACATGAACTCCTAATAATAAGGTCAGAAACTAGTCTAAGGCTTCAAGTCCAAAATAATTGGAAAATTTGAATGGCTTTTGATGCCAGACCCCAACACCATCCTGGCTTCCATATGCCTTCTAGCACTACTCATTTGACCATTATTGACTCTTGTTTTGCTTTTTCTAGCACTACTCATTTTACCATTATTGATTCATGTTTTTCTTTCTTAAAACTATTCATTCAGTCTTACTTCTAATACTCATTCACCTTTATAAACAAATACAGACACACACACACACACAAACACACTCACATACACACATACACACATGCTTGACAAGTTATACCCCAGGGACTTACAGAATACCCGACACATTTTCCTTGAAACTTAGGGATTTAACCTTTCCTTGTGATTCAATCTCTACCCACAATATAGATGCAAACTTTCTTTATTAAATGTGCAAGTCTTCCTGTATTGTATTAAAAGACTTTGGATCTAAAAATGATAAGACTCAAGAAATATTTCAGTTTTTCCACTCAGCCCCTAAGTGCCCTATGTAGGCCATGGATTTTTCCTGAGGGAAATATATTAGTTGATATTGAAACTACTCCGAACCAACCTAAACCATGTGATAACTCCAGGCTTTCTAAGACTAACTAGCTATTGTAAAATGTGGATTGTTCTCTTGGACTATAGAATGTTCTTTATAGTGCTTAACTAAGGCAATTGTATCTGCATCTGACCCTCTGTAATGGGACTTCTCTATAACAATATTGAAATTCCTAAAATCTTTCCTTTATATTGCCCTTATATAAGGATCTCATGACTTCATGAAAGAGAAGTACATGCCTTACTCCTCTTATCTCAGAAATAAAATGGAAATCAGAGGCATAGAGAAAGTTAAATTTTATCCTGGATTTTGTACCTTTCTCTCTTCATTTAAAAGTTATAGTCACAAATAAGAAAAGACAATAGTTAACCCAATTTTGTGTTTGGTCATACCCTAAACATCTATTACCTCATGCAGTTCAGTTTCTTTTTCTGAGATGGCTGAAAATTCCTTGGCTTCTTGACTTACCTCTTACAAAATCCATCTACTCTCTATTCAGATAGGTACACACCAATGTCAAAAATCTTTGTTTTTCTATCCCACCTTATCCTCCCTAAGGAGACAATTGGGTGATTGTATTATCCTCATTGGAGTTTCAGCCCTTCCATGCCTGACTGTCAAATTCTCTCTTCCAAGTACAGACCTTATCCTCTTTGTTGATAGTTCTATATCTACACTTTAGAAATAAATTTCCAGGCTAGATATGACAGTCAGTTGTCAAAGCCCATAGAATATAAACTTCTACCCTGTGTAAAAATAGATTAGATCACTGATCTTATAGCTCTCACATGGACCTGTTTTTGGCTAAAGACAAGAGTGTTAACATTTATAAAGATGGTAGATAATTTTGAAGTTAATACATTACTTTGGAATGTTATAGAAAACCATATTTGTGACAATAGCTGGGGTAACACCCAGGTAGGAAAACATCCAACATGTATTCAACGTTTTTCACATGTTCAGTTTCTGTGGGTTGGGGGATTTTAAATTCCTCATTAAAGGATCATGTTGTAAGCAGAGTATGTTTAAGATCTTTCCTGACTGGAGTAAAAGTAGGCCAGCTTTAGGAGCTGCTGGCTTTGCATATTTATCAGCCAGTAAATTTTCTTTTGTGTTTGAGATTTTTTTCCTTATCTGAACTTTTATTTAATCCCTAAAATCTCATGGTATGAATGTGTTCTTACTGATACAAAAATGCACCACTTAATGATGGGGTATATTCTGAGAAATGCATCATTAGGCAATTCCATTGTTTTGCAAACATCATAAACTGTACGTACACAAACTATAACAGCTATAATATTACTAGAAAAAAAGTCTTACCACCATAATATATGTGGACTATCATCAATCAAAACATCACTAGGCAGCCTATGCCTGACTATGCATTTTTTAACCAGAGGGTGAAATTTTCCCATGTAAAAGAGCCAGTGCCAGCACTACTATTACATTTTTCTAGACCTTGTATTCCCCACGAGGAGTATTCCACTGATTCTTTTGACTAACTGAGGGGCACATTTTACTGGCAAAATTATTCAACAAATATAAAATTTCATCCCCTATTCCCAAAATTAAATTCTTATTTTTATGCTCATTTTTCTGCAATAATAAAACTGTTAAACTGTTAAAATTGTGGCTTATTTAGTTTACAAAAATATGTAATCTCCCTTGCTCTAAAGTTTTCTGCTAAGCCCTGAGTGCCCTCCAGTATTATCCTGCTGGGATGCAAAGACTTTGTCCACATGAAATAGTTACTGGACAATTTGTGAGACTTCTCTATTCTGATTGAGCTATTGAGGAGTCAAACCTCATTAATTTGGAATTCTAAAGTACTAGAAAGGACTTATTGATTGTACCTATATTTATCCTCAACAGACTGAAGCGCTTTTCTTGATCTTTTCTCCCAAACCAACCCACCACCTAGATTGCATACTTAGTTCTCTAGAAAACTAGTGTTGAATCCCATAGGAAGGTCCTTTAGTATTCTCCTTATCATTAACACTACTGCGAAAAGGTAGGTGGCACAACCATGGATTTATATGTCTTGTCTTAAAAGGCACAAAAGCTAGTCCAAATGGAAATTGGTAATAGCCAACATTTAAAATCTGAAACCAAGGTTGTCTTTAGAAGATGACATCACAAGGTAGACTTTCCAGGGACTTTGGAACAAGAAGATGACATCATGAGGTGTTCCTTCATAGTCTTCTGGTATTGGACATAATTCTGGGCTCAGAAGGGAACATTTGTTCAATGGTTAGAGTGAATGTTTGGGTATTTCCTGAAAACTCTGGATGTCTATACCATCACCAGCAATAATGGGTGACATAGGAAAAGTATTGGATCGTTGATGCATCTCTTATTGTACTATGTAAGAACACCATGTTTGTCCATATGCTCTGCTATAACAAATTGCCATTCATAATATAACTTATGAATTAAGAGTAATTATTTTTCATAGTTGTTAAGGCATGTAAGTCCAAAATCAGGGTGCTCATATCACTGGTGTTTAGTGAGGGCCTTTTTTCCAAAGAACTTCCTGTGACTTCATATGCAGAATGTGCCAAGCCATTAATCAGATTCATGAAGCCAAAGCTGTCTTAATGTACTCAAGTGCAAAACTCTAACTCTTCATATCATTACACTGGGGTTAGTTTTCAACATATGAATTTTGGAGGAATACAAATATTCATACCACAGCAGAAATTTAGGTGCCATTATCCAGGACTACGTTTGACTAACACCCTGTATTTATTTCTTCACGGTCAACAGAGAAGTAATTACACAAAACATGTAGTTACTTTATGTAACTACACTTCCAAATTTCACAGTAATTCTTACTTTATCCTGATAATACTTGATGAACATATTCTCTTTTTTTAGATAACTGAGACTAGCAACATGCACACAACTGCATATTACTTGTTCATTTACTTGATTTGGCTAGACTTTTTAACAGTTTTCTTTCCTCCCCATGGCCATAGTAACTTTAGTTCATTTCCAAGTTTAAGAAAGTACAACCTCCCTTAAAAGCTTTCTGTCTATTGCCCACAGCAATAGACATTTCCTGCCATACCACCACATTCCTGTCTACTCATCTTATCTGCAGGACAGATTTTCCCTCAAATATTGAGCTAGATGGACTTACACCTCATAACATAAAAGTCTTCTTTTTCTCTTTGATTTGAGATACTTGCAGACCTTAAAGTTAGAGTGTTTCCACTATTGCAATAATATTTTCAAACAAAGTCCTTAACTAAGCCCAGATTTATTTTTGATAGCACACATATATTAGTATGCAAAGAAATATGAAGAATATGTTTTGTTTACACTGTCTGCTTCATATCTGTTGCTATAAATCATTCTAAATTTTTATTTCAAGTAAAATGATTTGGGAACAATAACAACTTTTATAAGAATATTGGCTTCCAAGTGGAGAAAGGAGTGATTAGATTGTGCTCATAGCAACTACATCAGGAGACTTAGCAGTTGGATAACATATCAATTCTTTCTTTCTTTCCTTCCTTCCTTCCTTCCTTCCTTCCTTCCTTCCTTTCTTTCTTTCTTTCTTTCTTTCTTTCTTTCTTCCTTTCTTTTTTCTTCTAATTTGTGACATGACACCAGAATGCATTTCAATTCATAGTACACATATAAAGCATAATTTTTTATATCTCTGGTTGTGCACAAAGTAGAGATACATCATTCATATCTTCATACATGTACTTAGGGTAATGATGTCCATCTCATTCCACTATCTTTCCTACCTCCATGCCCCTTTCCATCCCCTGCCTCTCCTTTGCCCTATTTAAAGTCAGTCCAGTCCTCCCATGCTCCCCCAACATGCTCATCATAAATCAGCATTCACATATCAGAGAAAACATTCAGACTTCTCTTTTTAGAGATTGACTTACTTAACTTAGCATAATATTCCCCAACTCTATCCTTTTACTTGCAAATTCCATGACTATATTATCTTTTAATGCTGAGTAATATTCCATTTTGTATATATACCATAGTTGCTTTATCCATTTGTCTACTGAAGGGCATCTTAGTTGGTTCTACAGTTTAGCTATTGTGACTTGTGTTGCTCTAAACATTGATGTGGCTGTGTCCTTGTAGTATGCTGTTTTTAAATCCTTTTCATATAGACCAAGGAGAGGAATAGCTGTATTAAATGGTTGACAAAGGACAGCATCCCCTCATGTTCAAAACACTAGAAAAACTAGGGGGAAAACAAAAACATATTTCAACATTGTAAAAGCTATCTATGCTAAACACAAGGCCAACTTCATTCTAAATGGAGAAAAATTGAAAGCATTCCCTCCAAAAACTGGAACAAGACACACATGCCCTCTTTCACCACTTCTATTTAACGTAGTTCTTGAAACACTGGCCAGAGCAATTAGAAATATGAAAGAAATTAGAGGGATATGGATAGGATTTACTGACAAAATGATTCTATACCTAGATGAACCAAAATATTCCACCAGAAAACTTCTAGAACTAGTAAATGAATTCAGCAAATTACCAGGGTATGAAATCAACACCCATAAATCAAAAACATTTTTGTATATCAGTGACAAATCCTCTGAAAAGGAAATGAGGAAAATTACTTCATTTATAATAGCCTCAAAAAAAACCCAAACAAACAAACAAACTTGGCATCAACTTAGTGAAAGAGGTGAAAGACCTCTACAATGAAAGCTCCAGTACACTAAAGAAATAAATTAAAGAGCACATTAAAAGATGGAAAGATCTCCCTTATTCTTGGATAGACAGAATTAGTATTGTCAAAATGAACATACTACCAAAAGCACTATACAGATTTAATGCAATTCCAATCAAAATCCTAATGACATTCTTCATAGAAATAGAAAAAGCAGTTATTAAATTTATCTGGCAATATAAGAGACCCAAAATAGCTAAAGCAATACTTAGCAAGAAGAGTGAAGCAGGTGGCATCACTATACCAGAGCTTCAACTATACTACAGAGCAAGAATAATAAAACAGCATGGTATTAGCATCAAAATAGACTTCTAGACCAGAATAGACTTGTACAGAATAGAGGACACAGAGGCAAACCCACCTAATTACAGTTATCTTATAGTAGACAAAGGCACCAAACACATAAATTGGGAAAAGACAGCCTCTTCAATAAATGGTGCTGGGAGAACTTGGAATTCGTATGCAGCAAAATGAAATTGAACCCCCATCTCTCACTTGCATAAAACTCACCTCAAATTGGATCAAAGGCCTAGGAATTAAACCAGAGACACTGCACCTAATAGAAGCAAACATAGGCCTAACTCTTCATCATGTTGAATTAGGCCCAGAAATCTTATGAAAAGACTCCTATAATGGAAGAATTAAAATCAATAAATGAAATGAATCCAAACTGAAAAGCTTCTCTGCCAAAGAAACAACCAGTGAGTTGAATAGAGAGCCTAAATTTTGGGAGCAAATTCTTACCCCATGCATATCAGATAGAGCGCTATTCTCTAATTATATAAAGAACTCTAAAATAACCAAATTAAGCAATGGGCCAAGGAACTGAACAGACACTTTTCAGAAGATGATATAGAATCAATCAACAAATATGTGAAAAAATGTTCAATATCTCTAGCAATTAGAGAAATGGGAATCAAAACTACTCTTTAAGATTTCATCCCTCTCCAGTCAGAATGGCAGCTATTAAGAATACAAACAACAGTAAGTTTTGGTGTGGATGTGGGGAAAAATAAATTCATACATTGCTGGTTGGACTGCACATTGGTGTATCCAATATGGAAAGCAGGGTGGATATTCCTTGGAAAACTGGGAATGGAACCACCATTTGACCCAGCTATCCTTCTCCTCTGTCTATACCCAAAGGACTTAAAAACAGCATACTACAGGGACAACCCCACATCAATGTTTATAGCAGCAAAATTCACAATAGCTAAACTGTAGAAACAGCCTTGATGCTCTTCAGTAGATACATGTATAAGGCAACTGTGGTATATATACAAGTTGGAATATTACTCAGCATTAAAAGAAAAAAAATCATGGCATTTGCAGGTAAATAGAGTTGGAGTAAATAATACTAAGTGAAGTTAGACAATCCCAAATAACCAAATGCCAAATGTTTTCTCTGATAGAAGGATGCTGATTCATAATGGGGTTTGGGTGGGGAGTGTGGGAGAATTAGAGCAACTCTAAATAAGAAAAGGAGTGAGAGGGGAAGGAAGGGAGCATGGAGTTAAGAAAGATAGTGGAATGAGATGAACATCATTACCTTAAGTACATGTATGAATACATGAATGATGTGACTCTACTTTATGTACAACCAGAGATATGAAAATTTGGGCTCTATTTATATAATATGAATTGTAATGCATTCTGTTGTCATATATAACAAATTAGGATTTTAAAAAGTTAGCTTTATGACAAATTTTCAAATAGCTGTCTTCTACATGATTTCCACAATCTGACTCAGGGTCACACCCAATCTGATAATTTAGATTTAAAGAAATACAGTCTCCTGAATGTGGAAAACAAAATGAATTTGAATGATTTGTTTTGAAGCCAGTGCACTTGCTTTATCATTTCAGCCCTCACACTAATATGTTAACTTGAACTCTGTCAAACATGTTCCTTGAGCATTAGTGATTGCCACAGCAAAGTGAAGAATGCTAGGGATAAACTGTTAAGACATAATAAATGAATCCTCTTAGGAAGCTTGCATCTCCTCATTTACAAAAAGAATTGTTAAATTAAATGATATCTTTGCTTTATTCAATCTCTAATAATTTCTAAACAGCAAGTGTTTGTCAGAGCTGTTATTGAGAGTTTGAGAAACATTAGAAATAAAATTATCCAGCTTTCCCTAATACATAGCTTGAACCCAAGCCTAAGTCAAGTATTTATGATAATGAACACTGATTATATAAGACAGGAGATAAGACAACTGGGGAAAAGGGAGGTTTTGATGTGTGGGAGTGTCGAGAGACTTAAGAAGGAACTACGTGTTAGCATGAAAATACTGTCCTTGTCCTCAGTAGAATGAATAGGACATAACTTTCTATGTTCCTATATATGAATACATGGCCACTGTAACTCCACAACATGTACATCCACAAAAAAATGGGAAGTTAAACCTATGTATATATGATATATCAAGATGCATTCTATTGTTATTTATAACTAAAAAGAACAAATATGCTTATAATATTTAAGGAGAAAAAAACAGAAAATACTGTCCTCAGTACCTTGAAAATATATTTTATTTTTGCTTTGTCTGAGACTCTACTTTCTTGCCTGCAGTACTCTGAAGACTTATTGAATTTATTAATTAGTCTCTCAGCCAGTATTTTTGTTCCAACCCTCTATTGAACAATATAAACATAAACAGCCAGAATACTCCTAAAAGAGTTATATCTATGACTTTCCACTTAAAATCTTATCATAACTTCCCAAGCACTTACAATAAAAAACAAACCACCTCCCTGACCTACACAGTCTTGCATGACGTGGCCTTTGCCTGTGCCTCTTGCTCCCAGCCTGTCCTCTCTGCTCACTTCCCTGACACCATGCCAGCAGAACCATGTTTCTGTTTCTGGTTCTTGACCCCACTGATTTCCCTCCTGCTTTTGGTCCAGGAACATGCTATTTCCTCTTCTTTATGAGCTCTTCTACCAGATCTTTAGCTGGTTGTCTCTTTTATCCTTCCTTCTCTCCCCAAATGCTGTAGCACTGTGCTCACCAACCTTGTTTCATATTTTGCATAATAGACTTTGAGAGTGATTGAAGTTTTCGTTTTATTTATTTTATTTGTTTTTCATGTTCCATCTACTTACATATAATAGATACTAAAATGTAAGCTTTATGACAGTAGTTGCTCAGATGAACTAACTGCTGCATCCCAGATATAAGATGTATAGAACCACCTCTAATAAACAGCACATTCTCAATAAACATTTACAGATAAAGTTTAGGCAGTAAAGACGAGATCTATATATTTGCATATCTGACTATATTTTTCCAAATTAAGGACATATCATATATTTTATGCTGTCATATGATATATTACATATTATATTATACATTATGCATTTCTGAGATGCATTATATCTGTAAGTTTTTTATTTGCATTTTATAATATCATTATATATACACATATATATTCATTTATATATATAAGTGAATAACATATACATATATAGAGAGAGAGAAATTTTTATGCTCTCAGCATGAATGAAGAAAACTACACATGCACTTACATAAATATATATGAATTACTTACTCAAGAATAGCTGGAAGACTATTGTTTAGAAGTTAAAATTGGGTAGTTTTTTTTCTCATTTCCTTTTGTTTTTGAGATAAGATCTCATTGTGCTGCACAGACTGGTCTGGAACTCAAAATTCTCAGTTTCCTGAGTAGCTGAGATTATAGGCTTGTATCAATTTATCCAACCTGATATTGGCTTGTTTGGGTGTTCATGGTTAACAATGTAAAAATGTGCTGAAAGTAAAATGTTTTCATGCATAATTGTGTAATAATAATTGTCTTCATCACTTTTTCAGATTGTTCTAATATTTATTTATGAATTCAGGTTCTAGGTATCCCTAAATAGTTTTGGATATATTCCTAATATTCTGTGAAATAAAAATAAAAGCCCTCAATCATCCATTATACAAGTGAACTTTCCCATCATACAGTAATCATATACATACAAACTGAGTAAATTTATACAATTTTATTTTTAAATTAAATTTATTTTCACTGGTACATGAAACATAAAACTATATAATAAATGGATAAGATGTTTTGATACAGGTAAGTGTTGTGTAATATTTGAATCAGGTAAAACATCTATCTTCTCATCATTTCTGTATGGTAAAAACTTTAAAAACTTTTTGTAGCTTTTTGAAAAGTATAGTGCATTTTGTTATCTATATTCATCCTACTGTGAAATAGCACACCTATATAACTGTTACTTAGTTCCCTTTCAATTGTCCTTTTATAGTATAATATGAAATTTAACACTTTCCTATTATATAAAAATTTAGATTTTTGAAATAAATATTGTTTCTACTCTCTCCTAATATTAAAAGAGAGAATACATACAAGTAAAATTTATCAGTATATATGATCTTGTTAGCTTTCTGTTGCTATGACACAATACCTGATACATTATTATTATTATTATATTATTTTGTTGGCTCATGGTTTCAAAGGGTTATGTTGCTTGTCGTCCTCACATTAGGCCTCGAGTGAGGCTGAACATTATGACAGGGAGTATTTGGTGCAGTAAATCTTCTCACAGAGAAAAGAAGGGACTGCAAAGAAATTATGTTCTTCCAGGGAATGCCCCTGAACTACTTCCCAAAGTAGGACCTACCATGTATGGCTTTCATTATCTCCCAAGAGTCCATTCAGTTATTAATCTTAAATCCATTGATAAATTCAGAGTATGTATGTCCAAATATTTTCCAAAAGAAGGACCTCTCATTATTGCTGCATTGTGTGCCAAACCTTGAATATATGAGCCTTTGGGTTCTTACCCATAATAATGTGCAAAAGCCTCAATTATAAAAAATTTAATTGTATTTCATAAAATTTGTGAAAAGCTATAAACCTGAAAATCAAATTTAAGCATAAACTAAGAAATTGTTTTAAAATACAGCCATATGGTGATTGAAAATATTCCTTTATTTTAACCTGAAGCCAGCTAAACTAATCTTACCAGTACAATGTACTTTAGTTTTAGTTTTTGTTCTGTGTTGAGCATTATCAATAAACCATATGGTATGTAATGTTTGTTTCTTATTTGGTGCCTATTTGCAAGATTGATTTATCCTTTTAATTGAATTTATTCATTTCAATCAATAATACATCAAATCAATAAAAAAAGCTAAAGCATCCCAAGACATATTCAGAAGAATGCTGTCAAGGTACTGAAAAACACTGTGTAAATCATTTCTGACAAGTATATGCTCAATGGCCTGTAGAAATGTGAATGATAACTGTTTGGTTTAAGTGACGAGTTCAATAAAGGTTATTAATATGTGTTCATCTAAGGATAGTATTGAAATTCTCTTTAGAAAGGTCAGATGATAATATTTTAATTGAATTTAGTCAAAGGATTTTTATGCAATAAAACAGATTTATTAGGCATATAACATCTGGCACATTTTATTCCAGGATCCTAGTAAGGAATTAAAAATATGTTTATAATTCAGATTGTAAAATTCTAGAAAACACATATTGCCTGGCTGCAACTATATTTCATTCAGAATAATGTGGGTCCAATATCTATTATAAAATTATCTTTTTACAATAGAAATCTATTCTCTAGTATTTGAAAGATTAATAAAATTTATTTTTGCCCCATACTGAACTTAATTCTATTTATATTTTTAGGAAAATAAAATCAAGTTTCTTTCCTAATGCTGTATTTGTCTGTGATATTGCCTCATCTCTCTGTTTTTCTCTTTTCTTAGAACTGGGTACTCCTGAATGAATAAAGACTATAATAGCATTTTTACTACAATCGATATCAAAATTAAAACTACAGTAATCCAAGGATTAATGATGAGAAAGATTATAGGTGTTTGGCAATTTGCCATCTCTCAATTATTATTTTGACTAATTCCTCAGTGTCTTAAATAGACATCCTCCAGTGGTCCAAAGCCTCTGCTACTATGCAATAACACAACACTGAATGAGCATATATTGATGGCCTTACTTGACTTCACAATTGGAGACATATAAAAGGAGTCTAGCTGCCACTACATAGTTGGGTTATAGCCTTGCTCAATTGTTTTGCCTACCAGGAGGCAGTTGTCTTGATGACTGATAATGAGGCAGGTTCTGGTGCATAAAAACTATGTACTCATGCTAACACTTCAGTTTTTTGGTAAACATAAGATAGCCAAAAAAAAAAAAAAAGAGAGAGAAGAAAGTCAACTAATGAATGGAGTAGTCCAGGTATTACAGGAGTGAATATAACTTCTTGCATCAATTTATGTGCCATTGATAAGCTATTATTATCATATACTATATTCCATAATATATCTTAAGAAGGGGCTTATTTTTCTAAATTCATTATACATCAAATATTTAAGTTTGTAGCTAGGAAATTGAGACAGATGGCCATTCAATCTGTATGCAAAGCAAGAAAATTTCAGTGTAATAGGATGAAGAGTACCTGCCAATAATTCATATTCTAGCTTTCCTTAAGTTGACTGAATAAAAACAATAATAAAAATGTTAGTTTTGCTATAATAGCAATCACTGTAGTTAAACAACAATACCAGCAACCACGATGACAATGGAATATGCCCTAACTCTAATGTTAAGAGGGTTGATAAATGTGATTTAAAATAGGTAGTAAAAATTCAAGATACTTTGAGAAATGTTGTGTGAAATGAGGGCTCAGGGGCCATGCTAATCTTATTCCCTGTAAGAAACCTGAATGGTTTCCTATCCTCAGGGCTGGACTAACTCCATAGTTCAGGCCAAGTGGATTTCACTAATGCCAAGTCAGTAGACAGTGTTTCCAAGGGCAACATACTACTTTTTCTATCCAAAGGGCATAAAATATGGATTAACCTGTGTGCCACCAAATAATATCAGATGGTCTTCCTGAGTGGAATATTGAAAACATTCTCCAAATGTACAAATTACTCTGTTCATAAATTATATTTCCTAAACATTTATATTATTTCTTTATTCCTCCTGAGGTAATACTGACATAAAAGCAGGATTACACTCCAAAATAAAGAGTGTAAATGGCCAAACAATTTTTAAAAATATCACTCAAAGCCTTCTTCCAATTGTAGATATCAATCTAATGAATGAATACAATTAAAGATAAATACCCAGAATAAACCTCAAAACATGTGAATGGTTTATAAAGAAATTAGTAGCAAGTATATTCCTCTTTTCGTCTCATTCTTAATTCTAAGGAAATACTGAGGATTTACATTAATATAGCTTACAAGTTAATTAGATAAGAAAATGTAGGTAAATAGGAGGACAAGAAAATTTTTATCTGAATATGCTATAAGATTAACTATACTTTCATATTCCCAGGAAGAGTTAGATATTTACAAACTGGAAAAACTAGTTAAAATGAACCTCAGGCTATTTAAAGACCTTTAAAATAAGAACAATAGACACATCCATAACAGAAATTGAATTAATATGATAATATAATAATTTGCTATTCTGATTTGATAAAATAAGGTCTGATGTTTGTAGATGCACTAGAAAGGATTGAAGAAGACAAGGAGTATCCCCACTTGTTAACATCTGGATCTAGTTCTGTTTTTGCAGCAATTAAAGCCTAAAGAAGTTCTTGTTTCAATTTAGTCTGTAGCATTCAAAGTTACATGTGATGTTTTTATAAACATTCTCTATATAGAAAATTATTTTTGTAATTTTGCTAACAACATAATAATGAGTATGCATGTATTAAAAGTTAATTTCTTAAATTATTTAAACTAAAATGAGAAAATGTATTGCAGTGGAGAAGAGCTAGTTCATACTATGTATACTTTTGAATGGAAATTCCATCAATTGCCATTTGACCAAACATTACCAACCTTCATGCACCCATGGGAAGACTCTTTGCAGAAATGGCAAGGATGTTAAATCACTCGAGACAATTATACTTTAATATCACAATGCCAAAATCTCAGAGGTTTAAGCCACAAAGATTATTATTTTTCTAAGGCTATGTGTCCATTATGGGTGTCTATAACTGCTCAAAATCATCTTGTTTTGCAGAACAGGCTGACTGAGAAAACTGACAGGAAAATGGCAGGATTGGAACAAAGTGAAAAGAATCTGTCAAGCGAAGGATAACACAAAGATTTAGTTAGAAAGTGGCAGACATCACTTCTGCTGACATTTCTTTTGCCAAAGAAAGTCATATGAATACTCCTGAGGTAAGCAAGAAGAGAAAGCCAAATATTCCTTCAAGGAGTGTGTATGTTGGGTTGGGGGACACAAGTTTCTTGACCAGTCTGAAATCAAAGGATCAAAAATGCATGAGCCTCCTTGAAGCAGGATAACTGAGTGAATATGATCGATAACAGTTTTTCCCTATCACACCCCTCTTATCCTGCATTTAATACCCTGCAGAGTCATGGGCTATCAGCCCAGGGACATGAGAAATGATTTCCCTATGCTTGTTATTGCCATTTGAATTATCACATGAGGGCCAGTTCCTGCAGATCACCCATCATCTCATGGTGTCTAACTCCTACCTGTCTATGAGTTCTGTGAATACCCTTATATATTTATGTGATCTATCAGTCCTCTAAAATTTATGCTTTTCTCTTCTAGAAATTTTGCCTTTTATCTCACATTGTATACTTATTTCCACAAGCATAACTTGTCCCTTACCATTATTCAATAAATGCAATTTGATGTTTAGTATAATTTCATATATTATACAATACTCCATCTTTCCAACTCATTTGTTCTACTGTCCCCAAAACCAATACATTCAAATCAACAGTGTTTACCATGGCTTGATCCTAGAATCTATTCCCAGCACCTTTGCCTTCTCACATTCTCACCTCCCTAAAGACTCAGCCAAAATTCTAGAATCAGTCATTACTGTGTAAACATTTTCAATTTCAAACAATCACTCCGTATTATTTACACATTACTTTGCCTAGACTTAAATTTGGTTAAATCTGAATCTCCACTGTCTTGCAACCTGGGTCCCAAATAAACTAGAGAGCAAAAATAACCTTCTTGAAAAGTTTCACCTAGATTCATACTTATTAATTTCCAGGGACTCTTTATGCTGCCTGGTATCCATATTGTATTTCTGTTATTCAATCAAACTTTCATTTTCCTGTCATTTACTCATTACTTTTCACCTCTCCTTTTCTTTCAGCAAATCTGTGTTCATTCTCTCTTGATTTAATGGACTTGCTCCCTGTTTCACTGTCAAAATTTGAAGCAACAAAAGAGAAACTGCACTAGGATCCACCATCTTTCTACCCACCTTCTTGTGTCTTCACATACACTATAATATTGTATTCGAACCACCCATTCTATTGGCAAAAGGCATCCTCTCATTTTTTTCTTTATGCCTACTTTTATAAGCAAATACAGCTCCTCACTCTTCTCTCTTTCCAGTTATTCTCAATTGCCATTCTCCATAAAATTAAATCTTAATGTCATTCCTCTTAAAAATTGAAAATGGAAAACTAAAATCTATTTTGCCCTCACTTTCCTGCCAAGCTAGTAACCTATCTTTTTTTCGTAATGCTAAATGAATTGTTATGTAATTTCTGTTTTCTAAACTATTTTAAGAACTATTAAATTTGGGACCAAATTTATTATTTTACCTTGTTCTATTCTACCATCATCTGTCTTCTAAACAGTTACAATAACTTCCTCTTTCTTATCTCTATGTCTCCATTAGCCCCTTTATAGAGTAGTCTGAATTCAGAAGTCAGAGTTAAAATATAAATAAAACAATTCCTTTGTAGCTTTGGTATAGAGAGTTTTAAGTTACCTACAAGATGCCCAAGTCTTACTGAATATATCTCTTCTTTCAGTTACTCAGACAGTAATTTATGTGATATTTTGAAGGGATTTTGCAGATTTAGTTAAAGTCCCAAATCAACTGAAATTAGATGATTATGTTGGGTAGGCTTGATTTAATTAGATGGGGCTTTAACAGGGCTTTTGCTCCTCCTGGTAAAGATCTGAGAAGTATGCAAGGGATTTGACATGAAAGTCTCCATTTCTGGTTTGGATTATCATAGAGGCCACATGGCAAGAAATGCCAAAAGAATCTATAAGCTGAGAGCAAAGTTCAGTTGACAGCAAAAAGAACATGAGGGCCTCAGTCCTACAACCATAGGAAATAAATTGTGTCAATAACCTGAATGAACATATTAGTAAAATTTCCTCTTGAGCCTGACCAACACTTCGATATTAAACTTTTTTTTTATCCCAAGAAGATATTCCAGGCATAGCATACTTGAACAGATTTAGAGAACTGAGAGCTAATAAATACATGTTTCAAACCACTAAATTTAGGGAATTTGTAATATAGTCCAACAGGATCCTACTGTACTGACCATTCAGTGCCTTCTCATATCATTCAATGTCAAACTCAGTTTAATTTTGCCCCTGAACTTTGGTTATGATCTCTCATTCCTAAATCTCACTTCTCTAATTATGTCAGGTCTTTTCCTCTTTTCCAAGGATTCCAAAATTGACCTCTTCACATTACCAGAAGTTCTATGAATAGGCACGCATGTGCCCAGTTCAGACCTTTTTATTGGCATTTCTCATTTTTTTGGAATGTTATTACTGATGTATCTGTGTGAGGATTCATTCACCCATGCACAGGAACTCTTTTCTTACATAAAGTCTCAATGGGGTTTTCATTAGACTTACATGAAATTACAATTTCTTTCCCACTAGCAACACTCCATACTTCCCTTCATTGTTCTATTTTTATGAACTAAGAAGAATACCATCTTGTGGTGATAACTCATTTGCCTAGCTCATTGTTTGTCTTCATGTATCATGAAAATATTTTCCTGTTTCATCAGTGAAGGAAATTTTTCTCTATGTGAAGTGCTTTATTCTGAATTATCAGAATAGTATCTAGTATATAGAAGTCACTCAGTGCATATTTGTAATATAAAAATTATCAAAATATCTTCTATTATTCTTTCAGAAATCCTGGTAATGTTGCACTTAGAAGGCTAAAGGGATGGAATGACTGTAAGGATTCTGGCTGTGGAAATGTACAAGGAAGAGTTTCTCTGGTGAGCAAACTCCCCAGGGGTAACAGGTACCTTATTTTCCACACTTACAATATTCTGCAATTTCTCCCTTGAGCTAGTAAGATACAACTAATACATGTATAATGCCTAGCTGCTATGGTAATGTCCTTCATGAGGAGGCTCTGTGCTAGAGTCTTATCAGTGTCAACCTTGATCTCAGACACTCAGCTCCTTGGAATAAAGGAACTCTCTTGTTAGACAATCACAATGTTTCACTGAGCCTAAGACTGTCCACATAACAGTAAATTTATACAATGGAATTTCTTGAGAGCTACACAAATCTCCTAACATTGCACATTGCAACTTAACATATAACTGAAGGAATAAGCTGCATAACGTTGCTAAGTCTGCAACCTGCCTAGTAATACAATGGACAATATGTACTAATGATGCCAATAACCTAAAGTAACCTATTCATATAAATAAAGCTAGCAGCTCAGGTGAGCAGCTTTTGCTTTTCCTTTGGACCTTATTTCTGTCTCTTTTTGCTTTCCTTACATCTGGCAGTAATAGTTTTGGAACCTAACTTTTAGAATTTTAATGACAAATTTTGATCTAATTTTATTGCTTGGGTGTACAGTTTCTTTAGGAAATCCCTTAAAATGGAACTTTCAGAGCTAGGGATGTAGCTCCGTGGTAGAAATATTATCTAGCATGCATGAGGCCCTGAGTTCAATAGCAAGCACTGTAACATAAAATAAAACACAGAGGTAAATTTTTATGTTTATTGTTAATAAACACTGGCACGAATGAATATGTAAATAAATAACTTTCAGAATTATACAGATTAAAATATTTTCTATGAATACCACTGTAATGAGTTTTTTTGAATACTTAAAATACCTTAATCAATAAACAACTTAAAGTGAACAAGTCCAAAGCACTGTGATTCAAATACAATATAAGACTTGAAAGTCATTAAAACAAAAGTTAATCTCTGGCACAAATTATATTATTTCTGAATGTACTTAATCACTTAGCTAACAATCTTTAAGATAATTTGAAAAGACATTATAAAGTACCTTCAGATACATAGATCAGCTGTTCAATTATTTCCTATTTTCCAAATTCTTAAAGATTTCTTTACAAAAATTATATATACACATGTATGTGTTTTTATTAAAAATAATTTTATTTTTTCTTTTATAATAATAGCCTTGAGCTAAATATAATTCCTTCTTACATGTAAACTGCCCTCTTCAGTATGAATTATTTCATATAATGTTTAACCTTTCTTCTGCATTATCACTTTCACAAATCTTTCAAAAAACTACCAACTCATAAAATTATGTATATAGGTATATAATTTAAACTTGTAACAATAATAAAAATAAATGAGTTTCAATAATGTAATAAATGTGATTTTATTACTATGATTATTGAGATAATATACCCTATTATTCAATATATCTTTAAAAATGACATTCTAGTAAATTGGTATAAATTGAAATTTTAATAGCTTCTCCCATTTTTCCCCCATTGGTTAAACTGACTTAATTAGCATATATTGTTCTTTGAATTTGTCCATGAATTTGAAGCTTCTTGGATTTGACAAAACACAATTAATTTGTGTATGACTTTACATATATCTGTGATTTTTCTGCTGTGTTTGAAAAATATTTTTTTATAATTCTTCATACATGGAAAATGCCTAAAGATGAAGATGCATGCTTCAAATGTGTCTGTGTTGATTAACCACGTTTCTGCTAATCTCAACAATGTTCAGTTTGTGGCAGAATAAATAACCCAAGATCCGCTCATCAGGCATAATGGATGACAAAATCCTGTTCTGGTTAGCTGAAGACATTATTTATAAGATGTTCTGGTCCTCCATTGACTACACTGTGATGGAGATAAGAGGGAAAATGTTTGCACACATAAGGTAAAATGGATTGAAAACCAGGATATTTCTTTTTCTACTCCTAGTTTTCCCACTTTACTCATTCTTGTTATTTGAGTTTTCTCTTTCTACATATGTTCTTGCAATACATAGCTTAAAGTATTTTCCCTTTCTATTTTAAAACATGATTTTATGATGCTATACTTTTATAATACTACATAGATCTTCTACTCTAGCAATTCACACAGCTGATGTACGTCATGGTCCAGGTTGAGAACTTTGTAGTTACTGCTAGGAGTTTCTTTAAGCAGAGGTAAATGTGCCAAGAGAATCTGAATACAGTACATTTTATTATAGCTAGGTAAGAGGTACTTCACTTCTGGTAACAAACAGGGACTGACATAAGGTCTCAGGCTAATAGACACATCTACTGATGATGTTAGATGATAAAGGACATTGTCATTACCCACAACCATTCAGCCTAAATAATGTCTCTGTGTAGAAAGCAGGGTAATGGGAGCATTTGGACAAGAAAAAGGAACATCCTCTTGTGATGACACTACTGCTTCTCAGCTTGTGCTACAAGCCAGCGTGGTATCTGTAAAAGATGTTCATAAGTCATAGGGTTAAACTGGTATATGTTACTTGATTGAAAATTTAGTGTTCATGTTGGCTTTTAATATGTTAATAAAAACTGAAATTTTGTTCGGAGACTTGTACAGAATTACTATCACTTTATTTTTAGTTTGTGAAGAACAGAAATTGAGATTAGCCAATTCAGTATCTGATCTATGTTTAGGGTCATGTTGATGAGGAAAATCCAAAGATGATAAAAATAGGAAAGAAAATAAAATCATCACGATTCATAATTTAAAGTACTTTTTCACACACACATATACATGTGTATATATTCAGTTGGGAAACAAAAATGTAGTGGTTTCATTTTATGGAAAGAAACACAGTATTATTTTGGTTAAAAATGTTTTTTGTCTAACTCCTAAGATAATGCTCCAAATGGTATCCACCACTTATTTTCTTTATAAATACCAGGAAATTTTAAACACTTAATTCAGATCATGTCATTTCCCTAAAAGATTTTATTCTCCATGCACTTAACAGTGGTGTATAATTTTCCTTGTAATGTATTAAAACTCATTGACATTTTTCAAAAGGAATGAGACAATGATGTTCTAAGGCCATTTTGAGTGGAGCACTTCAACATTGTGAGGGACTGCAGAATAGTTAGCATCACTAGCTTCAGGGCATTAAATGTTAGCAGACTCTTATGGTCATACATTGTGACAGCAATACATTTCCAAATGTTTCTAAAGTAGCATGTGTACCCTGTAGACCCCTGGTTGTAAACTATGGGTGTGAGAGAGGGGTGTTGAGAACTGGTCCTGGACAATCCCTATGCTTTCATCCCCTGTATTCTCTACTTTGTCTCCTCAGCCCAGCTTTTTATTCTTCCCTGTTCCTCAACCACTGACATGTCTCATAGGGTAAAGGTTTTCCTTTGTGTGTCCCATAGCAGGCTTATTTTTATACTCCAAAAATAATATAATATTTCATTTGTTTCTCTGTCTTCCCTCAGTTTATCCAACTCCTCCTCTTCTCTCTCTGTGACATCAATTCAATTACCTCTTCCATTGCTTTTAACACAATCAGAAGTGTTATGTTTATTTATTTGCTTACATGCTTACTGTCTGTCTCTCTGCACTGGGATGAAAGTTAGAAGCAAGCAGATATCTTTTTGTTTCTGCAACATACCACCTAGAATGCAACAAATTCTCTCCCTCTTTTTCTTTCCTCCTCTTTTCTTTCCTCACCCCTATTTCCCCAATTTGTCATTTACTTATTTATTAAATCTCTACTTAAAACAAAAGTGTCATGAGTAAAGAAAATTTTCATGAACACTCTACCTTCATTTTTAAAAATTAGCATGCTTTTACAGTGTATTTTATAAACAGATGCTTAAAATTGGACTTCAGGTGAAATTTATGTTATCATGACATGCAAGAATGGTGACACATGGTATTAGCTCTATAGAAATCTGTGCCCCTTCCTTGTAAACAGGGTTCATTCACGTTTGTTAAGTCTCTAAGAACATATTATAATACTTAATTCACACAATACAGTGTTCATGAGACTTTATTGAATAATATGATTATAAACACAAAGACAGAATCCTTTACTGTTACTTAAATGCTAGATCTTTTTGAGGCAGGAATATAAATTTAGCCCTTCCTTACTAAATTGTCCAAATAATTTCACTGTGGTAACACTCCTTCCCCTCTCATAAGAATTTATGAATTGCAGTTTTTAACTTCTCAGCCTGTGACATTTTTACACAATAAGAATTAACTATATGTGGATTCTTTATAAAGAAATAACTGTATAGATAATCATGGGCATGGGCTAATTCCAAGAAAGGATACTTTGAAAATGTAAAAAATAGTTTAAATAATGAACATTTTTTTTTCCATGCTGGATATTTTTTTTCAGTGCCTTACTGATATGCTTTGAGGTAGATTGATAATCCTAAAGATCATTAAGAATTGTGAGACTATATTCTTTTCCTTTTTAATATGAATTCTATAGAATAAGCAGAAAGTAAATTTCTCAAAAACTTCAGTACAACAATATAACTTATAAATCTTAACAGAAAAATTCAAAAAAATTTGTAAGAAGTATGCTCTTAAAGGAGGTGTTGCCAACTCATGCTTTTCCCTTTTAAAAAAATTAATCTTGAGTAATATTTTAAAACTTTAAAGCTGGCAGTTTAATTTGGCAAAAAAAAGAAGAAAAACAAAGAAAAGATTAATCTGTGTAGTTTACCAAGAATTTTAAAGTATATTATCTCATTTAATTTTCACAAATCTAAATCCAGCATTATCAAATGCAATTTCTTCATTTTTATTATCAGGAAAGGATTAGAATCAGCTCAGAAGCACCTCTTTGAACTCAAGTTCTTCTTGCTCTGACCACTATGGGTGATCCTTTAAATATAATTATATCTTAACATTAAAGCTAAGTCTAGTAATAATAAAATGCTTGAACTTTCTTAATACATGAAATGAAAATTAGTAATAAGTTAGGGTGAGCATCTGTCTCAGTTTGTCTGGGCCTGTCTGTTCTGTTGTCCTGTAGTCCTGACTGGCATTTCATATGGCTTAACCTTTTTCTCTCCCAATGAAAGTCGAGCTTGGGCCATAATCTATATGACGACTCATGGTACACAGTGGAATACTTGTTGAGCAAAATGGGAAGGGGGACATGTGAAAATGATAAAAGATGGAGTACTGTTGAGCCATAGAAGAAATGGAGACAATTTACAGATTCTGTCTGAGAAATTGCTAGCTAAAGCATCCTTAGAGAGCCTTAGTTTGTGCAACCAGTGTACATTTGGCAGGTAATCCATTCAGGTAGTGACTGGAGCAGTGCTGGAGGTCAGTGTTTACTCAAGGCTGTATTACTCTCAATCAACGTATTAGAAATCTTGATCCTTCCAACTTCCACTCCTTTGTTAAAAACAAACTTGCTTGTCAGAATATCAAAGTCATAGCCATCAGGCTCAGGTGAATGGGATTTTATTACTGCTTTGGAACTTCAATGAAATTGCCACAAACTGGGCTGGAGTCCAGCAATATGTTCTGGGATGCTCCCAGAATGTGCTGTCAGATAATCTTTGTTCTCTGCTCCTGAAGCAGAACTTATGGCAGTGCTTTGCCATTGCTTTTCAAGGATCAAAAGAAGATATGGGATAGGGAAAGAGGTGAAGACCATAAGGAAATTCCACCCCATTGTATAAGGAGCCTAGGGGTGCCCATTCATTTTTTAGGGCATTCACATAAGCCACTGAAAATCAAGTGACAGTTCTCCAATCAAGTGTGTGACCCCTACCTTGATTCTCTGAAGTGCACCAAAGGAGGCCTATTCCACACTTGCATGTTGTTCTTTGCCAGAAATGTTAATGAGCATATGAAAACGGACAAGTCTCAATTACTTTCAGAAGCTAAGGAAAAGATGTAAAGTAGCCCACTGATACTGAAGGATACTGAGGATATCAAGAGCCACAGTATGATGAAAAGAAATGCTTATAAACCAATGTCACAGAAACTTGAGGTTTTGCATTTTTTATTTATTAAGAAAAAAATCTTATCTAATGTATGAAATATGATATGTCAAGAGCTTTGTAATGTTGTGAACAACCAATAAAAAAATAAAAATAAAAAATAAAATTAAAAAAATAAATAAAAAAATAAAAATAAACAGCTTATATGACAGTTTCATCTGGGAACCATAAAGATGAAGTCATTATGGCTATACTCGCTATTTTATTAATCTATAGTTTTTTAATCTATAACTTATTACTTGTATTGATTAGTTCAGACCATGACCAAAGAACACTGCAGTCACAATATCAGAACACGCACTCTTCTAAGTACACATGGAAGATTGTCCAGGATAAATAACGTGTTTGGCCATAAAACAAGTCTTAATGAAATTTTAAAAGATTAAAAGTATCTTCTTCATCCACAATGTTAATGAATCTGGAAATCAATAACAAAAGAAAAACTGAAAAATTCACTAATATATGGAAATTAAATACTATACCTTTAACCAACATTTCAGAAACATCCTAAGGGAAAATTAAAAAAATACTAAGAGATTAATAAAATGAAAAGACACTATGCCAAAATTTGGATCTAGTGAAGGCAGAGTTCAGAGGGAAATTTATAGCTATAAATACCAACATTAGAAAAGTAGAAGCACTACAAATGAATAATCTAATTTTATATTTAAGAAAGTAGGAAAGAAAAAGAAAATTTTACCCAAAACTAGCAGAATAAAGGCAATTATAAAGATAAAAATGAATATAAATGAAATAGAGAATAAAAAACAATGAGAAGATGGGTTAACAGTGCACACATATAATCTCAGCTACTTGAGAGGCTGAGGCTGCCAGTTAAAGGTCAGCCTGGGCAACTTAGCAAGGCACTGTCTCAAAAATAAATTTTAAAAATAGGAATGTAGCTCAGTGGTAGAGTGTCCTGGGTTCAAGTCCTAGTACTACCAAGAAAAGAGGGGGGGGGACGAAGGCAGAGAGGGAGGGAAAACAGAAAAAAAAATCTGCTTGTGAAACAAAGCTCAGGATGAGTCCTGGATGGCATATGAAAGCATTTGAAACTCTTCTTTCCTTTTTTACAATATTTTCTTCCAAGAATCTATTCCATTTCGCTTTCTTATTTCATGTATTTCCTACATTCATCTGGGATGAGTTTGGAGCCCTTGACTTGTATCTCCCACTGTTGACAACATGTCTAGCAGCCATGTCTAGTGCTATTTTCTGAATCAGATGAATTCATAAACAATGACATAGAACAATCCAGAAGATGCATACTGTTTTTAAGTGTACACTGTGTCCCTGGTTGAGTGTTTAGTTTTGTTTTCAGTTACTTTATTTGACCTCAAATCAGCCCTGTGTTTAAGTGTCATATTGCTGACTTATAGACAAACTGATTCTCGGAGAAGTTCAGTAACTAATGAAAGTCAGTTACTTGATTTGATACTGGCATTTAAATTTATCTTTTCTACTCATTTCATCATGAATAACAACTGAAAGATCAATCATGTTTCCTATTTACATCACTGGAAAGTGGAGAAAACATCTAATATTGTGATTTGTTTTAAATGACAATGACCGATCTAAAGCAATTTGTTCTCTACGTTGTAAAAAGTAATCTTTTGAAGAATAAAAAATAGCCACCAAGCAAAATAAGATTCATTAAGCTTTAGGCATTGGATCAAAAATTTTGGGAGGTGGGAAAACAAAGTTTCTAAATTTCCCTGATATTTTCAAAATTGTTTATTTACATATAAATACACAATAAGTACATTTTTAAAAATTTTTTAAAGATAATGATTCATCATACATTTTTTTCCAAAGAAAGAGGATGGTAGTTTTACATATTTCTAAATAATTTTAAAGGATGAAGATATTCAATTAAAATACTTCAAATAAACTCTTTCTAAAATAGAGATAAATTTGTATTTTATACAAAAGAGTGAACTAGGATATCAGAAGATAACTTTGCTTATTTTAAAATGCAAAGCTTTGAATAGTCTATACCATGAAATGCTTCATACCTTGTCTCAATGTCTGAGTTCTGAGGAAAGACTGCTCCCACTGGAGATAACATTTCTGCAGCACTCTTGCTTTAATGCTGTCACGGATGATCAGAGATAATAAAAAAGTATTTACCACATTATATGCTCTCCATTATGCTAGAACTCTTCTATTTGAAAAGTATTGAGCATCTGTGAATTTAACTGCAGTCCAGGAACTGTACTTTTCAAAACCATCTTTGTTACCTGGTTAGAAAGGGTACATTCCTTGTTGACTGCTTTTTATGTAACACCTGCACATAGTCTTTGAATTTTACCCTGAGAATTGATTTTTTTATACCAAACCATTTATATCTCCGAGATAACACTGAGAATGTACGCACATGTGCACACACACACATACACTCACACCATTTTTTTTGTACCAAAGCAAAGCTAATAAATGTGAAATCCTCTCTCCACACTCAAGATATCAAGATAAGGAGGATACATTTGAAAAATTGCTCTAATACATCAGAAAATATAAAAATCAATAAGCTATAAAAGCTAAAAAGCTTCTTCAATTTTGTCCCCTTATTGCTCAGTGTAGGTGGCCTGGGCCTAGAGAACAATCCAAGGTTGCAAAAAAGCCATTGCACATCTAGTTGTGTATTGCAGACAATATGTGCAGCTCTGCCAGGAAGGGACAAGTGTGCATCTGCCAAAGAATAGGGAGCTCTGAATGGCCTTTAAATTCCTGCTTGTTTGATTGAGAGTTGAAAAGTGTGCTTGAGAAATCAGGTAGTAGAGACTGTGTTTGTTTGTCACTTTTGTGTGAAAATAAAACAGGCCCCATAGAACATTTCCCTTTTCTTTTTCTTTTTCTGCTATTTTTCAGGCATAGAATGTTTGGAGTGCATTACTATCAGATTCTGGGAAGACAATAAAATACAGCACCTCCTGCTAAATAAAACTTATATCTCATATGTTCATACAGGGCAAAAATAAACTTGATTGAAAATTTCAAATCACACTTTTTTCCAGAACATGTCTGATATACAAAGTTTGCCAGAATTATTTAGTGATAAATGCTGCTAAACAAAAGTGTTTGGGGCCAGGAGTCCTCAGATATTTTGTATCACCTGTCACCATTATCACAACAATTTTCTTCTGTTTTCCTTTCCTTTTCTTTCTTTCTTTTTGTTTGTTTGTTTTATTGTTACAGTACCAGGATTCAAACCTAGGGCCCACAATGCTTTGCAAGCACTCTACCATTGAGCTATACCTCCAGCCCTATAACAATAATTGTAAGCATGTATCTTCAATATCTATTTTTAAATAAAAGTTTTTAGTGTATTTAACTCAGTAGATTTTGTACCATCAGAGATGGTATTCTATCAGATTATATGTTTCTCCTTTTTTGTGATTGGAGATAACAGAAGTATACTAAAATTTTCAAAAATAATATTAAATTATCTTATTATAAAACATTTTATAAACTCTTAAATGATTTTTAATTTATTATTTACTACTTGTATTTATAAATAAATTATGTACACTGTGTATTACATTTATCAAGTATTAATATAAAGAATTAGATAAAACACAAATTACACAAAAATCATCACCACAAATCATCACACTGCCTGAGATGTGAAAAACAAATGGTATAGGGCTTTGTTCTTGAATGTTCTGGCTTGGTATGAGGCATCAGCCATTTTATAGTAAAGTAGAAAAGAAAAGAAGTTTCCATTTCCTCCTTTTCTTTCTTTCTTTCTTTTTTTCTTTATGTGGGGGTTTGAGTAGAGTACATAAAGTAGAGTAGGGGGTCCTTGACATTCAGGAAGAATGTTCACAAGATCTTTACAAAACCATCAATTTCTAATACAATTCTAGCACTTTGGTAGAAAATGGTCAAATAACTCTGTACCCATTCCCATCTCTTTCTATTGTGCTTTCATGTACTTCAAAGTTTGAAAATCAAAATCCTGAAGAGTGCTTTAGAGTTGGAGGTCTGAATGAAAATTAGACTTCAACAATTAGATGTATTCAGTAATAGGTAAGGAGCTAATAGATAAGGAGATGCTATCTCACTGGTGGTTTTATCTATCTTTTCTCAATTATAGTATTCGAAATATGAAATTGTTTCTGTAACAAATTTGCCAACATCCATTTATGATTCCTGTGGATGTTATGGACAGTGGCTTGGCACATAGTGGGAGCATCCTTGATTGCAACAATGACTATGTGATCTTGAACTAAAACTAAATTGTTCTAGTATTGGCTTCAGGTGTTTTTGTTGTTGTTTGTTTTGTTTTGTTTTTTACTTTTTAGCTACCTTGGTGGTACAGTTATGAGATTCTCCTCTGGACCCAAAGGAAGCTTGTTTTCCTGTCTTTCTAATGTGTCTATATATTCCTCGTTAAATTGATCAAGTCACTTCCTCTTAAAATACTGGAGTGATTTCTGTTTTTCTTGAATCAACCCTAACAAAGCAAGCATAAAATATGCTTGTGAAATATGCAAGTGAAAAACAACAAAATATCCCTGAGACAAATTTTCTAGGAAGATGATCAACTTTTCAATCAACTACTTTGTCAACAAAAATCTCAATTCAAGAGTGATTTGAATTAGTACTTAAGTAGAATTACTGATTACTATTTGTGGCATAACATTAAGGTTGGTATGAATATCTGAGATGTTATGTCAAATGTGTGAATACCGAGAGATTACTGCACATGTTTTGACTGTTTTTGATTTTGCACAATCTCAATAAAAGAAACATAATGTAGACATATAAGCTGTAAGAACAAATGCTCAAATAAAATTTTATTTGCTATTTTACCCAATGATATTATGTGCGAAAACATAATAAAACCTAATTATAGTAGAAAATTCACTTGGCCTGAAAATATTTCAGTATGCTGGTCCAGGAAATTATGTGTTAAATTGACGTATTACCAAGGCAACTGATATACACTTGTATTATATTTCAACCAGGGACTCTGATGTTCACTGTGAAAAATAATGGTGTGCACCTTTATAGGATATATCTGCACTTATGGATTTAAGAATTATATAGGCAAATGATATCTACTTCAAGAAGCTTGAATATCTCAAAGTCTTTAAGTATTTTAATTGTATAAAAACACCAATTTGAAAACAAATGAGAATCTTCTGAATGGCAAAGTTATAAGACTTATCTGGTGATTTAATTAAGCAGACAAATGCATATCTTCCACTTGTTTAATATGAAAATAAAACATTTAAATTTTTTAAAAATTTAAATATAATTGTGATTATGCTAACATTTTTAAAAAGGTGGTTAACTTAATAATCATGTAAATACAAGTAGTAAATAATAAGTTAGAAAATCCTTTAAGAGTTTATAAAATGTTTTACAATAAGATAATTAAATATTATTTTTGAATTTTTTAGGATACTTCTGTTATCTCCAATTGCCCCCCAAAAAGAAAAAAATATAATCTGTAATAGATAGGTGTTCAACCATCACTGGTGGTACAAAATCTACTGAAATCGACTTACAATTTCCTACTACAATAATCTTTCCTTTGTTCAAGAAACCCAAAAGTTTAAAGGAATGGCAAGCATAAACTTTCATGTCACTAAAGGAAAGATTTGGAAGTAAGCTCATTTTAGAATCTGATACATTTACAATCAAATACACATACATATAATTTCTGAGAGTTTTTAGATCCAATAATGTACTATCTTAAGTGTTCACTGTCTTTATGACTCAAACATCACACAATATCTCAGGCTTGTCTAGCCATTCTTTCCCACTCTTTAGACATTAATATTAATATGACGAGAGCACACATGGGCATCTGCTCACAGACATCCCTTTACCATCCACATCCATGAAGAGTAGGGTCACACATTTTAATTATGTCAGGCTAGAAACTATTTCATAATAATAGCAAAGAGACTTCTCAAATGCATCATTTTTTTTAAAAACAAATTCACTCTGCTTAAATGTTCTACTTTTTATCTGAAGTTTCTTATCTATTTTTCAAAAAAGTCTATGCAACTCCTGATTTGTTTATTATTCTGCTGACATTATTTGACATCTTTTAGGGCTTGATTTGTTCTATCCTTATCTATTAAAACATAATCTTTTTTGATTTTTTGTGGCTTTAAGTTCTTGTTTATCTATTTTATTTTATTTATTTTAATTAGGTTATATGACAGCAGAATGCATTTTGATTCACTGTACACAATTGCAGCATAACTTTTCATTTCTCAGATTGTACACGGTATAGTGTCCTACCAAATTTGCAGTCATACATGTACCTAGGGTAATAGTGTCTATTACATTCTACCACCTTTCCTGCCCCCCATACCTCCTCTCCCACCCCTTTACTCAATCAAAGTTTCTTCATTTTTCCCATGCCTTCCCCCCCCATTATGGATCAGCATCCACTTATCAGAGAAAACAATCAGCATTTGGGTTTTTAGGATTGGCTTATTTAGCTTAGCATGATATTCTTCAACTCCATCCATTTACCTGAAAATGCCATAATTTTATTCTCTTTTAATGCTGAGTAATATTTCATTGTGTGTGCGTGTGTATGCGTGTGTGTATCACAGTTTCTTTATCCATTCACCTATTGCTACTGAAGGGCATCTAGGTTGCTTCCATAGTTTAGCTATTGTAAATTGAG
The DNA here is from genome assembly GCF_964194105.1 of Spermophilus citellus. Lineage (NCBI taxonomy): Eukaryota > Metazoa > Chordata > Mammalia > Rodentia > Sciuridae > Spermophilus > Spermophilus citellus. The sequence goes on along the minus strand of NC_138194.1, from coordinate 5,380,310 downwards.
TTTCTATAAACATTGATGTGGCTGCATTATTAGAGTATGTGGTTTTAATTCCTTTGAGTATAATAAATATATCAAGGAGTGGTATAGCTGGGTCAAATGGTGGTTCCAATTCAAGTTCAAAATTTAATCTTAACATGCCCAGTTCTCTTTTAGACCTATTACTTCACTCAATACAAACTTATAATATTATGCCACCCACTAGTATGCAGAATAGAGAGAGAATTGGAAATACCAACAACTTACTTTTTTTCCTTGCCCCACATAAGTAAATGCTCAAAAATTACATAGAATTAATTTATTTTGTTACAAAGGAAACTTTGCATAGTTTAAAGACTATTTAATTCACTAGAAGCAGACAAAAATAGTGGTTGAGGTTAGTATGTACTCTTTACAAACATTTGATAGTTTTATTTTTAAATGAATTTTTTTCTGGTAAAGAAGCAATATTCTATATTACCATTGTATGTATATATGATAGCAGTTGTTCTAATTAGGAAGAATATAAATCATAAAACTGAATAATCCAATCTTAAATAAGTGTGTGGGCTCTCTCTGGTCCAACAAAGGGGTCCACGGAACAGGGTAGAGGAGAGTGTGGCTGTGGAGTCACTAATCAACACCTCCAGAGACCTAGCAGAAAGCAGGTCTGGTTTAATTGCGCAGTTACCATGTATATATGCTCAGGCAGTAGCTAATCAGATGACAGGAGGCCACCAATGCAATTTCTGCTAACTGTCCTTGCAGTGACCAATTGAGAGAGGGCCATGGAGCAAGCACAGGGACTGCAACACATGGCCTCACACCCAGGGTTGTGCCTATGGGCTAAGCAGCCTGCTGCTCACACACCTAGCATGAAGGGAGTGGCCTGCCACTCAGATGCCCTAAACGTATACCATATATGCAGTACTCCATGCACTTGTCCAAATAAATAAGGAAAGAACTAGGATTTTTAATTAATACCTTCATTTTATTTGTTTATTTTTATTGGTGCTGAGAATAAAACACAGTGCCTCATGTATGCTAGGCAAATGCTTTACCACTGAGACACAACTGCAGCCCAGAATTAATCTTAACTACATTTTTAAATTTGTCAAGGGAAAAAAAAAGATAATGCAAGGATTGGTGACACAGTAACTTAGTTATTTTTGAAAGATTACTATGCTATACTGACTATACTATAGTCAGTATCATAAAATATAAACTTTATGATAAAATATAACAAAATCTTAATGACACATCACTTTCCTAAAGAATTATTTTGTGATATTTATTCTTTCATCCTTCAAGGTCATCAATGATAATCCAATTTTATTATACTTCACCTTTATAAGATGAATGACTGAATGAGAAAAATAGTATAATTGTCTGGAAAATTTGTTCTCAAGACCTAAATTTTCAGTATAATACCTTCACATTCCAAAATTTTTAACTCAAAATTGATTATCACATTGCAGCATAAATATTAAATATTATTTGCTGAAGTTTTCAGAGTAAACTTGAATTTGTTAATTCGACCAGTATTGAAAGAAGTTTTAATAGATAGGTGGAATCCAAGAACCCCTGCATCAACTTGTATGAGACCCCTTAAAGCTATAGTCCTTTTGAAATTCCAGCAACCCTTTTAGCCTTTTATTATTTGCAAGAAAACAGTATTTAGGAGCCAAATGTTAAACAATGATTAAAATCTCCTAAACTTTCACACTAATCTCTCTAATCCTGCTTTGCACACAGACCTCCAAAGAAATATACAAGCTCCATTCTTAGTTGATGCAGCATACTGGAAGAAGCCAATGTGTGTTCTGTTTAAGTAAATTGTGATGGGATTATATTATATTATGTAGTAAAAGGCCTTAAGAAATTTACTTCTCTGGGAATATTTTACCTCATTCAAAATATAAAGATAACAATGTCTTTTTTAAAAAGATAATTAGGAGGATCCAAAAAGATGTATGAAAAGGGTACACAGTGATCTAATACAAAATTGAGGAGTCAATAAAATTCCTCCTCCTTCAAATTAAAAAAAAAATGTTTAAGAGAAGCACTCCCTATTGTTAACCTATATCTGCATTTTTTTCAAGTTTTATCCTTGCAATTAAGAGGAACTTTTTGTGAATATCAGGGTCTCTATGCCAAGAGACTTCAACCTAAAGAGGCTATACCATCTTCTAATTGTCTCGTACTACTATCTTTTGTTGAGCCCTGATAACCCTTCTCTCTCTGCAGGATATCCTTTGCATTCTCTCTCATGATATAGCTTCCCATATTTTTTTAAAACCTAAATCTAAAGAAAGTATTGTCATTCTTTTTCTCCATAAACACAAATGAAAAGCTTTACTAGTGAAATTTGTTGCTCAGATATTGTTACTTCTATGCTACGTTTCAGTCTTATTTCAATCATTCAAATGCACTTTTTCAATATCTATTCTTGCTACTTCCTTTGTCCATCTTTATATATCTTATCTCTATTTCCAACTATCAATGTCAGTATTAATCTCATTTATATTTAATGCCCAATAATTATCTTCCTTTATTCAAAAAATGTTCACTGAGTATTTGCAATATTCCAGAAAATGTGTTGCATCCCAAAAATATAGAAATGGGTGATGGTTCACAAGTTTTGTAAAAAACCAAAGAGACTTCTAAAGTTGTTAGAAACTCTTAATGGAAAGGGTGGCACAAATGTTTTTCTAAAATCTGATTGGCAAATTCTTTAGAGTGTTTAGCTAGCCATGAAAACAAAGATGCTGAAGATATAAATAGCTACCATTCCAAAATCTTTTGTAGTTTATTTGAAAAATATTTGCTTTCTTACAGCAAGAAGATAGCAGATTGCAGCATTAAACAGGGTTGTGGATTGGATAATGGGTTAAGCAGAAGCAAACAAGGACAATAAATTGAGAGCATGAATTTGATAGTAGGACATGTCCTCACCATTCTGAGTAGGGAATTACAGAAAAATACATAATGTATTTTGATGGATAATAAATTAAACAAAAAAATTGTTGTTACTAATATTTAATATTTTGATTAGGAAGCATCATAGTACAGTTTAAAATATTAAAAACAAATATTCCTCAGTGAAAATCAAGTTCAAGATGTAGTTATACATGGAATTGCTGATGTGTAGCAGGGAAGCCTGATCTCTACTAATTACTTTCTAATTTTAATCCTTTTCTAGATCTTTACTTACATTTTACATGAACATTCTACACCCTAAATTGTAGTTCGTTCCATATAAGTATGATATTATTTTACATGATGTTGTCTCTTTTCTAGGTTAGCACAATTTCCTAAGACTCCTCATTCTGTATGCATTTAATCAGCCAACATTAACATCCTTGTGAGAGTGACCAGCAGAAAAATGATAAATGTACATAGACTCATATCTCAATGAATTTGAGACCTAGTGTGGGAAATTTGTTACTCTTCTCTCTCTGAGAATAAATGAATTCACTTTAAAAATAAACATCATAAGATCATTATGAAGATTAAATGAGCTTATAGTGTAAGAAGGCCCATTCTAGAATATAATAATAGTTAAAATTATTATTCCATATTTGAGACAGCAGTGTCCAGCATGCACAATGGATGCATGTTAAATGGATGACACTCAGGGAAATATAAAAAGCCCAATGACTACAATTTAAGGCAAACCTGTTATTTTTTTATTGTTTTGTTTTGTTTTAATTAGTTATGCATGACAGTAGAATGCATTCATAAACTTTGATATATAATCCTTAGATGGGATATAATTTCTCATTTTTCTCAGTGTACATGTTGTAGAATTACATTGGTCATGCAATCATACATAAAGTAATCATGTCTGTTTCATTCTATAATCCGTCGTATTCCCACATTTCTCCCCTCCCCTCTTCTCCCTTTACTTCCCCCTACCTAATCTAAGGTAACTCCATTCTTCTCTAGTGTACCCCCACTTTTTGTGAACTAGTATCTACATATTAGAGAAAACATTTGGACTTTGTTTTTGGGGATTGGCTTATTTTGCTTAGTAACATATTTTACAACTCCATTCATTTACCAGAAAATGCCATAATTTCATTTTTCTTTAAACCTGAGTAAAATATTACACCACATGAATATATATTTTTACCACATTTTCTTTATCCATTCATCTATTGAAGGACACCTAGGTTGGTCCCATAGTTTAGCTATTGTGAAGTGAGATGCTATAAACTTTGATGTGGTTGTATCATTGTAGAATGCTGATTTAACACCAAAAAAACAAAACTCAATCAACAAATAGGCTAAGGATATGAACAGACATTTCAGAGAAGAAGAAATACAATTGATTAATAAATATATGAAAAAGTGTTCATCATCTCTAGAAATTAGAGAAATGCAAATCAAAACTCACTAAGATTTCATCTCACTTTAGCCATAATGGCATTTATCAAGAATGCAGGCAACAGTAAATGTTAGAGAGGATGTGCGGAGAAAGGTACACTCTATACATTGCTGGTGGATCTGCAAATTGGTGCAAACACTATGGAAACAGTATGGAGATTCCTCAAAAAACTTGGAATGGACCCACCATTTGAACCAGCTATCCCACTTCTCAGTTTATACCCTACGCAAACCTATTATTAAACTCATTTCAATACGTGTGCCACAAAGTTAACTAGTACAGTAAATATGATCTGATAAATATTACTAAGCATTCCAAAGCCCACCAAATTTATGTTTATCTTTTGATTAGTAGTGAATCTCTTTCTAACAAATCATGTGGTAAATATGAACTGACATATTTGAATGTGTGAAGGACGAAAGAGAGAGAGAGGGTGGAGAAGGGAATACATTTTAAGAAAGATCTAATTTTCAGTAAGGAAAGAACAGCTACTTGAAGACAATTCCATTTCCTTCCTTAGTTTAGCCATACATTTACTTTGATAATTCTTTCCACCTGCTGATCCAGAAGCTCATTTTTCCAAGCAGGGGCACCAAACACAGTCTATCACTCTCACCTTTCTTTTCAGAATTAGAAGAAATCCTCATAACTCAAAAGTTGCCTGATAGAGGCAGTTTTTGTTTGTTTGTTTGTACCAGGGATTGAACTCAGAGGTGCTCAACCACTGAGCTACATCTCAAACCCTTCTTTTTTATTTAGATACAGAGTCTCTAAGTTGCTAAGGATGGTTTTGAACTTGTGATCCTCCTGCCTCAGACTCCTGAGCTGCTGAGATTACAGGTGTGAGCCACAATTCCAGCAAGAGGCAACGATTAAAACTCATTTTCTAATTCTTATTCTGGAAGCAACGTACATATCACCACTGTCATAGAAGGCACTCATTTCCTGGGAGACCTGCATGTTCAAATAAAACCTGATTCTCTGAATTTGCTTCTTCTGTACTGCAATTTCTGGGACGCTTGCCACTCTTTCCCTTACTCCATCAATTGCTTTCATTCATCTTTAGAAATTTAACTAAACTCAAAATTTATGTAAGTGATTTCTTGAATCTTAAAGACTACCTTATTTTCATTTTTAAACAATTTGATCAATGAGACATTCATTTTTCTTATTGTAATACTTCCCAAAGCCTTTGATAATTTAATATTTTTGTTCATATTATGTGTATCTCCAATTGATATAATAATTTTCTCTAAGTCAGAATTTCTATTTTATGCTACTGATACCTCCCAGCACTTCTAGTACTTGCTTGCTATTGAGTGAATATTTGATAAATTTAAAGGTCATTTTTTAGGTTAAATAATTGAGAGCACAGTGTATAATTTTGCTCAATCTATAAAGTAAACAATGGCTGATATACACAATTTTTACTCTGTTCTTTCACTAAACCTTGAAATGATTGCCAAAGGATGTGGGAATATATCATTATGCAATTTATAAAAACAGATCACAATTTATACTATTCCATGCTTCATTCCTGTAATTGGCCTTAGGAGAATATGAACATTGTCAGTAAATGACTAAAAAAAAAAAAAACTAGGTTAAGCAAGTTATATATTTAACTGGTTGTACTACATACTTGCAATTATTTTTTAAAGGGCTTTGACTTTTATTGAGCATTGCCATTCAACTTTGTATTGTTTTTATTTATTTGTGACAGCGAAATAAGTATAAAAGTCATATTTGTTTTTACTCAAAAGTATCCTTTTGATATGAGAAATGTATTTTTCATGTAATTCATTTTATTAGTTCACTGTTATGAGAAGCCAGATTCATCCTATTAATGTACATAATATATAAATTATGTTAAGAGTGCTCTGTTTGTTAGAAAGCCAATGTAAATCTCAAACATTCCTATTTGTATTGTAATACTACATATATAAAATCAGATTTATTTTGTCTTATCTCAGACATGGTATGCCAAATATCTAGATATATTTGTTTTAAAGAAAATTTGAAATTATATCATTTGTAGTTAGTTTGTACTTCTTTTTTATAAAGAATAATAGCAAATTATATTCCATGAATGTATAATTATGTCAAAATGAGCCCCCATATTATGCATAATCACAACACAATAAACATCATAGAAATAAATAGAAATGGCTAAGAATAAAAAAGATTAGTTCCTAAAAAATAATAAAAACAATGAACTATATTTTGTTTAGAATGAATTTTACACACACAAACACACACACACACACACACACAAACACTCATAGAATCGATTCTGAATTGTCTGTGAGAATAAAAAGGGCATGTCTGAATACCTAAAATATTTTGGAATATCCTCTAGAGAAGAGTATAAGAGTTGATTGTATGTTGAAAGGTTTAATTTACTATTTGTGGCATGTTAACAATGATGTTTAAGTGATTTTGTATTTCCTAAGTAATATGGCTAGAATTTATTATCTGTCATAATAAATAATCATCACTATGAAAACAAACAAAAAAAGTCAGTTTAAGAGAAATACAAGGGTTTTTTTTTGTTTTTTTCACATTTTGATATGCATGTCCATAAAAATTATTTTATGCTCATAACATTGACTATACACAGAAAGCTTGAATTTTTATAGTTAAATAACATTTACATTATTAATTTTTGAGAAGATACTATCTATAAATAATCTAAGTTTATCTATATGGCAATGCTAGAAAATAAGTAATACAATATAAATTAAATGGTATTTAACATTGGGTAAAACGTTTTGTTATATTAGCCAGGTGCCTATTCCTGCAATTCCAGCTACTTGCGTGCCTGATGATGGAGGATCTGGAGCTTGAGACCAGATTGGGCAACTTAATGAAACCTTGTCTCAAAGAGAATAAAAAAGAAAGATAAAAAAAAAAAACATTGTAATACTAAGGAAACTAGAGCATAAGTTAATTTATGTTTTCATGTATATTTCAGAGTGATTCACATATTTTTCCCTCTTCTTTTTCTAAAGGTATAGTGAAATTTTTTTCCCAATGTTAAAGACAAAATATTTGTAATGATTTGTTTCAGGCAAAGCCAGAAATTCTGCAAGACGGATGATGCTCTTTAAAAATATATTTTGCTTTACCAGTATTTATAGCTTACAACCATAATCTAGTAGTCTCTTGACAAAAGAACCTTGTAATATTTATAATTATTCCATGAGGTTGTAGAATATCTGAGTTTGTTGTAATAATCTTTGCCCTTCTCAAATTGTTAAGACAGCAATGATTTTCCTTAGCTAAATGCAATATTAATAGGATTGGCTTTTCTTCAAAGGGCAATTATTTTTAAGCTGTTTCCATTTTTACTGATTTTCCAATATCAAATATAGCAATTATGTAGGGTAGGATGCATTTTTTTTTGAGATTATTGAGGAGTTATTACTATCCAAATTGAACAACTACTATTTAAAGTGAGTACATAGACAATTCAGATGTAACCATTAATTGATTTTTTGGTTTAAAAAATCATGATGCCCTAAAAATTAAATGTATAAATTCAGTCAATTATTTAATTACCTTTTTAAAAATTATGTGTAAATAAATCAAACGTGTAGCTAATTTTTTCACTTCTTAACAGTTACTTTTAATATCTTTTATATATATATATATATATATATATATATATACATATATATATATATATCCCTGAATTCTAGCCCAGAATGATGGTCAGTGGGCCAATGAGTTGAAACATTTTGATGTAAATGATGCTCAGGGTGACCTAGAGACACAAAGCAGAACCCAGCAGTGAAGTGCATGTTCACATCCAAATTTTCATATACCTGATTGTAATTTCAGTGTCTCAATACTGACAATAGAAATTAGAAGTGAAATGCCTTGATAAACAAAGAAACCTTGGCATTAGAAACTTTACGATCTTTCCTGTGTTTCCCATTTTCATGTAAAAATCTTGTAAGTAAATAAACATTTTACTTAATTTAAGTTTGTCATGAAAAAGAAGTGCAATATTTGATGACAAAGCTTGTGGAATAATCTTCAACACCAAAGAAGTTATATTTGATTAGAATAAAGTTAATTATATGCATAAGGAGAGCCGAGATTCTAACAGCTAATTACTCACAAAGGGAAATTAAATCTAATTTTCTAACTGACAGTGCTATCTAGCAATATTTTTATTAAACAAAACAAATTCCAATATAGCATAATAGGAACTCTAAAATTTTAAGGGGGTAATCAAATGTATGATTAGGTTAAAAGTCAATGAGTACCAAGAATAGCAACAGGCCAGCAGTTTTTCAATGAATGTTTTCATTTCTGTTTTGTTGTTATTCTTAACTATTAGCAGGTACACTAAATCATAATGATATCTGGCAAAATTCCTGAGGAAATGATTCTCTTTGCTTCTTGCCTTTTGTTCACCTGATGATTGTATGGAGCTGAAGTGAGGAATTCACCTAGGAGACTAAAACCTTGAGCATACATGTGGCTGATTCGAATTAACAATCTTATCTGTCTCTAATCTTCACTATTGACCCAGACTTCCTCATTCATATCATCATGAAGCAAGGCCTTACAAAATGTGCTGAACATTTTTACTCCTATTTAGGAAAAGGTTTTTAGTACTCGGTTGAGGGTGAATAAAAGAATAAACTAGCAATAAGAACAAAACATGAAGAAAAATATATAATTTTAAGGATTCTCCAAATGTTTTTAAATACTTGTACATAAGAGTTGGAACTAAAAGCTATATTCAAAGTAATTGTCTAAGTGAAGTTATGACCTCTGGACTAAAAACATTAATAGTCAAGATTGCAACAAGATCACATTCAAGTCTGAAAGAATACACTTGGCCATGTATAAATACTGGGCATATTCATCAATTTATTCTATCATCAAAATATTGACACTGAACATGTTTTTTGGAAGATGGTTCTTCTTTTTGTTTAGAGTAAGTATGTTTGCTGGCAGGTAAACAGTAGCCCAAGGACTGGCCATTGTCTTTGTTGCAATTATCTACTTGTAGGTGGCCTGTTCAAAGAGACCAATTCATTTTTGGCAGAAGCCAATGAGCCACACGTGGGAATAGCTACCAATATTGATGCATTTCATAATGTTATTCATACATTCTCATGTGAATAAAAATTAAACTTTGAATTTAAAATAAATCCTAAAATTGTCCCAAGTGACTGTAATTTGGTACAAAATTCAAACAAAAACAATATACAATATGCTTTTCTCTCATTTTATACAAGATCTGACAGTTAGATTCAACTGCCATTAAGCTAATCAAAGTTTTGATGTGAAAAAAACAAATTGAAGTGAAATAAAATTAAGAAATACACTTTTCAGATCGTTGAACATGGTGGTTTCTCAATTGTGAAGCCATTGCCAGTTAAAATAATGACACATGTATTCAGAACACATCACTGTCACAGCACTTAATGGAAGTCACTGGCTTTGCCAAGAGAAAAAAATTAGAAAGTAACCATTAATGAACAAATTTCTACCAATATTAGTATGCATCATCTATTAAAATACATTTTTCAAAAATAGAATGTTAAGAATAAAATTGAATTGCTGAAAGCATATGATCTTTACAATATGACAGTATGTATAAGTAGAAGAACTATAATACATATGATGTTAACCTCTGGATTGTAGACCTAAGGCTTTTTAGAATTTTTCTTATATGACTATGTGTTTTTAAATAAATCAATTTATTTAAATTAAGTATAGATTATAGCAGAATGCATTTTGTTTCATTATACACATTTGCAGCACAACTTTCCATTTCTCTGACTGTACACAATGTAAAGTTGCACCATATGTGTAATCAAACGTATTTAGGTTAATTATGTCCATCTCATTACAACATCTTTTCTGCCCCCATATCTCCTTCCCTCCCCTTTGCCCCATCAAAGTTCCTCCATTTTTCCCATGCTCACCCCCCTGCATTATGGATTAGCATCCACTTATCAGAGAGAATTGGGCCTTTGGGTTTTGGGATTCGCCATCCAGACTTGTTTACAGACCCTAACAGAAGTGTGTTTTTAGTTTTGATAAAATTTTGTTTTAGAATAAATGTAAATTTATTAAAAATCTATTAAGATTGTAACAAGTCCTCACATGCTCCATATCCAATAACTTTGTTAATATTTTAACATTAATTTTATGTTAAAATTTTATCAATATTTTATGTTAATTTTTATTAATATTATTAAGGTTTATTTGTCATAAATAATATATAAATATTGATACAAGAACTCAAAACTTACTCAGATTTCCTTACTATTTTAATCTAAAATTTTATTTTTAACTGATACTTACAAATATTAAGTTATGCATTCATGTGATGGGTATTCATATGATGTTTCAATACATGTATGTATCACAATGTTTAAATTAGAGTAAGTATATCTAACTTCCCACTTATTTATACTGATGACATTCAACATATTTTCTTCTAGCTTTTTGAAATATGCAGTATATTATTGTTGTATATAGTCATACTATTTTAAAACAGCAAACCAGAACTTCTTGCTCCTATTTCACTATAACATACTGTTGATTAGCCTTTCTACTCCTCTGATAACAACCATTCTTTTCTAAACTTCTAAGCCAGTAAAGTTGTTAGATTCCACATATAAGTGGGATCATTCAGTATTTATTTTTCTGTGTGTGGTTTATTTCTCTTTAACATAAAGATATCCATTTCCATCTATGTTGTCATAAATGATAAAATTTGAGTCTTGTTATGGTTAAATAAGATTCCCTTGTATATATGGACCACATTTTCTTCATCAGTAGATCAACACTTCAGTTATTTTCTTCTCTTGGCTCTTGTGGGTAGTGCTACTCATTTCCTTATCTTATGTTCTTTAAGTGTCCCAGATTCCTATCCAATTAACTATATTACATTTATTACTCAAGGTTTCTTAAGTTCCTCTTTCCATAAAAAAAAAAAAAACTTTTCACTTTTTTCAAAGACCTTTGCAATTTTCAGAGTATTAGTCAAATAATTTGTAGAATGCACCATAAATGATATTTGTCATGTGTTGTTTATTTTTCATATTATTTTTAGATTAGACTACAGTTCTTGATTTGGGGGAGAAAGAAGCCAGTGGTAAAGTGGACTTCTCATCAAATCATAACCAAGGTATATACTATTGGCATGCATATCACTGCTGGTATTAACCTCACTCAATGGCTGAGGTAGCCATTCTCAGGATCTCCCATTGTCCAGTTATTCTTGTTTTGCTATAATTTACTTTTAAGAAAGAAGTAATTGTGTGAATCTCACTTAAACGGCAAGGATTTATGCTCCATCTTCTTGGAGGAGAACTGTGTACATAAATTATTTGGAATTCTGCATGGAGATTTGTGTCTTCTCCCATATGTATATATTCGTTCAGTCATTTATTTAGTATATAAGCATGGACATATATTTATTTTTATTTGAGGGTTACAGTATTGTATTAATTTAATTATTTTATGGCCCAAATTGCTTTAACATTGGTATTTGCATGAACTTTCCATCGAGTTCCAGGTTATTTTTCACATCCCTGTTATGATTTGCATGTTTGTTTCTTTGAATACTTATTTGCTTGCTTTTTGTCACTGCAGGTTATTCCTGATTCATCCCAGTGGTATAATTAGCCATTTCTTCAGATATACCTGGTTGCTTTAATTGGAATGTAGTATTAAAATCAAAAATCTTGTTGTGCTTATCTATAAAGTATGTTATTGATTCCACAGTCTCTCAGATGTGAGAACAAAAAGATACATGTGGGTATCAAAACAAAAGTATATCTACATGTTATAAATATTTCTGTGAAATTATCCACAACTATATTAAGCTAAACATCAGTAAACATATAACCTTTTAAGTCTGTAGGAAGATATAATTTTAATTTATTTACCATTTGACTTATATTCCAATTCTAATGAATTTCTACATGGATGATTTTAATGCCTATTCTTGCTTGTCTGTAGCCTCTCATTCCAACTGTGAGGAACTGGACTTCAGATATTCACTGCCCATTTACTTAAATTGATAATTTCCTATATGCAAATGTATTTTAGAAAATTGTAGAGAACCTATATCCTATGGAGTAGTAACATTATGAACTGTAATATCTATAGTACTGTGTAAATCCCTTTTGCTTTTAATTTCAAGGACTCAATTCACTTTGAAAGTTACCAGGTCATTGTCGTACCCACTCACTCCCCCATTCTGTGATATTGTTTCATGTATTTGTAATACAGTTAGATTTCTTCACAGTTTTCATTATATTTTCACATTTCCTGAACTCCTAAATTGTATCTTCTTATTTTTATATGTTATGTTAACTCTGAGCTGTAAAGTTCTGTGAGTTTTAACAAGTGTATAATGCCATGTATCTGCCATTTATGTATCATAGAGAGTAATTTCACCACTGCAAAAAAAATGTTTCTGTTATTTTCTTGTTCAACTATCTTTCCCCTCTATATCCTTAGCATCCATTCTTCTACTTCACTTTCTCTATGGCTCCAGTTTGGCCATAATACCTTATAAATGAAATAACGTACTGCATAGACTTTTTAGATTGTTTTCTTTGACTTAATACTCATTTAAGATTCATCTTTGGCTTTGTGTGGCTTTATAACTCATACTTTTCACTGATAAGCAGTTTTCTATTATAAGAATATATTGCAAATTTGTCTGTGTGTTCACCAATAGAGGAAATCTTATTTGCCTTCAGGTTTTTTTTTGCAATAATAAAAATGCTATAATATTTCAATTCAAAACTTTGTGGGCATACACCTTTTAAATAATTTGTATAAATACCCTAGGAACCATGATTGTTGGGTCATGTGATAGAACTGCCTTTAGCTTTGTAAGAAACTGTTAAACCATCTTCCAATGTGGCTATTCAACATTACCTTCACATAAGCAATCAATCAGAATTCCTGTTCTGCAGCTTGCTAGCTTGAGGGTGCCAGTGCTATTTTTTGTTCATTTGTTTGTTTGTTTGTTCGTTGCCATTCTATTAAGCAGGCAACAATATCTTGCTGCTTTAATTTTTATTTTCCTATGAACATCATTTATGCTTATTTGTCTATGTGATCTGGCAAGGTATCTGTTAAGACATTTTGCCCCTTTTAAAATGAGGTTGTTTTTCTTTTCTTGGCTTTTCAATGTTCTTTTTAAATTTGGAATACAACTCCTTTATCCAAAATGTGTTTGCAAATGATTTTTCCTAGTTTTTGGCATGTATTTTGATTCTCTTAATGGTGTCTTTGGCAGAACAGAAGTTTTCAATTTTAATGAAATCCAACAATGTAATATTTTTTATGGATTACGCTTTTGATGTTGACCATTATAAGTCTTTATCAAATGCCAGGTCACCTAAAACTTCTGTTTCTTTCCTATAAGCTAAACAGTTTTGAGTTTTATATTAAGGCTTATTTTAAATTATTTTCTATAAATATTAAACTTATCTGTCTAGACTTTTTTTTTGCATGCGAAAATACCATTGTTCCAACATCATTTGTTTAAAGACTACCCTTCCTCCAGTTAATTACCTCTGTAAATCATTTGGCTATATGTGTGTGGATCTACATTTGAACTATCTATTCTGGTCCCTGTTCTATACTTTGCCAATACCAGGATGTATTGGTTACTAGAACTATACAGATTCTAGACAAAGATTAGTCTTAGTCCTCTAAATTTCTTCATCTTTTCAGTGTCGTGTTGACTATTCGATGTTTTTGCCTATCCATATAATTTTATAATATCTTACTCAATATCTGTAAAATTTCTGGCCAAGATTTTTACTTGGATTGTGTTGATAAAGATGGAAGGGATTAAGTCTTCCAATTTATAAGTAAGAAATATTCCTGTTTGTTTAGACTTTAAGTTCTTGCATGTGTCTTGTTAGTTTTTCTACAAAAAAATTGTATATTTTAATTTTGTGAAGTTTATACAGAAGAATTTCTCTTTTTAAAATGGTATTATTAATTACTTTTTGAATTTTAATTCCAATTATTCATCAATGATATGTTGGAAAACAGTTGACTGTTTTTATATTAGCCTATGTCTCTGCACTCTTATTGAATTCAGGATGCTATTCTTGTTGTTGGGTTTTTCATGATTTTTTAGATTTTTTTTTTACATAGACACATGTAATCTCTGAATGAACACAGCTTCATTTATTTCTCTGTTCCAAGAACCGGTAATCATATTTATTTTTTCTTGTATTGTTACCCTTACCAAGGCTTCTAGCATGATGTTGAATAGGAGTCTTAAGAGAGCATGTCCTTAGTGACATAAAATTAGCAGTCTTTTTGGGGGGTGCATGGGAAATACTGGGGATTGAACTCAAGGGCACTGAGCCACATCCCATGCCATATTTTGTATTTCATTCAGAGACAGAGTCTCACTGAGTTGCTTAGCTACTCACTGTTGCTGAGGCTGGCTTTGAACTCTCGAACCTCCTGCCTTGGTATCCTGTGCTGCTGGGATTACAAGTGCGTGCCACTCAGCCCAGCGACATAGCATTCTTACTAATGTAAGACATTTTCCAAAATAACCATTAATTTGTGAATAAATTATTTCATATTGAGTGATCCTCCTGCCTCAGATTCCTAAGTTGCTGGGATTACGGTGTGAACTACCACACCCGACAATGCTCTATCTTTCTAATTTACTAATTAAAAAATGTGTTTTGGGTCTTTACTGTATGCCAAGCATGGATCTGTGTGCTCAGTCATAAGACAGAAAATGTACCTGCCTTTGTGGTGCTGACATCCTAGCAGAAGTTGTTGACAAAGCCTCTTCCTGTAGTAATTTGATGTTGGACTTCCAATTTCTTTGACCTTGCTCAAAGACCAAGGTGGATCCGGGTTTAGAGCTGATCAGGTTTGAGGAAGTATCCCGGTCCTCGGGTTTAGGGCGTTCCCAGTTTAAGACTATATGGGTTTTAGGGAAGTTGGAGGTTGAAGATTATTGCTGCCGGGATTAGGGCGTTCCTGCTGCCTGAGCTCCCGTTGAGCTCTCGTGAGATTCAGAAGGTATATGGGAAAAAAGCCTCGTGGAGTAGGTGGACTGGGCGGCAGCAGAACTGGGATTGCCCCAGAGCGTGTGTGGAGGCCGGTGTGAGTTCGGGAATAAAGAATTGCTGTTTGAATCTACAAAGCTGTGTGGTGGCTCGTGATTCTGTGCCCAGCCAAGACTGTGGCAACCATCGGGGTAATGGACATGTGCATTGCCCTGTATGCTCAGAAAGATATTAGTTTGTGTGTGTTTGAGTGTATTATGTTTTATATAAAATATCTAAAATATATAAATAAAATATATAAATGTATAATCCATTGATTCTTAGACTTGTGGCTAAGATTGAGTGTAAAAATATATAACAGGGTTTCTGATTCCAGTTAATGGCAGAATGAATTGGCTGGGTGAACCCTCCCTGCCATTCAATACAGTTACAAAATCTAGACAAACTATTCGATGGCAATAAAAAGTGAAAAAGCAGAATTTTGAGTTCCTTTAAAATAGCATGCCGTCGATGACTAAGAATGGCAGTGTTTGCAAGATGTCTTTGCTTGAGGGCATTCTCCAGTCCCTGGATCTCGAGTGGCAGAAAACTCAGTCTTCCCTGCTCCAGGTGGCAGAGATAGAGTTCAGATTGGCAAGGGGAGATGGAAACTTAGGGAGGGAATTCTAGAAGTGCAGAAAGGTAAGATCCAAAGTCGGAATATAAGATCTGCTCAAATCTTTGGCTAACTGCAAAAGTATGTGTATACAGGCCTGACCTGAGTGTGAGCCTGGCAGAAAAAGAAAAAAGAAAACAAGTGGGCAGAAATGTGAGAGGGGCATGTGTCTGAAAGACCAGTGCACTCACTGAGATTTGTCTGTTCCCTACCTGTTTGTCTCCTTCTCCTCCCTCCTCTTTGCTTTTGTGTGTGTGTGGGGGGGGTACTAGGGATTGAACCCAGGGCACTCTACCACTGAGCTACAGCCCCAGCCCTTTTTATTTTTCATTTTGAAACAAGGTCTCACTAAATTGTCCAGGCTGGCCTTGAACTTGCCATCCTCCTCTGGCCTCAGCCTCCCCAGTTCCTGGAATTACAGAGTATGCCGCTGCTTGATGGCTGTTTTGATCGAACACCTTCTGTGACCTTATGCACAGCTGTTGTGGCAGAGAATTGAAATTTTACTGGATCGAAGTATCAGATGATAGAACTTGAAGCTAAGAGAGCCAGTGGAAATACATGGGGAAATACCAGAGGCAGGAGAACCTCAGAGAGGGTTAACTCCAAACTAGACCACAAATTTTGTCCAACTCGTTGCCTGACCATCAAACTACATAGGTATGGAAGTGATCCCCAAAGGGCTAGACTGAAAAGCAGTATCGTAGTCAAAAGAACCAAGTAGAAGTTGAACTGCTCCACCCCGGGAGAGAGAAGACTCTGTAGTTTGACTCTCAGCAAATTAACTGCTAATTAGAAGGAAAATTCAATCCGTAGAACATTACGGGTATCAGAGTCACTCTCCTATGTTGTCAACACTGGCTTGTTTTTAACAAAAAATATCATCAGATGGTAGAAAGAAACAGAAGTGTGATCCATTTGCAAGAAAAGTGTGGTTCATATCCATCCATGGGGAGGGACTCCCAGTGGGCCCAGGTGGTGAATTTAACTGTCTTTTAAAACAGCTGGTTTGAACATGTCCAAAGAACTAAAGGGGAAAATACATTAAGAATTCAACAGATGATCTTTTTTTGTGTATGTGGTGCTGGGGATCCAACCCAGGGCCTTGTGAGTGCAAGGCAAGCACTCTACCAACTGAGCTATATCTTCAGCAAAATGATGCATCTTTTTGTTTTAAATATTTTTTTAGCTGTCATTGGATCTTTTATATTATTTATTTATTTATATGCAGCGCTGAAGTCGAACCTAGGGCCTTACACATGTGACAAGCTTTCTACCAATGAGCCCCAGCCCAAAACAGATGCATCTTAATGAGTGAATGAGTTGGTGTCTCTGCAAACATATTGGCCTATTTTTCTAATGCTTCAAGATATATGTAATTTGAATAAATATGGATTAGTCAGAAATCTTTACCAAATCACGCCCGCCTACACTTTATCACTTTCCCAGTTCTTGGTTTCTCTTGCTGAGAGCACCAGCAAGTCAACTAATCTAACAAAAGTAGGTTGGCCAAAGGCCTTTAGACAGCACACGCCTACTTCTCCCTCCACTTCTGAAGAAGCTTGGGTGGTTATATTATCCCTGACTACTGGACAGGAGGGTGGGTCAGCCCTGTTCTTGGTGTAGTTTTTCCAAGATGGAGGCAACAGGTCATCTTCCTGTGTCTGGCCCTTCCCCACCACTCCTAATGCATGCCTGCAGCATACTGTCTTCCCTAAAATGTGAATTTGGGCTGACATTTCTTTTTTGTTTTCTCTAAGATATTGATTTATAAAAATGTTTTTATTTGTGAATATATTCTTCTTTTAATTTGATATCATTTTAATTGATACTGATTATTTTATGTTAGAGTAAAAAGATTGCAGATCCACAGACATCTAGATCTAGAAGGGACTTAGAAAGTGTGACCCTCATCATTTGTATATAGAGTACAACCTTACACTATTTAAATTAATAAACTATCAGCCTGGGTTTGGTCCAGAAAGCAGCCATGGTAGATGTGTGCTCTAGTTATAATAGGGCCTACACAAATGTGGGGAAGTTGGGGAAGTGAAGATGTGTGGAGGGAAAATCAGAGGAACGGCCCGATTGAATCCAAGGCACTCTATCACTGGTGCAGGGGAAACAAGCCGAGCGTGTCTTATGGCAAAGGCCCAGGTGCCTACCAGGGCTGCCTGCCTGCCAAAGATAGTGGCCTCTGCTTAGCTTATGCCTTCCAAATTTTAGGTATGTTCCCATTGTGTAGACTGTGACCGGAAGTTGTAGGGACAAGGATTTGAGGTATGTAGTGGCCATGGCACCAAGTGAACCTGGCTCTCTCTCCCTCACCCTTTTGCCCCCACCTCCCTTGATCTTTTCCTGGTCCCTGAACGCTTCCTGTCTCCCTGGCTCACTAAGCCACTCTGGAGGGTTAATGTTTTCTCATTCGTAGACTCATCTGAGATTGCTTCCCATAGCCACAGTCAAAGAATTAAGAATTAAGAATTCTTCAAAATAGCATGAATTTCTCTCATGCTTTGTTCTTGAACTCTGAACCTGAGGTGAATGCACTCTTCAAATATTGCCCATGTCTCTATTACTCACTTGAGCAGAGCCCCAGGTTGTTAGAACTACAAACATGAATTTTATCAATACTTTAGATTCCCAGCTTTAGTCAAGAAATATATCAGTAAAGACTTGCAGGAGTAATTATCCTGAAACACTGAGAAATCTCAATGTTTGATTTGCTGGAGACTTTGAAACTAAAATCTGGAGTGAAATTACAGAATAGAGTCTGTTTTCCAAATTGGTAGAGGAATGTTGATGTGGCCCTGAACCTGCTGGTCTGAAGCCATGAGCTAAGCTCTAGTTTGTACTTGTTTGAAATGATCCATAAATAATAACCCTGTGTACTTCCCTTTATACCATTTGCCCAGAAACCTTTTTTTAACATTTGAAAACCTTCTATGACCAGGTGATGAATAACTGAAAATCCAGCTTAATATAGGATTTTTACTAATGATTGCTCATTGCTTTCCAAATGACTGGAAAACTTGGAAGTCTTAGTTGTACATTTTTTGAATATTAAGTAGTTGAGAAATATGACCTAGCTCACAGAGACACTGAATATGTGAATAATATTATTTTGGAAAGTATTCGATTTAGAAGAAAGATGTATACTTTTTAATTAGTGAGGTGCATGATCAAAATTTGTGAACCAAATGAATTTTTATTGCTAACAATTTTTGTCATGAATCAAATGTAGATTATATACATATGAACGATTTGTTTAAATATTGTTTTTTGATTAACAATTCTTCAGATTATATTAATTTTATGGTATGAAATTAAATGCTAGCAGCTCAAAATTATGTAATTATTCATTGACCCTCCGTACACAGAATTCAGCATTTTAGGGTGATACATGGTAATGTTTTATATATATATATATATATATATATATATATATATATATATATATATATGTAATACTATAATACTAACTGGGCCACTAGTTATTATAAGATGGTTAAAGAAAAAAGTCCCCCTGATCATCTCAGCCAATCTGAATGGTAGATGGAGTGAATTCAGAATTACATTCAAGTACAGGTGCCCTTACCAGACTTAGTACAGAATTATTTTGTACTTTTAAGACTTTATATGCTATTTAAGCAAAGTAAACAACATATAGATTTTTCAGTGATCCATGAAAATATCCACCTTAACAGGTAAATATTGGGAAGATGGACTCACCCATTGAAAAGTGGAACCTAATAATTGGCAACTTGGCTTTAAAGCAGGTAAGTGGCGCACAGTTGTTTATAGATCTTGTGTTTACTGGTCTTGGGGTCACCTCTGGAAGGGAGTCAACTGTAGTGCTGGGAAGTCTATCATTTTTTACTTTTTTCAAGGTACTAAATCACTTAGTACCTTGAAATCATTTAGTACCTTGAAAAAATAATGGAATTAGTGGATACCTCTGACCTCCAGGAGTCATTTTTTTCTCTAGAAACTAATCAGATGCTTACAAATATTAAAGATAGATATATAAATATTTTCTTTCATAACTATGTGATAAAGCCAGAATTTGTGTTGATATCTTACAAATAAATATTGAACATTTCATTTTTTAGGTGCTATTTTTCTTCTTTAATTGTTTTTACCCCTGAGACAGACTCACTGTGTTTCTCAGGCTGGTATCAAACTCCTAGGCTCAAGTGATCTTCCTGCATCAGCCTCTCCAGTAGGCAGGACTACTGGCATGCACCACCATGCTCAGCCTACTTTAATTTTTCAAAGTATTTGTTTAATGAAACTGAGTTCTGTATATTATGATCAGCCATTTGTCTTGACTTTTCCTCAATTTGATGTTACCAGTGTTGATATAAATGAATGCGTTCAATTGCCAATGATATAAACACTAAACTGGGTTCTATAAAATCTATGGCTTTCAGATCTCAGGTGAGTACCTCTACTGCCTCTCCCCCATCCCTCCCATCTCTGAGGCAGAAAACTGCAGCTACCTGTGGTAATTCTCTAGCTAGGGTTAGCTGAGGGGATGCACAGGAACTTTAATGAGGTGGTGGAGAATTTGGTTGTAGGAATATGGTTTTATGTAGTGTATTTTAAAGACAAAGGAGTTTTTGGATTGTGGTTATTTTTTAAAAATACCTGTGTAATTGCAGGGTTGGAGATAAAATCTGGGATCTTAACCTCAGCTCTAACATTAACCAGCTGTATAACCTTTGTAACTTAGCCCTTCTGGGCTTCCCGTTTGTCTTTCAAATCACAATATTATATTAGAGAAGGCTAAAATCCTTTTCAACTTGAACTTGTTATCTGTGCAGGGGTGATAATAAAAATATTTAATACCATATTCAAATATCCAAAATATTAATGTATTTGAAAATATATTTGATTTTCTTCTTTAAATACCCTAAACTCATATGAAATAATGAGTTGTAGTATGAATTATATATCAAATCATTTTAGTATAATGGCCATTTCAGCATTATTTATTTGTTTTATTTATTTCAGTACTGGGGATGAAATCCAGGGCCTCGAACACGCTAGGCAAGTGCCCTATCACTTAGCTAAATCCCCAGCCGTTTTTCCATTTTGAGACAAGATTTTATTAAATTTCCCAAAGTGGTCTCATAGTCGTGATCATACGGGGGCTGCAGAGCTGCCCATGGCAGCGGGTGCCATCTCAGCTTTAATTTTCATTCTGTTCGTAATGTGCACCTTTCCCTTGTCATCCTCGCTCCCTGCAACCTCTGGTCAGGATGGGTGCTGGCAATGGCTGGGGATTTGCTGATCCTAGTTGCCAGAACCCAAAGCCCGTGTCTGCTTCACTCCATCATCCATGTATGAACAGAGAACCCCGAGCATGCCCACCAGGACAGCATTGGGGCCAGCTGAGGAGGCACCAGTTGCTTGGGACTCAGTTCCAGTGGACAAAGGTCAAGACGACAGGCTGCTGAGTGTGGTGGCACACACCTGTAGTTACAGCAATGCTGGAGGCTGAGCCAGGAGGATCCCAAGTTCAAGGCTAGCCTCACTCAGCAACTTAGTAAGACTCTATCTCAAAAAAAAAGACTGGGAATGTGGTTAAGGTGGTAAAGCATCCTTGGGTTCAACTCCCTAATACCTCCCACCAAAAAGACATGTGGGTGGGCTTGGGGAAAAGGCTTCACCTGCAAAAGCCTGTGAAGGAGAAGCTGAGCGAGGAGAGGGGTGCAGGGTGGCTGGCCTGTGCTCCCCTTCCTGGAGGTGGGCTGTGGAGGGCAGAGCGGGGAAGAGTAGAGACAGGAGGCCCAGGCGCACTTAGGAGGGAGTGTGCTTCTCTGCTATTAAATTGGGTCCCAGCAGATTACCTGCTACAGGTTTCTTCACCACTGTACAGAACAGCTGCGTGGACTGTGCATAAGTTACAGGGCCCCCGGTGCCATCTGAGGAACCACCACCTCGCTAGGAGGGATGTAGCCTGCACCAAGGTCTATTCAGGCCTGTGGCCCCTGTTTAGCCTCCATGCCCCGAGATCCTTCTAAACCCAGCTACCACTTGAACCCAGGCTTTGCTTTTTCTTGGGCACATCAATCATTTTCCAATTAGTTGTTGTTTTGCAGATGTACAGAATAGGACTTCTCAGCTCAGCTATGTGCCTCCAGTTCCTCAGAAATAGATCTACGGATGCATGTACGTGCCTAGACTCACATACCATGATGTCTGCACCAGGCTCCCTTGCCATGCATACCAGGTCATGCCAGGAAGGACTTGGAATCACAGTGGTGGAATTTACATTAGTACTTAGTTCTACTGCGCGAAGTGTGTGTTATTTACCAACCAGCATGAACATGCTGACATGTCTAACGACTGTGCAGCCACAGTGGCTCTCATACCTGGAGGTCAGCTCTGAGGTGTGGGTGATGTCAACAGAAACTGTAATCAAAGCTTGTGGGGCTGGACGGCAGGATATCTAGGCTCTTTAGTCCTGGCCTTTCTGTTCATTTTCTGTACAATGGCGTCATCCTGCAGCAGGGATCGATCACTTAGAGCCCTTGACCCCATTTCATGGATTGGCTTTAGAGAACACCCAGAAATTCCACTCCAGATGTTGAGTGTTCTGTGTTTCTTAGGGGAAAGGTCTCTGTTCTACAGAATTTTTACCAGATTGTCAGAGGGGCCACGACACACACATAGTTAAGAACCACTGGGAAAAGTGATTCCCATGGGCTTTGCTATAGCTTTGTCATCCTGGTAGCCTGAGTCAGCTGTCTGAATGCCTTTTCTTAGTGGAAGTTATTTTGAGTGTTGCTTTGTGTCTGCACTACAGGAAACTATTTATTTATGTAACTTGAATCTCAAAGTTTGATATTATCATTGTCATTTATAGAGTAGGGAACTCAAACTTTTTTGGGGGCGGGGATCAGGGATTGAACCCAGGGGTGCTTAACCACTGAGCCACATCCTCGGCCCGTTTTTTTAAATTTAATTTTGAAGACTGGGCCTCACTAAGTTGCTTAGGGCCTCCCTAAGTTACTGAGGCTGGCTTTGAACCTGCAATCCTCCTTCAGGCTCCTGAGCAGCTGAGATTACAGGCATGCACCATCATGTGCAGCTGGAACTGAAGCTTTTATGGTACTAATCATAAGTGTGATTATTTGTGAGGGTATTTTTTAATGTCTGTTTCCCACTGAGACAGGGAGTCCATTTTGACCATGGTCCTATCTCAGTATCAAGCACAGTGCATTGTGCTTGGTAGAATCTGAATAAATACCAGTTGAGTTAATGGCCTTAGATAACTTGCCCTGAGGTTAAGTGGTAGAGAAGGATTCAGGCTCCTATCATTTGATTTCAATCTCCCCAGCGCTGCCTGGTGAGCCTGCTTTCCACCTTGGGTGGGGCCCTCTTTAACCTAAAACTAGAATTTTCTTAGATGATCTGTGGATCAATTCTTTGGGGTACTATTAAAAACAGATTCCTGCACCCCATTCCATTTCTGCTGCCACCAGATCAGGGCAGTTTGAGAGCCCACTCTCAGGGAATATAAAACTCATCTATAGTAGCTTCTTTAAAAGGCAGTATGATTTAGTTACCAGGGGCAGTATGTCTTCAGGCTTCTTGTATGTAATGTTTACATAGGAAAGATTCTGAGTATTTTTTAAATTACTAATTCAGTTGGATTTTGTAACAAATTTTTTAGGTTCAGGCAACAGTCGTGGGTTTTTTAGCAGCGGTGGCGGCGATCATCTTGGGCTGGATTCCAGAGGGAAAGTATTACCTGGATCATTCCATCCTCCTGTGCTCCAGCAGCGTGGCCACCGCCTTCATCGCGTCTCTTCTACAGGGTGAGCGGATTTGCAAATGTCTATAATCTTTTGCTCTTAAATGATTTATTTCTCAAGATGATGACTCTCTCTCTTCAAATGATATTTATGATGAAAACAACAGAAAAAAAGTTATCACAAGCCTCAATCATATCTTATTTCAGCTATATTTCCGTTTCATTATTTATGAACCTTACTGCAGAGCAGGCTGTTTGAGGCTGTGTCCTGGCCTTTGATGCCCTGGTATAATTCCCAAATAAGATCAGGAGAATAGCCTGAGCATTCATTTGTTTTGTAAATGAAGTTGAGAAACTTCCTGGAAGTAATGCAGGGGATTTACTGGCTAGTCTCTTGAGTAACAAGTGTTCCAGGAATTCTGAGTTTCAAAAGCAGTCCCTCTGTTAAAAAAAAAATTTAAGTTTCATATTAAGAAAAAAAAATTCCTGTCTGTGGTAGTACAAAAATAACCTTATTCTGAAGACAGCATATTATTGGCTACAGATGGCTAAAGAACTAGTTTAAAAAAACTAACTACATTAGAACTTCTCAGTTGGATTTTTTATTAATGTGAACTTTCCACTGGATAACCAGCTTCTTATGGAATAGTAATCAGGGATATAATTTTCTTATTTCTATATGGAATTACTAGAAACGATTGAGATGAAGCTATTGGGAAATTAAATTTCTGGCAAAAAGAAAAAAAGGTTGCGGTGTTAGCACTCTCTTTAGGCTCCTTAACTTTTGTTTTCTTTCTGATTTTGTGTCATTTAGAGAGGTTTGAAATTTTTCAGTCCAGCAAGTGTTTGAAATGCCTAGGATTTTCAAAACCATCAAAAATTCAAATTTTAAAACAACTGTACATTTGGTTAAAGCTTCTTACCTTGAACACTGTATCTTCTAGTTTTACTTGACCTTTTTGACCATCTTAATATATGCAGATACCATTAACCACATTTTGTGCATGAGAAAATTGACTCAGGCAGGTAGGGCAACTTGTCCAATTATATCCACTTGTTAGTGGCAGAATCAGAATTAAAACCAAATTTTCCTGGTTTTTAGCTCTTTGCACTGAGCCATGATGCACAAAAAATGCTTACTTTCAGCTGAAAAGATAAAAGTAGCACTGTCAGAGGAGAGCTTCCCTTGTGCTGATTGTGGAAAAAAGATTTCTATGTAATCATATCTTGTTGGATTATTATTTTTTTGTAGCACTGGGGATTGAACCCAGGGCCTCACACATGCTAGGTAAGTGCTCTCTGGCTGAGCTACATCCCCAACCCTTTTAAAAAAAGTTTATTTTGAAACAAGGTCCAGCTAAGCTGCCCAGGCTGGCCTCAAACTTGCCAATCCTCCTGCCTCAGCCTCCTGAGTAATTGAGGTTACTGGTCTGTGTCACCACACCTCATTATATTTTGTAGGATTATCATATAACATATTCTAAAAGCACTTCCGATATTGCTTTCTTCCCCCTTTATAGTGATATTGTAAAAAGGGTAAGGTCCAGTGATTGAAAAAGTTTCCAGAATATAATTTACAATGCATTGTTTGATTTAAGACAAAAATTCTGCTCTTTAGAGTACTGACTTTATATATGGTACACTAAAAACCACTGGCCTAGAATCATAAGCTATGTGACTTCAGGCACGTATTTAAACCTGTTCTTGGGGACCTCAGTTTTATCTATAATGAGTATTCTGGAATAAAAATATTTGCAGTCTTTTTATTCTAAAAGTGCAGTGAAATTGTTTATTTATTTTTTATTTATTTTTGGTGTTTGTGCACCCCTGAGTTCAATCCTTATCATTAAGCAACAGCCTGGCCCTTTTTATTATTTTGAGACAGGGCCTCACTAAATTGCCAAGGCTGGCCTTGAACTTGTGATCCTCTTGCCTTAGCCTCCCAGTCTATGGGATTATGGGTGTGTGACTCTACACCCAGCTTCTGGTTTTTTTTCTCCCCAAAGCCATATTTAGATTTCAAGTTGAAAATCTATGTGCTGTGGTTAGCACATAGACATTTAAAATTTTCTTTGTACTTCATCCTCTTAACAAATGTGTTGCTATGAGAAAATCTGTACAACTGGGTATAGACATAAATGTTATCATTTTACTCTTATGTATCTGATTCAAGAAAAGAAGAATTCAAAAGTGCAAGTGCAAAGTCACATTTTCATCCTCTGTTATCCTGTTGGAGAATTATAAACAAACTTTGGGTTTAAAAAATATCTTTTCCAAAGACTTTCTTGTGTTCTGGACTCTGGTGTTCAAGTTTAATTACTTCCTGCTTCTTAATACTTCAACACTAAAGAACATAATGAAGCAAGCATTTCTAGCTACCATATGTGAACAAATCTGTTGGGTCTTCTTCCCAGTTGCCTTGCGTATGACTCACCTTTCTCTGGCGTTTTCATACATTATTTGAGGGTTAAATTTAAAAATCTTAGGTCTATTTGTGTGTATCAAATCCTAAGACACACACATTACTAAATTCAAAATTTTAGCTTTAACATAATTTTATGGTCACTTTTGGGTCTTTTAAGTACAACATTGAACTTCTCAGATCTGTGAGCTCCGCTTGGATTTTGTTAAAAGGCATTTTGCCATGACATTGGGATAAAATGTTTTAATTGCTTAATCAGCTTATCCAAGCAGTCTCTCTGGAACTGAGATATTGGTTGTCTGTCCTGTATGTTTCAGTATTTGAGGGATCTATTTTCTTTAAATCATAACATTGAAAGTGATGAACATTCTTTCCTCTAGGAATAATAATGGTTGGAGTTATCGTTGGTTCAAAGAAGACTGGTATAAATCCTGATAATGTCGCTACACCCATTGCTGCCAGTTTTGGGGACCTTATAACTCTGGCCATATTCGCTTGGATAAGCCAGGGTTTGTACTCCTGCCTTGGTAAGTTGATTTGACACTAAATATGTTATTGAGAGTCTTTTAAAATAAATATTGTTGTAGCAATATTGTGACTCCATGGTGACCTTCATCTGTATTTAGAAGTAATCAGAATAACAGTTGTAATTTCTTGTACACCTACTATGTGCTGTGGCTCTCACATTTTTTTCTTTTCTTATAGATAAGAAAGATAAGGGTTCTCTCTAAATTGAATGAGAAAATTGAGGGTCATAGAAGTTATATATGCTACCCATGTTTTCACAACTCCAGGGAGAAAGGCTGAACACAGGTCTGTCCCAGTCCGTGGTTTCTGCCCTTTCCTCTAAATGCGTAACCAGCTAGGAGTCAACCTTCAGAGTTCTGTGTACCGAGCTACCATCAAAGAATATAAGGTCATGGTGGGACTCAGAATTTACCAACAGGATGTTTTTTCCCATCAGAAACTCACACCTTAAGTTAAAGACTCACAGTGGTTAACTCAAAGGAAAAAAAAAACATGAAAATTAGCCCAAATGCTGCATGAAGCTGGAGTCCTCCTGTATGTGTAGTTCCTGTTGAATAGTGATGGAGAATTCAGTCTAGGGAATTATTTTAATGCAGATTTGTATTCTGAGACTGTTGTCAATGGTATTGGATATGATTTGTGAGCACTGGTTAGATACTAAATATTAATCATGCTTTCATTTTTTAAATGCCAAATTAAAAACAGAAAAAGAGAACAAAACCCCACAGTAATACAAGAAAAAATAGTTTACTAGTCAAACAAAAAGCAAATACACACTCTCACATATTTAAATGGTCCTATATGGATTTATGATGTGCTTTAAAATAAATCTAAAGTATACTTAGTTTTAAGAAGAGTCTTCGATATATGTTCTTGAATTTAAAAAAGGGCTTTGCCCTACCAAATGTGATAATTTTCTACAAGTTATGTTATCAAAGATACTAAATAACTTAAATAACTTAAGGCAATTTTATACACTCAGTGAAGCTTTCCTGAGTGTATAAAATTGCCTTAAGTTATTTAATAAGTGGCATAAAAACAATAGTCATTAGGACTTGATTTATATGTTCAGGGACATTTTTTATAATTTAGAAGATAAAGATTTATCCACTTGAGGTAAAGTTTAAGACATAAATGACGAGTGACCTAAACATGGGATCTTGTGGGGCTAGTCTGGCTTTTTATTGTTGTAGAGCAAACAGGGGACGATATATGTGCAAGTGTATTCTGGGTGAGGCTCAGTTCCCTTTTCTTCCACTCAGAAGCAGAAAGTGAGAGTTATGTTATCAAAGAGATCATCTTTTGAAGTTTATATTGTTGGTGGTCGACTGCTCATGCCTCTCTCCTCCTCTAGATGATTGTACAGTTTAGAAATAGACGCTGCAGTCCGGCTTGAAGCATCAGCTCCTGGCTGGAGAGCGTGTTCTCCGGAAAGCCTGCGGCCACTCCCAGGAGGACAGCCACACATGAGTGACGCCCCTGGTGCCCCTTGCCTGTCTGTCCCTCTGAGATGGGGACGATGAGAGGAAGAGCAGTAGAGAGGTGCAGAGCATGTCTTCCCAGTGTCGAGGGTGGAAGTTCTGGGTCTTAGTGGTTCCCAGGAAGGAAGGTGCACTGCTGCAGGCTTGGAGGTGTCACTGGGACACATTTCCCAGCTGCTGGCTAAACACCAGGGTTTCTCATCAGTAGAAGGTGCAGTGATGAGAAGGTGAAAAGGAGAGTGCCATTGACGAATATTGATACAGGAAACATGGCGACACAGAGGAGGTGCTGTGAGGTTCCAGAAGATAGACCAGCTGCCGAGCAAAATAACGTGCATTGACTTCTTAATTTTTAATTTTTTATTTTTGGGTACTGGGCATTGAACTTGGGGGCACTTGACCACTGAGCCACATCCCCAGCCCTAGTTTGTATTTTATTTAGATACAAGGTGTCACTGAGTTGCTTAGTGCCTCACTTTTGCTGAGGCTGGCTTTGAACTCTCAATCCTCCTGCCTCAGCCTCCCAAACTGCTGGGATTATAGGCATGTGCCACCTCACCTGGTTTAATTTTTATTTTTAAAAGGTATCCAAGTGATAAACTCCTTACAGAAGGCTTAAGTTTAATGTATTATTATCTAAAGCTTTTGCCATTTTGGGTGTTATACAGTGTTGCATTAATAGTTTTAACTGGATCAAGGAATAAAAAAGTAAAATGGAATGTTACCATAATTTTGAAAAATAGTCTTATTAACTATTGCTTAGGATTTTCTAGGCCTTTTCTTCTGACAGTTGACTCAAAATAATTCAAGTTGAATTAGGTCTTATACATTCATCTGCATTATTGATTTCCCCCAAAGAGATTTTTAAAAAATGGGCTTCAGATTGATTCTGTAGTTAATTTAATGGTTAAAGGTTTTCCTGAACTATTATTGATTCTATCTACATTGTGAGCACTAGGGGGCCTCATAAGATCAGCAGTTGGAGGTCCTGTTTTTTTTTTCTTTTCTTTTTTTTTATTCAGAATACAAAGTTTAGGAAGAGACATGTTTAAATTCTAAGATCCTGTTCATCTTGCTGAAAAGTCTAGCTCTTAGGAACAGTTTTAATTCATGATCCATAATGAAAACACAAGATTTAAGAGATAAAAAGAAGATTTCTTTTTAGCTACAGGCTTTGGTTTTAGAAGCTGTATATAATACAGAATGGGACATTAAGAAAAGTGTCATGGGGTCAATTTACCAAGAATAATTTTGAATTTATATGCATCTAATATTGGAGCACCTAAAACACAAAGCAATTATTAGTAGGTCTGAAGGGAGAAGTAGATAGCCATACAATAATCATAGAGGACTTTAATATCCCACTTTCAACAATGGGTAGATCATGCATACAAAACACTAACAGGGGAACGTTGAATTTGGACTACAGTTTAGTTCAGCAGCATCTAACAGACATGTACAAAATGTTCTATTCAAAAGTAGCATGACACACATTCTTTTTTTAAAAAAGGGGGGGGGGGAATCTTCTTTGTAGATGGACACAACACAATGCCTTTATTTTTTTTTATGTGTTGCTGAGAATCGAACCTGGGTCCCGGGCATGCTAGGTGAGCGCTCTACCACTGAGCCACAATCCCAGCCCATGACACACATTCTTAAGTGTATATGGAATGTTCTCTAGGATAGATAATATATTAGGTCACGAAACAAAACAAATTTAGGAAGACAAATTACATCAAGTGACTTAATGGCATGAAATGAGAAATCAACAACAGGAGGAAAATTGGAAACTTCATAAATGTGTGTAAGTTAAATAACCAGTGGGTCAAAGAATAAATCAAAAGGGAAATTTAAAAAGACCTTGAGACAAATGAAAATGGAAATGCAATGTACCAAAACCTCTGAAATGCAGCAAAAGTAATTCTAAGAGGAAAGTTTATATTATATATCAAAAAACTAGAAAATAACAGCTAAACCCAAGAAAATAATAAAGGTGAGAGCAGAAATGAATAAAATAGGCAATTTAAGAGCTATAGAATAAATTGACAAACTGATAAGTTTTTTTAAATAAAATTGATAGAGACTTAGCTAGATTAAGCAAAGGGAACTCATATAAAATCTGAAATAAAAGTGGAGACATTATAATGGATACCTCAGAAATAAAAGGAATCACAAGGGACTATTATGAACAAGTATGCTCACAGATTAGATAGCTTAGAGGAAATGGATAAGTTCCTAGAAACATACCAACGTTGAATCAGGAAGAAATAGAAGACCAGAACAGACCAATAACAAATAGACTGCAGCAGTAATTAAATGCCTCCTCCAAAAGAAAAACCCAGGACCAGATGGCTTCATAGCTGAATTCTACAAAGTATTAACAGAATCAATACCAGATTTCTTAATATTCCCCAAAAAAGACCATGTGGGAGGAGGAACTAGAGGGATTTTTTCCAAACTCGTGTTATGAGGCCAGTGTTACCCTAATACCGAAACCAGACACAAGAACGCTGTTGGCCAGTGGCTCTGATGATGAGCACACCTGCAGAAATCCTCAATAAAATTCTAGCAAACAGGATCCAAACATGTATCAAAGATTGTGTGTCATGACCGAGTGGGATTTACTCCTGGGATGCAGGGTTGGTTTAACAGATGCACATCGGTCAGCATGATATACTGGATAACAGAAGGAAAGGTAAAAACTACCGACCACCTTGATAGATGCTGGAAAAGTTATTGACAAAGTTTGACATCTTTTCTTTTTTGTTTTTGCGGTACTGGGGACTGAACCAAGAGCCTTGTACATGTGAGGCAAGCACTCTACCAACTGAGCTATATCCCCAGCCCTCTATATCTTTTCTTGATAAGACGTTCAACAATTTAGGTGTAGAAGACAATTTCTTCAATGAAGGCCGTTTTTAAAAGTCCATAGCTAACATCATAATCAGTGGAGGAAAACAAAGTTTTTTCTTCAAGATCTGGTACATGGCAAGATTGCCCTGTTGCTTCTGTTCAGCATAGTACTGGAGGTAGTAGGGATGTCATTTCTTTTTCTTATCTGATTGCTTTTGCTATTATTTCCCATACTATGTTAAAATGTTCATACTAAGGGATAGGAAGAAGGGGAATTGGGGATAGAAATCAAACTCCTCACATGTATGATTTTGTCAAAATGAACCCAACTACAATGTATGATGAATAACATATGCTATATATAATGTTATCAGAATATATATAAATGTAAAATAATTTATACTACCTCAAGCAATATGCAAGTTCAGTGTAATCCCTCTCAAAATTCTAATGCCATTCTTCACAGAAATAGAAAAGGCATCCTATAATTTATATGATTCCACAAAAGACTGAGTAGCCAGTGAAATCTTGAGAAAAAATTGGAGGGTATCACACTTCCTGGTTTCAGTTATATCATAAGCCATAGCAATCAAAATGCTATAAAATAGACACATAGACCAATAGACCAGAATAGAGAGCCAAGAAGTAAACCCAGTGCACGCTGTCAGCAAGGACACTTAGAAGACGCATGTGGGAATAAGAGTCTGTTCAACAAAAGATACCAGGACAACTGGATATCCACACGCAGAAAAACCTGAACTCTCTGCCATGCATAAAAATCAACAAAGAATGGGTTAAAGACTCGAATGCAAGAACTGAAACATAAATCTCCTAGAAGGAAAACATAGAGGGAAAGCTCCTTGACATTGGCTTTATTTTTTTAAATTTTATTTTTTTATTATTGGTTGTTCAAAATATTACAAAGCTCTTGACATATCATATCTCATACATTTGATTCAAGTGGGTTATGAACTCCCATTTTTTTCCCTGTATACAGATTGCAGAATCACATCGGTTACAAATCCACGTTTTTACATACTGCCATACTAGTGTCTGTTGTATTTTGCTGCCTTTCCTATCCTCTACTATCCTCCCCTCCCCTCCCCTCCCCTCCCCTCCCCTCCCCTTCCCTCCCCTTCCCTCCCATCTTCTCTCTCTACCCCATCTACTATAATTCATTTCTCTTCTGGAAGGAGACCCTCATTGTTATACAAAATTACATATACGAGGAAGTGAAGGGAAAGGGAAAACAAAACAAAACAAGGGACATTGGCTTTAGCAATGACTTTTTGAACATTGTGACAAAACCAAAAGCGGACAAGTAGGACCATCAGCCTAATTGTTTCTGCACAACAAAGAACAATGAGCAAAGTGAAAGGGCAGATCAGGGATGGGAGAAGACATTTGTGAACATACCTGGTGAGGTGCTGATATCCCAAATATAAGGAGCTATATATCTTGATAAGTAAAACAAACAAACAAACAAAAACTGATTTTTTTTAATGGGCAAAGGACCTGTTGAATAGACATTTCTCCCAAGGGATGTGAAAGGTGCAGAACATCCCTAATCATTAGGGAAATGCATATCTAAACTGCAGTGAGATAGGATGGCTGCTATCAATAAGACTCAAGAAAGTGTGTTGAGGAGGAAAGGGAATCCTTGCATGGTATTGGTGGGAATGTAAATTGGTGTAACCATTACAGAAAACTGGGAGTTCATCAAAAAGTGAAAATAGGAGTACCATATATCCCAGCAATCCCTTTTGGGCATATATTCACAGAGAATGAAATCAGCACCTTGTGGAAATATCTGCACTCCATGTTCACTGCAGCATTGACCGTGATAGCCAAGATACCGGAGTAAACCATCCATCAGATGAATGGATAAAGAAACCCTGATACACACACACACACACACACACACACACACCTATATACACACAATGCAGTGTCACTCAAGCTTAAAAGATCCTGCCATTCATGACAATCTGGATGAACCTGTAGGGCTGAATGAAATTAGCAGAAACAAGTTAGTAGAAACAAACGTAGAAGGGCAGTTATGAGGAGTAGGGCTAGGGATGGGGGCAGAAGATGGGGGGATGTGGGTCAAAGGAACGTAGTTGCAGGTCTGAGGACCTAATTATAGCCCGAGGACTGTATTTAATAATGTTGCTTTGTGTACTGGAAGTGAGCTAAGAATAGATTTTGCTCTTGTCACAGAAAAAGGGAGAGGGAATAAATATATGAGATGGGGGACATTAACTTACTCAATTGAAGTGACCATCTAGTCTGTCTATCAAAATTTCACATCACGTACCTTAAGCATCTGTAGTAACCACTCAGTTCTGCAGTGACTTTGCACGGTCCCCTCGCGTGCTGTTGGCTGTCACACTGTGCCAAGGTCACTGTTCATTCACTCAGTGGCTACCTTTCTCTTGGTCCTGTGAAAACTTGCTGACTTCTGATAGCTGAAGTAATTATGGAAACCTCCTCCTTCACCTGCCCACTTCAAAAAGAACAAATTAAGCCCAGAGCTCAGTTTACTCTTCTTGACTTTATTTTTTGAATCACTCTGCACAGCCCTTTATTGCTTGTGGAGGTGTTTAGAGCCTGGTGGTGAAGCTCCTGGAGAGCCTCATCTCCTCCAGCCTCCCTGCTTCTCCCCTCCTGGGGTCTCCCTCCAGCAGAGTCCAGCCAAGCACAGATTTCATGCACCATCTGTGCGGTTTCCTTACGTTTCTCCCTCCCCAGCCACCCTCTCCTTCCCATCAAGGCCAGTCAGGGTTCTTCTCACTTTTTATTTTTTGGGGACTGGGGATTGAACTCAGGGGCACTTTACCACTGAGATACATCCCCAGCCTTTTTTGTTTTGTTTTTTGAGACTGGGTCTCACTAAGTTGCTGAGGCTGACCTTGACCTGTTTCAGGGATTATAGGCACGTGCTGCTGTCCCTGGCTAGGATCCTTCTCACTTTTTAAGGCCAACTTCATAGATTTTCCTCATCTTAAGTGATCTTTTCTGCTCTGAATTCCAATAACATTTTTTTAAACCAGGGATTGAGTTTAGAGGCACTTAACCACTGAGCTACATCCCCAGCCCTTTTTATATTTTATTTTGAGAACAGGGTCTCAGTAAATTGCTTAGGGAGGCCTCACTAAGTTCCTGAGGCTGCCTTTGAACTTTTGATCTTCCTGCCTCAGCCTCCAAAGCCTCTGGGATTATAGGCATGTGCCACTACACATGGCTCCAATATCACTTTATTGGCACTCCTTTTCTGACATTCTTTATATTCAGCCAGTGATTGTAGCTTTTTGTTTAAATACAGTATTTCCCTTTGTGCTGGTATAAGCTTCTTGAGGACAATATAGTTTTTATTTTATTTTTATTTCTTTGTAGTATCCTACAATACCATATATGTAGTAGGTGGTAAATAAATAGCACTTCACCAAACACTATTCATTTTGAAAGTGCTCTAGAAGTAATTTGGGAAGTGTTATATGTGTTCATAGGAACAGAAGATAGATAACTCTCGAAATGATTTGGCACAATAACTGTCCAACAATATAATGGACTATAGCAAAAAAAATACTTTTGATGATGACATAGTATCAGGGAGATTCTTGCTGAAGCAGAAAGTATATAAAGATTATTGCTTCAGGAAAAAAAAGGTAATACATCACCAGAAAAGCTCTATTTCAAATGGAAACAGGAGAGAAAATAGTAACCTAAGCTCTGGATTATGAGATTATGATATATTTTTGCTTGTGGAGGTATTTCGAGCCTCCACAGAAGCATTTCTACATTCACTTGGTAATTTTTTTGGGGGGGTGCTGGGAATTGAACTCAGGTCCTCACATATGTAGGCAAGTTCTCTACGCCTAAGCTATATCCCAAGCTGTTTTAATTTTTTATTTTAAGACGGGGTCTATTCTCATTTAACTAAACTCGCCTCAAACTTGCAATCCTCCTGCCTCAGCTTCCTGACTAGCTAGCATTGTAGGCATGCACCATTGCACAGCCATGCAAAACCCTTCAGACATCCAGTAATCTTCAGAAGCTATTGAACTTAACATTGGGCCAGTAACTGAAATACTTGTACATACTGATTCTTGCCCTTTCTTTCTTGTTTACATAACTTTTTTTTAATTCTTAGATGTTGATGGACCTTTGTTTTATTTATTTGTATGTGGTGCTGAGAATCGAACCCAGTGCCTCACACATGCTAGCAAGTTCTCTTCCACTGAGCTACAACTCCAGCCCCCTTGTTTACATAACTTTTAAGAGTATTTTTAAAATTCCTTTTCAATACTTACAGCTATATGGCTGTATATCGTAGGTATTACTTATTTTTGCAGTACTGGGGATGGAACCCGGGGCTGTGCTACTACTGAGCTACTGCATCCTAAACCCTTTTTATTTTATTTTGAGACTGAATCTGGCTAATTGCCCAGGCTGGCCTCAAACTTACAATCCACCTGCCTCAGGCTCCCAAGTAGTTGGAATGATAGGTGTGTGCTTCTACGCCTGGCATGTAGTATTTATAGACTTGAATAAACTATCGGCTTCTAACTTTTTAGGCAAGATCTGAGAAGCAAAATTTGATTCATTTCCTATTCTTCAAGGTTAGCTTTAAAAAGGTGGCTTAGTTAAAGCTGTAAGTGCAATAGTAATCAGCTTACAGTTATTTTAATCCTGTGAGACTTACAGGGATGTCACTTAGTTATTTACAGGGCATTCTAGAGCACTACTGCCTTGATTTGTTGATGTGAGTAGAATCTTATATTATCCTTGAGAGTCACTGTGCTTGAGTGATTTTTAGTATTGTTCCATCTTAGAGTGATTTCTAGAATGTCAGTTCCCTAAGAAATTGTGAGGATTATTAATGGGCATTGAGAAAGACTTGTTTGCAAATGCCTGTTGCTTTGGGGGGTGTGTGTGTGTGTGTGTGTGTGTGTGTGTGTGTGTTGTGCAGTGTTGGGTACTGAACCCAGGATCTTACTCATGCTGGGCAAGTGCTCTACCATGCTTTGTTGTTCACACAGAAGTACTAATACATAAATCTGTCACTCATAATAGCTACATACCTCAGAAGAATTTGGGAAGAGAACAAATGAATGCTATTAAAGAAATGATACAATAGTAGTTGAAAAATGCCAGCATGTTAGTAAGCTTTTCATAGCTGTCACAAAACACCTGACAAGAACAACTTAGAGGAGAAAGATTTATTTTGGCTCATGATTTCAGAGGATTCAGTCTATGTCCATGGTCTGCCAGGTTGTGGTGGAAACATCACGGTGGAATGAAGTGGTGAAGGAAAGCTGCTCAGCTCAGAGCAGGAAGCACAGAGAGAGGAAGGGCCCTTCCAGGGCACGCCCTAGTGACCTACTTCCTCCAACCAGGTGACACCTCACATAGTTCATTCAGCCAGCAGTGGATTAATCTTTTTCATGTATGAATCCATTTTGATGGATCAGTTGGATTAGTCAATGGATTAGATCAATCAATTGATTAATTATGCTGGTTAAAAAAACACCTGAATATCTTTACTAGATTTCATGTGTTAACGTTTTACCCCATTTGTGTTATCTTTTTATATATGTATGTGTGTATATATGTGGTTTTTGACAGTGACTTTTAAAACTATTTATTTACTTTAATTAGATATATATAAAATAGCAGAATGCATTTTGATTCCTTGTACACAATTGCAGCACAAGTTTTCATTTCTGTGTACACGATGTAGCATCGTACCATATGTGCAGTCATAGACATTTTTAAAGATTATTTCCAATGTTAGAATTTATTTCCATTTAAATTTAAAATTTATTTTCTATTGTTAGAATTTCTAAAAATTGGGTCTCACATCCATGCAATTCTCCTTTCTAAAGTGAACAATTCAATGGCCACTATGACTGTGACTTAATTCCAGAACATTTTTCTCACCCTGAAAGAAACCTGTCACCCTTTTGGAGTACTCCTCATTTCCTCCTTCCCCGCTAATCTGTTGTCTTTGGATTTGCTTATTCTGAGCATTTCATACAAATGACATCGGATGGTATGTGACCTTTTATGTCTTAGCATGATGTTTTCAGGGTTCATCCATATTCTAGCATTAATCCATATTGAGTCTGAGTGCTGAATAGTATTTCATTGTGTGGATCAACAATATGGCTCAGTAATGTGAAGTATCTCCATTCACCATCTGATAGATATTTGGGTTGCTTCCCAGGGATGCTGCTGCTAGGAACATCCCAGTACAAGTTTTTGTGTAAATGTGTGCTCAGTTCACCTGGGTGTATGCTGAGGAGTAGAACTGGTGGGGTTGTGTGGGAAGGGTTTAACTTTTTGTGGAACTACCTACTCTTTATTTTAATATTTTTTAAGTTGTAGATGGACGTAATACCTTGGTTTTATTTATTTATTTTTATGTTTTGCTGAGGATGGACCCAGGGCCTCACAGGGGCAAGTGCTCCCCCCTAAGCCACAGCCCCAGACCCCCAGTCATTCTTTTTCTTTCCTGAGACATTTTCCCCACTCTTTGAAAACACAGGACAGTGATTCTGGGCCAGGGTGGGTACTTTTCAACTTCAGATGTCTGTCTAGAGGGGAACCGCTGGGGACGATTTCTTTAGAGTCTGACGTGCTGCTCCTGTTTTGACCTGACGTGACCTGAACTGCAGAGTAGTTCTTTTCATCTCCGTCTAGTGGTTTTAGTTTCTTTTTGGTCCCATAGAGAGATCGCTGGTCACTGCAGTTGTTTTAGGAGGTAGAAGTGCTTCCTCATTGGAATATTGTTTACCCTTATCTAATGATTTATGAGGAAAACAGGGAATCCATTCAACAAATGAAGATATTTTTCATCTTTTGAAAAACACTGGAGAAAATGAGACAGAATGTAGCATTAGTCATATTTCTTTAAATGGAAGAAAATGTAAAAATGAGTTTTGTTAGTATAATTAATTGGAATTGGTGGTGGCAAATCCAGACAGCCATGGGAATGAAATTTGTTTAAATGTTATTTTAATATCTGTAGTAATTGCTTGTTTCTACCTGATAGAAAAAGTGGAAAAAAAAATGAATTTCTATCTGGTTCAGGCATCTTTAGTCATAGGTAGGAAGACCTTAAATGTCTTCAGAAGCTAAATAAATGAAAATTAAAGATAAGAATTGAGGTAAGGATTTCAGAATTCTGTTAGATAATAGAAAAATTAAGTATCATTTAATCTAGGCTGGAGGCTACAAACAATGACTGTGAGATCAACCTTTCTTGAAGTTATAAAATCATTACTAAACACAATGTGTATTAAAGTTATCAAGAAGAAATCCAGGGTATCCTGTCTGAACTCTTAAAAATAAAACTTTGATAAGCTAAAATGCTATCACCAAAAATATCTTGGGATGATATCTAAGTGTTTAAATAAAGGATATGCAACTTCCAACCATGGGGAGATTTAAATTTAAATATAAAAATATTTGCAAGTCATACTCATGGAATTACTAATTTTATGCTAAAGAGGCAGCACGTATTTATTTTATATACTTATAACAGCCTACTAGAGCAATATGTCAGTCTCCTAATTCCATTTCAAAATTTATAATTAAGTAATTGACTTATTGTAGTTTTTAAATAGATTTCTTACCAAATTTGTTTACATTATATGAATATTTATAAAAACTTAAGTCACCATATCTATACATTTAATTTACTGGATTTATAAAGATTAAGTACTTGAAAACTTGTGTAAGATAAAGTGAACTTTCTATGTAGAAAGTCTCAGAGTTCCAGTAATTATTAATGGCAATGAATAGTTTAATTATTTATTAAAACACTAATTTTACAGTTTTTAAAGCAGAGTGATAAATGACCACTTTTATTGATGTAAAAGCATCTTTTGAATGTAAGGTACTAGTTTATTCACTAAGGACTTATGTTCACTGTTCCATTATGGCCCTGCTCTATATCCTTTCACCTATAATCTAGACATGAGCAT
This sequence comes from Spermophilus citellus, assembly GCF_964194105.1. NCBI lineage: Eukaryota > Metazoa > Chordata > Mammalia > Rodentia > Sciuridae > Spermophilus > Spermophilus citellus. The sequence continues at coordinate 5,341,207 of NC_138194.1, read as the reverse complement.
TATGGGAATTTACTGTTAAAGAGTGTTTGTGGTTACTTTTTTCTTTGTATATTACTGAGAAATATATGGAAATGTTTGAGGCAAGGAAGAGTTGTATATTTACAGGAAAATGAAACACAGAAGTCCCTCTTTAGCATCTTCTACTCTCCCTGTCACAAATATGGCATTTCAGACAATATATTCTTTCTGGCAAATATAAATTTATGATGCCTACATTGTTTTTATGTTTGATAGTAAATTTCATTTTTTTTAACTTTTTAATGACCCTCCAGTGTATGGATGTATCACAGTGTTTACATTAATAACAGGTAAATAGCTACTAAAGTCTCTCTTAGCTGCTTTCTGTTTTGGCAATCATGAATGAAGAAGCTGTGGACATTTGTATGTGGGTTTTGTGTGGACTTAGTTTTTAATTCCATTGAAATAACATTGAGAAATACAATTAGTGGGCCATATTAAGCGAATATTGTGATTTTAAGAAGCTACAAAACTGTCTTCCAGAGTGGCTGTCCAATTTTGTGATCCCAACAGCAGTGTACGAGAGTTCTTCTTGTTCCACACCTTTGCCAGCTCTTGATGTTGTCAGGTTTGAAATTTTGTAAATTTTTATAGGTGTGATTAATTTGTAATTTATCAATGACATATAATATTCATCATCTTTTCTTATGCTTTCCAAATAAATAGTTTGTTTTCTGAGGAATATATTTATTTCTTTCATTCAAATGTAAAACCATTGTATTAGGGTAATACCAAAATAAAATAAACTATACATATATAATTCATATTTTGTCATGTTGGGACATACTATTTACCAATATAACAGTGACCACAATCAAGTTTTTTACATTGAGAGTTTATGCATATGGTTCTTGGTGCCCTTTGTAATTTCTACCTCTTGTTGTAATTTCTCCTCCTCCTACAGTGGGGGGTGGTGGCAAACCGAACCAAACCAAACCAAAACAAAACAAACAAACAAACAACAACAACAACAAAAAAAACACTGACTGACTTTGTATTGTGATACATGATACACTAAATTGTAAATCACACAAATTAATTGTGAGAGCCTTAGTCTGAGTAGATGATGATCTTGGAACCATCATTCATCCCTCGAATTTAGTGTACTCATCTGTAAGATTAGAAGTCTTCCAGTCAGGACTCAAGATAATGGAAAGATAAGGACAAAGTAAATAATGAATGTCTGACACAGAGAAAGCTATTGAATTCTGTTATCCAATGTTACCATCCAAGCTTTAGTCTGGTGATACAGAGTACATGTGGGTGACTATAACTCCATAGTTTCTTTCTTTTTATTTTATTTTATTTGTTATTTTAAAATATTAATTTTGATAGGAAATATTTTGGAATATTATGCATACATTGAGTATAACTCATTGTACTCAGAATTCTATATTTGTGGTTCTACATAATACAGTTACTCTGGTCATCTGTTCAAATGCAAAGATAAGAAAGTTATGTCCAAATACATAGTTCATTTCTGTAACCTCTGGCTATAATTATATAGACTTCAGTGTTTTCACGATTTTTTTCTTATTGGTGTTATTGAGGTTGAATTTTCATAAGAGTGCCCATCAAAAAATAAGTTAAGTATTGACATTTACAATCTTGTGGTAAAATTACCACAATTACTTGGTTTTAAACATTTTAATAACTGATGCAATTAATTTAATCTGTTAATCAACCACTTAAATGCCTTCCAAGTCCCTGGCAACAAACTCTCTCCTTTCTAACTCTATGATTTTCTAATTTTGGATATTTAATATAAGTGTAATTATCTCTTACCCATACAATCAATAACTGATTTCTACATGGATGTGCTAATGTGCCCCTTTGGATGAGATCCTAGGGAGAGACCTTTGTGGTAACCACGTGGAGCTATGCACTTGAAGGGACTAACAGTCCATTTTGGGTTCAATGTGCCTTGGTCTCTGTTCAGTCTAGATGGACATGTGCTTGGTCAAGTAGCAACTATGGTGTCATATTGCAGAGGTGCTAATATGTAGTATGGACACAGAAGTATGGGTATGAGTGCTCTTTGGAAATGGAGTCTTCAGGGCATGAGGCCCAGAGAAAGCCCAGCCTCTGGAAGCACAGGCTGTACCTATACCTGCAGTTGAGCACTGTACAGTGAGCTGGCAAGGACAGAGAGAGCAAACCTGTCACCTAGGGGCTTTCATGTCTCCTTATCCTGAAGAGCAAAGTATGAATGGGTTTTGGCAGAAAACCCTTATATGTATGGTCAATATTATGATGTGCTAAGGCATCACCAAGCATGAATGGGCATGTAAGAACAGAAAAGAATGGAGTCAGACTCCCTACATCACTTCATATACACATGCACACTCACACACACACACACACACACACACACACACATACCCTCAAAATATATCACAGAACTCAACACAAATCTAAAACTACAAACTTTTAGGAAAAAAAAACAGGAATACATCATTTTGGCCTTATATTTAGACGTGGTTGCTAATATAAGGCACCAGTTAAGCAATAATGGAAGTAATAAGTACATTGAACTTTATTGAAAATAAAAGCTTCTGAACATCAAAGAATGCACACTAAGAAATTGAATTGACAACTCAGAGAATGAAAGAAAATATTTGTAAGTCATAGATTATAACTCAGAAATGACTGTTCCCAAATATAGAAAGAACTGTTAAAACTAAACACAAAGAAAATCCAATAAAAAGTATCCAAAGACTTGAATATGCACTTCTCTAAAGGTCATTATGTTTGCAAAACAGTAATCATTTTATCATTTATCATTAAGGAATTGCAAATCAAAGTCATAACAAGAGACTACTTTATGGCTAGAAGGCTACAATCAAAGACATGGACAATAGCATATGTTCTCAGGACACACTGTGACCTTGGGGAAAAAATGTAAAGAATGTGCCTACTTTCTAGCACAGTCTGGCAATTCCTTCCATGTTAGGCACAGACTTACTAAATGACCCAGCAATCCCACTCTAGGTATACACCCAAGAGAAACAAAGGTATATGAGTGTTCACAGCAGCGTTATTCAAATAGCCAAAAAGTACAAGTGACTCAGTCAACTAACAAAATTGATTAATAAATATAGCATTTCCATCTAATGGAATGCTGTTCTGCAATAGAAATGAATGGAGTACTGATGACATGCTATTACAAGAATAAACCTTGAAAATAATAGCCAATGCAAAGAAGCCAGTCATAAAAAAGACAGGGTCTCACTTAAGGCCCTGATTTTATCCTTGATGAAGGAGGAGCCACTAGGTACTTTGTCCCATGTGCAGACAGCCACACACCTCTCTAGGCACAGTTAGAGACAGGTTTACTGAAAAGTTCCGAGGTGAAGCCAGGTTTCACAGCATGCTTTGCATGGTTCCTCCCCCAAGTTTCCTGGTGTCACAATTCCTTTCAACATCTATTTTTCCAGTAGATCCTCCAGACAGAAGGCAGCATCTTTCAGAATATTTCTTGTCATGCCATGCCATTGCCCTGCCCAGACTTCTCCATTCCTGCCGTTCTCTGGACCTCACCAGAAAGCCACTTTCAAGGTTGCTCAGGGCAGAGCTCAATGCTCTAAGGCAGCAGTCCCTACAGCCTCTAGGAGGTGCTCTTCTTAGAGTCATGGGCTAATGGAAGAGAGGGGACTCAGGAAAAAGTGCATCATGTAATTTATATCACAGAATTTTCCTATGGGTACATAAAGTATATACATATTTTGAATAGAGGTTTACATGTCCCAAATGAAGGTGTCATTTCTTATTTTCAGGAATCTGTCACTTTAAAAACTCTAATATAAGGCCACATTTGTCGTATTTATGACCTTCATTCAGCTGTATATTGAAAAAAAAGTATGTTTTCCTCTGACCCAATATTAATATCACTAATGGCATAATGACTTCTTCAACCAAAATTTCAGGCAAGGATTTATGAACAGCCTGCCATCACCAACCAAATCCTCCCAAATGAATCCTCAAATGAACACCTCACCAGGCTCGATATCCCAGGATATGGCACCATCTAAAATACGTATTGAAGTTGAATCACCTGCCATCCTCACTGAGAACCCACCTGTCTGTTCTGTTAGACTCACAGCTCCCTCACTGGAGCCCCTCAGTTGTTCGTTTTCCATTTTAAACACTGTATTGTGGTTAAAATAGACATGAAATAAAATTTTACATGTTAACCATTTTTAAAAATATATTGTTTTAGTTGTAGATATACATAATAACTTTATTTTTCTATGTGTAGTGCTGAGGATTGAACCCAGGACCTTGCATGTTCTAGGTGAGTGCTCTATCACTGAGTCACAACCTCAGCCCTCAAATTTTTTTAAATGTAATTCTTTTACTCTCAGGTCCATAGCATATTTGAGGAATAATGCTATCCCTGAACTTATGAATTTAATTCTTTTCAGCAAAATTCTACCATACCCATTTCCTCTATTGTAGAAGAGTAGATGCTGGCCAAGTGCTAGGAAATATTTCAGGCCTTTGATAAAACCACTATAGAATCAAGGAATTCTTGTAATGAATAAAGTATTTGAAAATAATTCAGGCCTAATAGTTATTGGTTATCTATTTTTGGCTTGTATTTATTTTATAATATAGATATTCTCAGTATCTTTTTAGATTATTGTTAGTGGTTATTGAAACATAATCATGGGCTGGGGTTGTGGCTCAGTGGCAGAGCTCCTGCCTTTCATATGTTAGGCACTGGGTTTGATTCTGTATCCTACATATAAATAAATGAATAAAGCAAAGGTCAAGCAACAACTAAAAATAGTTATAAATAAAACACTTAATCATATACCTATTAGTTTCATTCACTTGTGCTATATTTATTCACATTAGTCATGTAAGAAAAGACTATTTCTTTAATTATGACAGCATAAATATCAGGAGGAGGATTCCTCTTTAGTTGTGGGAATTTTGATTTTTAAAATAACAGCCCAATTATTTAGGTAAAGTACATGTAAACATCTACTGTATATATTACTTTGTTTTTTGATTTAATACTTCCTTATTTTTCTATAAATTGCCAATTTTTAACATTGTTTTATTTTATTTTACTGTCATTTTTTAGAGCTGTAAACAATGTTGGAACCTGATTCACTAAATGGTGTCATATTTAAAAGGGCCTTTCAGGATTTTATTCTGAAGCTATAACTTTTTATAGGACTGTATCATGATATTTAGGCATTTCAGTACAGTTTTCATCCTGAAATTACATTATTTTCAGTTTCTTGGTGTAAAACATGAACTATACTAGCAACTATTCTCCCATAGTAGTTAGGGCAGAAATAGTTCTTGATTAAGATCAGTGGGGGAATAGTCAGAAATAGTCAGAAACTTTGGATGTAGACTGCCATCCACTTATTTAGAGCAAGTAATGTTTTATGCTGGAAAGTAAAAATTATTTATAGGATTGATTTAACAACCAATGTTACTCTTGAGGGAAAACAGATTAGATTTGTTGAACTTGTAGAGTTTCTTTTTCAAGGCCCAACTTTTTCCTCATTTAAATTAATTGTGGGGCTGGGGATGTGGCTCAAGCGGTAGCGCGCTCGCCTGGGATGCGTGCGGCCCGGGTTCGATCCTCAGCACCACATACCAACAAAGATGTTGTGTCCGCCGAGAACTAAAAAAAAAAATAAATATTAAAAAAAATTCTCTCTCTCTCTCCCTCTCTCTCTCCTCTCTCACTCTCTCTAAAAAAAATAAAAAATAAAAAATAAATAAATTAATTGAAAGTCTTCACTGGTCATCAATTGTGATAAGGCTACTGTTTATATTTAAGAAGACAGTTATATTACTGTATTTATTTTAGACTTAAATATATAATCTTCACAAAAAAACTGAAGAACATATTTATACTTGAAAAAAAGCTTTAACCACTAATTCTTAATTAGTGTATTTTTAATAAATGTTCTTTCTTTGTCTTAATCAGGGAAGCATTGTTCAAAGTGTCACCTCTGGACTGGTGCAGTTTTGGAAATTATTACTTATTTGCAATGAAATAGAAATTGAACATAAGAACTTCAAACATTTTACAGTAGTTTAGCAGAGTCATTTTATGCTTATTGAATATAACAATAACAAAATTTGGAGTTATGTCTTTGTTTATTTATTTCAGTGTCCTAATAATGTATTTGCATTTTATAAAACTCTCCCTGAAAACAAAACAAAGACTAGAATTCTCCCCATATCAGCGGAATGTGTATGAAATAAAGAATATGTAAGAAAAAAACAGGGACAGAGTGAACTTAAATTATGGTTTTCAACTCCTACAAGTTTTCTGAGAATTGGAATTTTTTTCTGTATTCAAAATCTCCTATTTCCATGACATGTTTAATTGTGTTTCCTGGCTTACTCTTAATATGCTCTAGTCATAACTTTTTTTAATGGAAAAAGTAGCAGATTTTTATTATCATTATCAATGCCAAACAAGACTTTAAATTAATTAAAATATTTCATTAAGCATAAAGTTACTTTCACATTTGCTACAATCACAGTAAATAGGTTTCTTTGTATAAAGGAACAGTCTTTGGAATTTAAAATATCCCCAACTGAAAGATTACATATTTAAAACTCTGTCTGTTGCTCATATAATAGTGGTTTACTCAAATTAAATGTTATACTCTCTTTAATAAGATAAAATGGAAATAATTCACTCATAAGATTTATAAACCATCTTTATTTACAAAATACTATCCTAAGAATTATAATCTTATCAAGATTCAATTGGAGCAAAATTATAATCACTTAAATAAAAGCACTTATGTAAACTAAAAATGAGAACTATATTACTTTTGAAGGCAGATAAAAAATATTGTCAGGTTTCTTGTTGTATGCTAAAATATCTATATCTACTTATTATTTATTTTAGCAGTGTAGTTTCTAAATCTTTTGGTAAATGTTGGATTATGCTGAAATAGTTAGAAAAATTGCATTCTGTTGTATATGTGAAAATTTATCTTAAATGGGAAATCACTATATGCAAACTTTCAAATATTAAGCTTGTAGGTGATACAGCAGTCTATTCAATTGTCTCTCCAGTCTAGAGCATGTCAGATGTCTGCCACTGACTATTGAATTCCAAAGAGACTGCCAGCAGTGGATTGGAAAAAACAGACCACAAAACTTTCAAACTAATTAGCCATTTTATTCACATACCTACTCCCTGAATTTTCTCTGTTATGAAAAAGCCTGCCCTACTTTCCTCTGATAACACCATGAAATTTATAAAAATGTGTTATAAATTTGCTAAAAATAGCACAGAAAAATTGAAATATATAAAAAATAAACTGATTACCTTAAAAACTAGAATCAAAGAGAAATTTTATACATAAACAGGTGAAAACTGCTTAAACATGAAGATGACTATGACTAATGATGAATATTTTAGGTCAATATGTCAAAAAGTGTTGATATAATTATTAAGGCAAATAGCACACTGACAAAATGTCCTTGGCTAATGTCATAGATGGAAGTTTTCTATGCTAAATATGTACCAAATTCTTATAAAATAAGAAACATCTCAACACTCCATTCATACAAATGATAATTCTTAGAAATGCAAATCACATGAATAGATAATATTTCTTCATTATCAGGAGTTAAAAAATAATTACAACATGTTGGCAATATATCAAATTACCAAAACTTTCAAATAATGATATTGTGAATTATTAATACAATAATATGTATTGAAGAATATTTAATATTGGAAAGTTTCATGGTGGAATGTTAAGAGTAATTGGGGGTGAAATGTACAGCAGTTTATTTAATTATATTTTAGTGTGTTTCTTTTTTTAACTGATTTAAAAAAAAAATATATGACAGCGGAATGCATTACAATTCTTATCACACATATACAGCACAATTTTTCATATCTCTGGTTGTATATAAAGTATTTGACACCAATTTATGTCTTCATATGTGTATTTTGGATAATGATGTCCATCACATTCTACCATCCTTGCTAACCCCCTGCCCCCTCCTTTATACCTCCCACCCCTCTGCCATATCTAGAGTTTCTCTATTCCTCCCTTGCTCCCTCCCCCCACCCCACTATGAATCAGTCTTCTTATATCAGAGAAAACAATCAGCATTAGTTTTTTTTTGAATTGGCTAACTTCACTTAGCATTATATTCTCCAGCTCCATCCATTTACCTGCAAATGCCATGATTTTATTCTCTTTTATTGCTGAATAATATTCCATTGTGTACATATGCCACATTTTCTTTATCCATTCATTTACTGATGGGCATCTAGGTTGGTTCCACAGTTCAGCTATTGTGAATTGTGCTGCTATAAACATCTATGTGGTTGTTTCCCTGTAGTATGCTGTATTTAAGTCCTTTGGGTATAGAGGAGGAGAGGGATAGCTGGGTTAAATGGTGGTTTCATTCCCAGTTTTCCAAGGATTCTCCATACTGTTTGCCTTATTGGCTGCACCAATTTGCAGTCCCACCAGCAATGTATGAGTGTGCCTTATCCCTCACATCCTTGACAACACTTATTCTTGTTTGTATTCTTAATAGCCGCTATTCTGACCAGAGTAAGATGAAATTTTAGATAGTTTTGATTTGTATTTCTCTAATTGCTAGAGATAATGAACTTTTTTTATATGTTTGTTGATTGATTGTATATACTATTCTGAGAAGTGTCTGTTCAGGTCCTTGGCCCATTTATTGATTGGGTTATTTGTTTTCTTGGTGCTTAGGTTTATGAGTTCTTTATATACCTTAGAGATTAAGGCTCTATCTAATGTGTGAGGGGTAAAAATTTGCTCCCAGGATGTAGGCTGTCTATTCACCATGCAGATTGTTTCCTTTGCTGAGAAGAAACTTTTTAGTTTAAATCAATCCCATTTATTGATTCTTGATTTTAATTCTTATGTTATAGGTGTCTTATTAAGGAAGTTGGGGCCAAATCTGACATGATGAAGATTAGGGCCTACTTTTTTCTACTAATAGACTCAGAGTCTCTGGTTTAATTCCTAGGTTCTTGATCCACTTTGAGTTGAGTTTAGTGCATGGTGAGAGATATGGGTTTAATTTGATTTTGTTGCATATGGATTTCCAGTTTTCCAGCACCAATTGTTGAAGAGGCTATCTTTTCTCCAATGCATTTTTTTGGCACCTTTGTTTAATATAATATAATTGTAATTTTGCGGGTTAGTGTCTGTGTCCTCTATTCTGTACCAATGGTCTACCAGTCTGTTTTGGTGCCAATACCATGCTGTTTTTGTTACTATTGCTCTGTTGTATAGTCTAAGTTCTGGTATAGTGATGCCACCTGCTTCACTCTTCCTACCAAGTGTTTCTTTAGCTATTTCTAGGTCGCTTACTTTTCCAGATGAATTTCATGATTGTGTTTTCTATTTCTATGAGGAATGCCATTGGAATTGCATTACATCTGTATAGTGCTTTTGGTAGTATGGTCATTTTGATAATATTAATTCTGCCTATCCAAGAGGAAGGTAGATCTTTCCATCTTCTAAGGTCTTGTTTGATTTCTTTCTTTAGGGTTCTGTAGTTTTCTATTTTATAGATCTTTCACCTCTTTCATTAAGTTGATTCCCAAATATTTCCTCATTTCCTTCTCAGAGGAATTGTTATTGATATATAGAAATGCCTTCAATTTATGGGTGTTAATTTTATATCATGCTATTTTGCTGAATTCATTTATTATTTCTAAAAGTTTTCTGGTGTAACATTTATGGTCTTCCAGGTATGGAATCATATCATCAGCAAAGAGTGCCAATTTCAGTTCTTCTTTTTCTTTATGTATCCCTTTAATTTCTTTGTCTGTATAATTGCTCTGGCCACTATTTCAATAACTATGTTAAATAGAAGTGGTGAAAGAGGGCATCCCTGTCATTTTCCAGTTATTAGAGGGAATGTCTTTAATTTTTCTTCTTTTTGAATGATGTTGGCCTGAGGCTTAGTGTAGATAGCCTTTACAATGTTGAGATATGTTTCTGTTATCCCTAGTTTATCTAGTTTTTTGAACATGAAAAGGTGCTGTCTTTTGTCAAATGCTTTTTCTGCATCTATTGGGATAATCATGTGTTTCTTATCTTTGAGTCTATTGATGTGATGAATTACATTTATTGATTTCCATATTTTGAACCAACCTTGCATCCCTGGGATAAATCCCACTTGATCATGGTGCATGATCTTTTTGATATGTTTTTGGACTTAATGGATACAGAGTCTAGTTCTACAAAATCTTTAAAGAAGAACTATACCAATACTCTTCAATGTATTTCAAGAAATAGAAAAAGAGGCAGCACTTCCAAACTTATTCTATGAGGCCAATATCACCTTGATCCCAAAACCAGGAAAAGGCACATCAAAGAAAGAAAACTTTAGACCAATATCTCTAATGAACATAGATGCAAAAATTCTCAATAAAATTCCAGCAGTTTATATCTTTTTATGGTTAAATATGTTTTTATTATTAAAATAAAATTTGTTAGTAATTTTTACCTATCATTTCTGCTAATAATGTGTATTAGTGTTAAGAAGTACCTCTATTGCTTCATTTATCATCTTTTTAACCTTCAGATGTTCTTTAACATGGAATATTGCATGACTACTATAATTAAAATGCAAGTTTTACTCATTAAAATTAAAATGATACCAAAAATGCAGATAATGAGACCAAAGAAAAACTACAGAATAAATACAAATGCTATTTCAATCGAAGTACTGTATTGCTGGTGAAATGATACACACATTGAGAAAAAGAACATAATAAAAGACTCACATAAATGTATACACATAAATATGGTCTTTGACAAGGATTAACTCAAAATAAACCATAGACCTAAATGCAAATCCAAAACTGAAGCCTAGGAAGTTTCTTATGGAAAAATATCTAGGTTCCCTTGAATTACTTGATGTTATTTTTTATATAAATACCAAAAGTATTATGCTTGAAAGAAATAATTTTATTATGTTGGACTTCATTAAAAATAGAGAGACTTCTCTGCAAAAGACATTGTAAAAAAATGAAAGGAAAAGCTAGAATAGAGAAAATATTTACAAAAAAAAGATATCTGATATACAAAATCTTATATACAAAAATCTTATAGCTGAACAGTAAGAAAAGGATGAATCCAATTAAAAATGAGCAAAGGAGCTAAACACATAGGACCTTTGCCATAGAGAAGATGCAAGTGGCAAATATGCATATGAATAAATACACTACATCTTATGTCACCAGGTAAATACAAAATAAAACAAAAGTATACTATTATATACCTATTGGAATAGCCAAAATGCAGGACAAAACACTCCCAAATATTGTGGAGCAGCAGAAACTCCCATTGCTGGTAGGAATGCAAAATGACAAGGCCACTTTGGAGTACAGTTTGGTAGTTGCTTACAAAACTAAATATATAGGGTTGGGGATATAACTCAGTTGGTAGCATGCTTTTCTTGTGTACACAAGGCCCTGGGTTCAATCCCCTTTGCCTCCACCACCACCACAAAAACAACAAACGCAAAAAAAAAAAAAACAACCAAACAAACAAACAAACAAAAAAACATATGTTTCTCATGCACCCCTATGCTTTCCTTTCTTGGTATTTTCCCAAATTATTTGAAACTTTATTCCTAAGAAAAAATGTGAACACTAATGTTTATAGCAGCTTTATTTATAAACGCTAAAACTTGATGGCAACCAAGATGCACTTTAGTAGGTAAATGGATAAATAAAATGTAGAACATCCGGACAGGGGACATTGTTCAGAAAAAAAAAAAAAAGACATGCACCATTAAGCCAAGAAAACACATGGAAGAACCTTAAGTGTATATTTCTCAGTGAAAACATTCAAGTGATAGGTATCTAAGAAATAATACCAATAATGTGACATTCTGGAAAAAGAACTGAGAGAACATAAAGTCAGAGGTTATATAAGGTCAGAGGTTGCTAAAGGTTAGGGGGTCAGGAAGGATGAATAAGGGAACATTGAGGATTTTTAGGGAAGTAAAATGATTCTGTATAGTACTAAAATAATGGGTATGTACATGTATCAAGTCCTATAGAATATATAATTCCAAGAGTGAAACCTGATGTACTGTATAGAATTTGAATGATAATGATGTGTCAATATAGATTCATCATTTTTACCAAATATTCCACTCTGTTGTGGAATACTAATGGTGAAAATTGCTGTAGGAGTTCAGGATGTATATGTGAACACTCTGTTTTTTGCTCAATTTTGTTCTAAACCAAAACTTTTCTTTAAAATATATTTTAAATGTAATTTAGTACTGGTGGCTCAATTTTCCCCATTTTAAAAAAAGGTAACTATGTAAGCTGATGGATGTGTTAATTAGCTTAATTGTGATAATTATTTTACAGTAATAGATATAGCAAATCATTGTTATACCTTAAATACATACAATTTTTATTTGCTGACTATATCTCAATAAAACTTAAATATAAATTATATATATATAGTTAAATGAATGCTATTATATTCTAGATAGCAACCATTACCCAATAGTTGTTTAACAATCTGAGGCTGAGTATAATGCTAATCCCATGGTATTATAGGATTAATCATTTCAGAGAATTGCTAAAATTGACTTAGCATCACTTCGATTTTCTCTTTGATGTTATCAGGAGGTTTGAAAGTGAATCCCTGTGACTATGTGATTCAATGTTAAAGGCCATATCTATGTTTCTCATGACATCTCCTACCTATGTAAAATGATTCTTGTCATTTGTATGCAGACACTCCTAAAATTATCACGGAGTTACATCCTGAAAAACCCATCACAAGTTGAAAATATTGTTAAAAAAAAGAAAATGCCTTTCCCCACACCTAACCTGCAAAGCACAGGTTCACTTCATATTATACTATGCAGTGTCAATTGCTCATTTATTGGGGGCTCACTGGATGCTGCCCAACGTTACCACAGAGCATTGTGCAGCACATCATTAGCAAGGGAAAAGGTCTGGAATATGCTTTCTACTGAATGTGTATTGCTTTCACACCAACTTGAACCATTGTAATCCAGGGAACATCTATGCTTGGAAATATCAAATATCGTCATTTATTATCTCTTTATTACTTATCTTTATTATTTTATTATTTATTATTTTATTATTTATATTTATTACTTATCTCTCTATTCTGTGTTTCCTATATCTTGGAATAAAGTTTAACTACTAAAATCCATGTTAAGATGGTATCAGAATACAACAGTTACTAATAGGGCATTATGTAAAATTGTGGATGTGTAACCGACGTGATTCTGCAATCTGCATTTGGGGTAAAAATTGGGAGTTCATAACCCACTTGATTCTAATGTATGAAATATGATATGTCAAGAGCTTTGTAATGTTGTGAACAACCAATAAAAAAAATAAAAAAATAAAAAAATAAAAAAAATCAGAGTGAATAGTATAAGAGGTATTTTGAAAAAAAAATGATTGTCATTTAAATGATTAAATTAGAAAATTTTTGTCCTTGGTGAAAGATTAGGACTCAGAAAGAGTGAAATTTAAATTCCAGCTCAGTCATGTACATACCTGTGGAATCATCCAAGTAGGTCTCTCTGTCTCACTTTCAGAAACACTGCATCTAGAATACTGATGATGCCATCTGTTTTGTGAGCATTTTTAGTGGCTAGTTTTCAAGATGATCCTTAATAATTCTATTTCATAGTATTCATAACTGTGTCATCCTAGCCCATACTGTATCAGTGTTAAGACCAAAACAATACATGCCAAAATAGATAGTAAATCACTTCTGATAGCAAAATCTTTAAATATATTTTTAAAAAATTGATTTGGGTTCTCTCTCTCTCTCTCTCTCTCTCTCTCTCTCTCTCTCTCTCTCTCTCTCTCTCCCACACACACACACACACACACACTTACAGGATGTGCTCTAGAGGATGCCCTATAAAAGAGTCATGTCTTCTGAAAACTTCAGCTCCAGTCAAGAGCTTTCCTGGAATCATAAGAGAGAGCCTGAGCCAAAACCATGAAGTCAGAAAACTGGTTATCTATATGTGCAAAATGAAACTAGACCCTTATCTCTCACCCTGCACAAAAATCAACTCAAAATGCATCACAGACCTCAGAATTAGACCAGAAACTACTGAACTCCCAGAAGAAAATGGAGGGCCACCACTGTACCACAGGCAATGACTTTCTCATAAGCCTCCCAAAGCTCAGGAAAATAATATTGAGAGTTAATAAGTGTGACATCATCAAATCAAAAAACGCTTCTGCACAGCAAAGTAAACAAACAAAGAGCACCTACAGAATGGGAGATAATCTTTTCTAGCTACTTTTCTGACAGGATTAATACCTTAAATATATAAAGAGCTTTAAACCTTCACACACAAAATATTAAATAACCCAATTAAACAATGGGCAAATGAATTAAACAAACACTTCTCAAAAGAAGAAATACAAACTGTAGGGCATGATGTAACATGTGGGGCATGTTGCATCAGAAAGGAGGAAACCTAACTTGCTGGCTGCTACCCGCTTCCCAGTCCTGGGGCCACAGGTGGCTAAGATAGCACCTGGCAATTAGCCAGAAGGTGTTGCCTGGGTTATGACGGAAAATCAGACCACCTCTAGGATATGCTCAGAACAATTCCGCCCTCATGGACAGCTCCTGTTGAAGCCAGATTTAAAATTAGGTAGTCAGTGTGGTTAGATAAATCGATATTTCCCTAGTAGGTTTAGGCTGCTATAAAAAAGTGCCATAGATTGTCTTAGAAAATAAACATTTATTTCTCACAGTTCTAGGGGATGAGCAGTCAAAAATCAGGGTGCTGCCAATATCCAACATCTGGTAAGGATTCACTTCCTGGGTTGCAGACAGCAGAATCCTCCTTGTGGTTTCATGACAGAAAGGTGGCTAGGTAACTCTCTGTCCTCTCCTTAACAAGGCACTCATCACATGAATGAGAGCTCCACCCTTAAGAACTAATTGTCTCCTACAGGCCCCAATTTCTAATACCATCATGGGGATTAGTGCTTCAACATTTGAATTGGAAGAGGTGGGGGACTAAGGGTCTGTCCCTGGCAATTGTGATGAAGGAGATAATGGTATTGTGTGCATGCAGGTAAATATTCACATACTTGGAGGTGTTTGTACAGCAAGGTCCTTAGTGATGAAATATTAATGTTTAAGATATGCATTAAAATACTTCCAAAATAAAATAGAAAAGAAACAAAATAAGGAGCAAGTATAGAAAATGCTGATAATTGTTGAATATGGATGATGTGTATATACATGTGGTATTATTATAATATTCTGCTGACTTTCACATAGAAACATTTGAAGAACACGAAATAAGGTTCATTGTAAACACAGCTCATGGTTCTAGTCCTCCTTGGAGGTCATCAACTCTGGAGCTTAGGCTTGAAGAATCATTGTATGCCTGAAGTGCAAGAAGTAAAATCAAGAATGTATAAATGGGAGTGTATCAAACTAAAAAGCAAAGGCAACAATCAAGAATGTGAAGAGAGAGCCACAGATGGGAGAAAATCTTTACCACCTGTATACCTCAAATAGAGCACTCATCTCCAGGAGATATAAAGAACTGAAAATCTTAACACCAACAAAAAAAGGAAAGAAAGGAAAGAAAGGAAAGAAAAGAAAAGAAAAGAAAAGAAAGAAACAGAGAAAGAAAGAAGAAAGAAAAAAGAGAAAAACAACAACAACAACAACAACAACAACAAACCCAAACAACCAATAAATGGTCAAAGGAACTGAACAAAAACTGCACAGAAGAAATATAATCGGTCAAGAATATATGAAAAAAATGTTCAGTGTCTCTAGAATTAGAGAAATGCAAATCAAAACTACACTGAGATTTCATCTCACTCCAGCCAGAATGACAATTATCACGAATACAAGTTACAATAAATGTTGGCGAGAAAATGGGGGGAAAGGTAAACTCATCCATTACTGGTAGGAACTCCTCCCCCATGCCATGCAGGTCATCCAGGAACCAGCAGCTGGAAATATCCTCCGGAAATCCCTCCTCCTGCACTTCCCCAACCAATGGGAACTCTCCGGGAATCCTCACAAGAACTCCAAAGTAGCAATGAGAACTGCAAAGTAGCAGCTGAAGCTGATAGTAATGCCTCACCAATCAATACTATTGGCAAAATGCCAGGGGCCATTCCAACTCAGCTGTGGCTCTCAGCAGATGCAACGACTATGCAAAGCAGTATGAAAACTTGGAAGGGAAACACCATTTGACCCAGTTGTCCCACTCCTTGGCATGTACCCAAAGGACTTAAAATCAGCATTCTACAGAGACACAGCCACATCAATGTTTATGGCAGTTTAATTCACAATAGTTAAGCTGTGGAACGAATCAAGATGCCCTTCAACAGATGAATGGATAAGGAAAATATGGTACATATACACAATATTATTCAGTCATAAAGAAAAAATGAAATTATGGTATTTGCTAGTAAATGGTTGGAACTAGAGGTTATCATACTAAGTGAAATAAGCCAATCCCAAAACACCAAAGGAGGAATGTTTTGTCTGATATGTGGATGCTAATAGGCAATAAGAGAGGGGGTGTAGGGAAGTATAAAAGTACTCTGGATTACAGAAAGTAGAATGAAGGAAAGGGAGAGGGGGTGGGAATAAGAAAAACAGTAGAATGAATAGGAGATCACTTTGCTATGTTCATATATGAATACATGACTAGTATAACTCCACATCATGTACAACCACAAGAAAGTTATACTACATGTATGTATATCAAAATACACTCTACTGTCATGTATAATTAAAAAAGAATAAATTTAAAATATACATGTTTATAAAAAATCATTCTATGCATTAATAGTTTCTATGTATTAAAACTAAGTGTTCATGAGCTCATAGATTTACTTTTTAAATTTGCAATTCTTAAATACCTTGGAAAATTGGGTATGTATGTAGAGAGCTAATTTATTCTTCTTAATATGTGAATGTGATTCCATCTCACAGTTTTGTGTTACTAAAATTAATAATTATTTAAAATTTTGTTATTTCTTAAATTTCCTTTTTATTACATGCATGCTGCTACTAGTGAAGTAAAACAAGACTGGTTCAGATGGCAATTTGTAGTTAGAGTTATTAAACAAATTTTAGGACAGTTTAATAATATTTAATAATTTTGTCATACTTATGATAAGTAGGTTATTTCTAATTGTGTCATCTACCAGTAATATTCCTCTGAATTCCCTGCAGCTAAAGATATTTTTCTTCAATTTTATGCAGTTGTAAAATTGAATACAGTCTAAAATAAAATGCCCTTTGACTCTCAGCTGTACTTTTATGAAGCCCACATTACACTGACTCCTGGTATATTTCCAAGGCGATGATATCACCCTAAGTAGCCTCTCAACAAATGCATTGGAGCAGGGCATACTTAGGACTTCTCCCAGAAGCAAGGCTTGTGTTAAAAAAACAAACAAACAAACAAAAACCCACCAGTTCACCCATCACAGTTGTAACAAATTCTGATTTATCTGTTCATTTTCATAATAGATCAAATGGATTCTGTTTTTCTAAAAAAATCATTGAAAACATTATTTTCTGTTCAATGAAGCACACATGATCAAGTTGGCAAGAAAGAGGCCATTGAGCCCTGAGCCCTTACTAATGGGAAAATCATACTTTTTGACCCTCTAGGTCTTCCCTATCTACTCAGAACATTATCTATTGAGCAAATGGGTATGTCTGAGTAGCTGATGATTTTCTTTCTTCTCAAAATGAATAAAATGACATTATCCTGTGACAAGAAGGGAACATATGTTCTGAGGAGAACATTTTTCCCAAAGTTAAAAAAACCCACCTTTTTAAAGGAAGCATTTTTATTAACCATAAAATTATAACTACAAAATTACTTCCAGGATGAAATGCATATTTTTCACTTTCAAAGAAAAAAATAAAGATAAAGCCAGAATTCTTGTTAAACTTCCTCTTTTCTTCTGTGTGGGTCTACGGGAACAGGACCAATTGAATATTAAAAAAAATTGTAATTGTTTAGGTTATTTTCAGGAAAAAAGACTAAAGTTTAACTGTAAAGGCAGTTTGCACTGTTTAATTTGAATATATTTCCATTCAATCAGGAAATGATTAAAGGACACCTAGAAACTAAACAAGATATAATATATGATGGGAATTTGTTCCACTATCACCTAACACATGGCTGTGTGATATGATAAATTTATGTTTTTCTACTAAGGGCCACAGATGGTACTCATCATCATCTCATGCTCACCCTCATGATCATTAGAATAAAATTCTGTACATCATGTGGGTTTTTTTTACCATTTAGTCAGCAATTTAACAGGCATTGCATGAAGCTGCAAAGAGATACCCAAAATGCAATATTTCCACATTACTCTACTAATTTCCCTCCAAAATCTCCATGTTATCAACCCTAAAATGTACTTCTTGATCTCATGATGAAATAATAATTACAAATGGATTTTAAAAATTGACAGAATTGCCTTCTGTTATATCTTTAAGCACTTGTGCCTGGGTGCTTTGACATTCCAGGCCCATGTCCACAGGATGTTGGTTCAGCCTTAGTTCATTCCCTGACATCTTATTGTGTTACTGAAAACCTAAAGTAGAATATGAAGTTCTTTAGGCAGAAGGGGACTTGTGGTAACCAACTAACTCCACCAATGGTGTACTAATAATAGCTACCATGCACTGAGGAAGTATGACCTGCGGGCACTGTGCTGAAAACTTTTCTATACTTATCATTTAATCATCACAACAACTTTTTGCAATCACTACTGTATCCCCAATGAACAGTAAGGATATTATGGTTTATAAATGTTAATTTTCTCATTCATGCTCACTCTATGAGCTAATTAATGAGTGAGATAATTAATTATTTGCTCAGTATCCACTCACTTTTCTTATATCTCATTTTTTCTTTTCAGGATTCTATAACTTTCCCACTCTCACTCAATATAAAGATGACTCTGTTCTGGCTCCAAAGAAGAAAATCTTCCCCAGAACTACCCAAGCAGACACATTCATTGGTACAAGGGCAGGCATGTGCACTACATTGGACCAATCAGAGGAAATTCAAGGAATGTTGGTGTTTGGGGTGATGATTACACCTTGAATGTCAAATGTTTCCCAAAGGCCTATTCATTAAAGACTTGGTTCTCAAAGTGGTCTGACTGGGAGACTGAGGAACTTTTGGGAGCCAGAGCCTTGTACAATGTCCTTAGGAGGACCTTCATTGGAGGCATTCCCCAAAAAGGGCATTAGAGGACCTTGGCTAGCCCTTTCTCTTTTTCCAACTCATGATATGAGCAATTTCCTCTTCCACAGGGTCCCCACCATTGCCATCTACCTTTTATCTTTATAAGTTAATATTCTCAGATATTCCATTATGGTAATATGAAGGTGACTAACACAGGGACTCAATGGACCCCTTCCTGCAGAGGTTGCTGGACACTAAGATGTAAATCTGGAGTTCATGGTGGCTATCTTGCCATAATTCAGGGAGAAACCAGAAGAAATGAGACAATTTTTAGTATAAATCATGCCTGAAGTCAGACTACCCTTATATTTGGTGTTATATACATAAGCAAATCTTTTTTTTTTAATTTAAAGAGTGATTGAATAGATTTTTTTCTGCCTTTTTGCACTAAAATGAATGACCCAGACTCTAAGCTGATACATGACAGAGTAAAAGTTAAACTCTGATTCCTGTTTTAATCCCCTTTCATCACAGTGTCTGGATTTAATATTTACTTACTTCCAAGTAAATTAAACAAACTAGAATAAAATCTAGTCACAGAAGTTGCTTTGGTTAAGTCTGTTAGAAACACACACTGAGTCAAAGATTTATGTGCAAATAATTTATGAATGACACATTGCCAGGGTAACTGACAGGAGTTGGGGGAGTAGAACATGAACAGAGAAGAAACCAAGAAAAGCTGAAATTTCTAGTAAAGTTCCAACTTCAATCTAACGCCCAAGGTTGTTGTGGGGTGTACATTTTTTATTACTGCAATTTGTTCTGCTTCCACATGGGGTGTTGGGCTTCCTGATTATGGACCAGTCAGCCACTGACTAGTGGACAATCCTGGGTGGAGGGAATCTGTGCTCCCAGTATCTATCTGCTCTTCTCAAGTCCAGGAGATGAAACAGCATGAGTAATCCAAGAAGAGTCCTCTGGAGAAGGGCCATTAGAAGCAAAACCTTGGCAGTCTACTGCAGAAGGTAGTCCAATTGGAGGGGTTCTTCCTGGATACATTCTGGCATAATCATCTTTTCTTGACCAAGATCCTGAAAGTCAAAAGCATGTCAATAGGTGATGTAAAACTGAAGTACAGTTTGTTTCTATATCTTCATTTTCCATTGACAGAAACTTCCCAAAGTCTGTGATTTTCTCACATTTCCTTTAATTTCAGGGACCATAGGAGAGAGGTCTCAGGAGGAATCAAATATTCCTTAGACTTCTTAGATTCTAGACTGTGAAAAAAATGTTTCCCTTATTTAAGCCACAAATTCTGTAGTATTTTGTTATAGCATCTCTAACAAACTAATACACATGTCTTTCCAAACTCTTTTGTCCTTAGTTTTTCATTCCAATATCCATTCCTGAGTATGTCTGAGGAGATGACTATCTGGCAGAATAACAATCTGTCCTATGCTCAGTGTTTTGTGCTTACTGAGTTAGGCATTTCAGAAACAAACTCCAGAATGAAATGGTATAGTTCATCCAGGAGGAAACATGAAATGGACTTTCATTCCACACTCCCTGGTACTGTGTTCTCAGCAGTCAGGAAATTATTCTCAAGTCTATAGCACTGAGACCACAGTCATATCAGCATGAGGACCAGATGCACTAAAACTAAGATATAAGTGCATTTGTTTTCAGAGCATTAGTAAAGGCTGTGATGGAGGGCAGGTTAAATCTCCCTTTAGTCTCGGGTCTAATTTTGGCTCGCCAGTTCTATAAGTGCTACTTAGGAATGCTAGGTTAACAGAAGTCAAACAATCTCTGTCATATCTATCATTCTGAAAAACAAATCTAGAAAATCAAACTCATACATCTCTTTATAACTGCCTCCCAGAGGAAACAATTTCTTAGATGATTTTTATTGGAATAGCAAGTTCAACAAATAAATCCAGAGGCCAAATAAAGCTTTTCTAAATAGAAATAGAAAACTGAGTTAAAATATTAGAACAGAGGAAACAGAATGGCTATGTGCATCTCTTTTTGAAATCCTAGTAAATTCCCTGAAGTAGAGAGTGCCTCCCAGTAGGCACCCAGCATCTTTTTTGACATTCTCCACTTGAACCTCAAAGAAACATGGTAAATAAACAGGGAAAGGAACTGAAAGTCATAGAGCTAACTAGGTATCTTGCCTTGGGTCAAAATGATAAATGAATAGAAGAGAAAAAGATAGAATGTTTTAGAGCAGTTCTTATTTGTAGGCATCTGATGGAAATATTCAGAAAGCTAAAAGGTTGATAATATTGAAATTAAGAACACCATATCTAATTCACTATTTTAACGAAAACATAGTTTGTTATTCAATAAAACTTTAAGTTGTATTCCTCATAATTTATTAACAATAATCAAATACAAGAAGCCAAAGGCAGGAATAGAAGCAAATTTATTAAAGATAGGTCACCCTTGCGCTGGAGTCCGCCCTTTGGATTCACAGGTGATTTCGCTTTTGTGATCTCTTCAGGGAATTAGAATGAGAAATTCACCAAGCAATTCTTTCCCATTATTTATTCAGCCAGAAAAAAAGTCCAGCAATCTACAGATAGTGGAAGGTCTGTGTGAGTTGGAGGTACATATCAAGGTAGGAAACTACCCTAACTGTGATGGTCATGGTCTGTGTCAATGTGGATAGGCTACAGTCACCAGTTAAGACATCAAACATCAATGTACTTTTACTGTGGAGGCATTTTGTAGGTATGACTAAAACCCCTGATCAATTGACTTTAACTTTAGAAGATTATTCTGGATGAACTGTGTGGACCTGATTCAGTAACTGAAAGACTTTAAGAGCAGAACTGAGTACCCTAAGGAAGAAATCTCACCTGGGGACAGTAGTTTGGGAGCCTGCAAAAAGCTGCAGCCTACCCTTCCGGATGGGCTATTGTGTTGATTTCAGAAGTGATGACTCAGCATCCACAATACTCTAAGCCAATTCGTATACACAATCGATTCATCGTGTCTGTGTATTCTGCATCTGAGGGTTCAAACCACAGATAAAAAATAGTTAGAAAAAATATTTGTCTTTACTAAACACATATTGACATTTTTCTTGTCATTATGCCTCCCCAAATACAGTGTTACAACTCCTTACATAGCAGATACATTGTGTTAGGTATTATGAATAATATAGAGGTTTTTAGATGTTTTTTAGAGTATGTATGAGGAAGTATATAGATAATATGGAAATATCGACAATATTTTATATTAGAGACTTCTGCATCCATAAATTTTGGTATTCATTGGGGGTGGGGGACTGGAGCCAATCCCCTGTAGATACCAAGGAACAACGATATGTAAATGTATATGTACAAGTATGTGTGTGTGTGTATATATATATATATATATATATATATATATATATATATATGATTTCTATAAATCATATATACATAAATATGCATGTATATTGATATATAGGACCCTTCTGGTTCTGCTTCATTACTTGAATTCTGTATATTAATTATATGAACAATGAGAATTCAAAATAATTATTTAAGTAAGAAGTTATTAGCTAGGTGACTGACAGTGAAAAACAGAACTCAGAGCTATTACACAGTTAAAAACTAAGTTTTAATAATTATTAAAATTAGAAATTAAATTGTAATAATTTTAAAACCAAAGATAGATCCTGAGGGCCTTGTAACGGCTTTACTAGAGCCCTCTGGAAAAAACTCTAGGAGTAGTTGACTGATTCCAGTGTTTCTGAGTATATACTGTGAAACTTACTCACAGAAAATAAAAAAAAAAAACTGAATTGCCTTTAGTTGCTGCCGACTGGAGTGAAGAACTAAGGACAGACGATGCTCATGTGAAGAAAAGGCAGACAGGTAGGAAGCTCAAAGAGGGATGGCCGCACTGTCTCTTACCGCTTCCATTTTCCTTCTAGTGCTCGCAATATTGGAACCTAAAAAGAGAATGCAGAGGGCAAAAATAAAGTGCGGAATCCCTGTCCCAGCAAAGCAAGGTGGCTCAGGGTACAGAGGGCCTGGTTTCCCACTGAAAGACAAGAGCTTAGTTATTGGAACAGAGTCCTGTATTCCTCAGAACATGTACTTTTGGCAAAATAGCTTTCCAAAGTGAAGCAAACCAACAAAAAGCACACAATTGGATAGTTCTGTAGCTTACCATTTCTTGAGTTTCCTATTTTACTAGATATAATTAAATTCCCTTCTTTTTTTAAAAGGAGGCACTTAGGGTGTGGGAGTAGGATGCTGGGGTTGTGACTCAGCTGTAGAGCATTCGCCTAGCCCGAGAGAGGCCCTGGGTTTGATCCGCAGCACTGCCTAAAAATAAATAAAATAAAGGTATTGTGTCTAACTACAACTAAAAAATAAATTTTTAAAAATACGTAGGCGCTTAAACCCTCTTCTGCTTAACAATTCACTTCACATTCAAGACCTTGTAAATGAATTTTTATTGTGATCCACTTAAATATCAACAATAATCTCCCTAATTTCCAAAATATTTTTTATAATACTCAATGAAGCCAATTACATGCTTTGAATATGGGTCAGAACTGAAGACAGAATACAATTCAATGCAGTCTACTTCAGATTTAGAATTTTCCCTGTTTAAGGAAATGTACTGGAAATCAACACAATTTAAAGTGCTGGATATTAGAAGGTAATAAATCTTAAAATTTGGACACCAACCCAGCATGAAGAGAAGAATAAGAGGGATGTTGGGATCACAACAAAGGTTGGTTTTATGTTTGTTAATTTTGTTGGTTGGTTTTAAACAAAACGTGAGAAAGACAATAACAAATCTGGCAACAGGTCACTCCGATTGGTTCTCAAGTGTTGATTGTGCAAAACTTGTGTCTTCTGCTCTCACCTTAGAGAATAGCCCAAAGTTTCTTGAAAATGGCATGTGTGGGGCTGGGCTTTAGGCTCACTGGTAGAACACTCGCCTATGTGTCAGGCCCTGGGTTCGATCCTCAGCACCACATATAAATAAATAACATAAACATTAAAAAAAAAACTCAAAACATTACAAAGCTCTTCACATATCATGTTTTGAACAACCACTAAAAAAAAAATAAAAAAAACTCATAAAAAAAAAAGAAAATAGCATGTGCCATCCATTATTCCATGACTTTTCACAAGCTATGCCTTTTTTCAGGAATGCTTTTTTTCCTTTACCTTTCCATGGATGACTTACTTAAACCTCCAGTCTCAATTCAGACTAGTATTAATTTAATGTATAGGCACACTTCAGAGGTATTGTTGGTTGCTCCAGACCACTACAATGAAGAATATAGTGGAATAAATTATCACACACATTTCTTTGGTTTCCCAGTGCACATTAAAGTTTTGTTTCACAGTGTATATAAAAGATATGACTCTGTTATGTGTGTAATAGCATTATGTCTATAAACCAGTACATGTACCTTAATTTAAAAATTCATTATTGGTAAAAAAGGCTAATCATCATCCTAGCTGTTCAGAAAGTGGTATTAACTCCTTGATGCAGGGCTGCTACAAAACGTCAATCTGTAAAATAAAATAAAATATTTCAAAAATGCAATAAAGCAAAGTGCAATAAAATGAGATCTGCTTGATAAAGGAATGAAGGATAAGCAAGGTCACCTGCAATGGGGAATGGATGCCATAAACACACCGGATGTACATCTTTAAAAGTTCCAAACTTCTGGCCTGATACGAAGTAAGAAACATTTGCCATTATAACATAGATTGGAATAAATCACCTAATAAAAGGAAAACCACAAACTGAAAGATGTACTTTTTTAGGAATGTTTAGGTTGCAAGAAACAAAATACATGAATTAAACTAGCTCAAATGACACAGGAAACATTTTTATCAACAAATGTAAAATCCTAAAAAGAATAGGTTTCTGGTCAGTCATGATCTAGTGGTTCAACAATGTCACTCACAATCTAATTTCTCCTGTGCTTTCTGCTTAAGCCTAAATTTATATACTTTTCACTTATAAGAAAGGGGTAGCAGCTGTAGAAGCATTATGTCTTTCCCCCCCCTAATTTCCAAGAGAAAGAGCGTATCTCCACTGAAGGATAATGAAGGTGCTTTTCTGAGAAACCTCTTAAAAATATTTACTAGCATCTTAGTCACCTGCCTATTCATCAACCAATCTCTATGGCCCAAAGTATCAGATGTGCCTTTTGGTTTAGTTAATCAAGAGGTGTTACTAAAAGAGGGGTTTAGACTACATGAGGAAGGGGTTGAGAAAAAGAATAAAACAACCCAATGGCTAGGGAGGCTAACCCAGGAGGATCACAAGTTCAAAGCCAGCCCCTGTAACTTAGTAAGGCCTTAAGCAACTTGGCAAATAAAACAAGATGCTAGAGATGTAGCTCAGTGGCTAAGGGTCCCTCGCTTCAATCCCTGGCACCAAATTTAAAAAAAAAAAACTACGTAATCTTAGAAGTGAGACCATAGAAGTTTTCCTAAAAAGGAGGAGACTGGGTCATAGTATTGAAGTTTCTAAATGTCACTATTTGAAGTTTCTTGTTAACTTCATGGCTGGCATGAGTCCTTTAAAAAGCAGATTGTGAGAATATCTGATCTGAATAGAAGATAATAAAATTAATTTCAGATCTCAGATACATTGATTTTAAGATTATGATAGGACAGAGCCTAAACAGGAAATTAGTACAGGCAACTGAAGCCCAGGAAAATAAGTGAGATCGAAGACACACTTGTGACAGTTTGGAAGTTGAAGTTAATATAGCTGTTATCATGTAGAAACTATCAAAGCAACAGATTCCACCAACTTCTTTCAGGGTGTCTCGTGTTATAGTTCCTGATCACTCAAATAAAGTGCTTCCATCTAATCAGGGCAGTGTGCTGGGAAATGAAATTGCCTTGGTGGAATTGATTTTGCATGAGCAGTTTTTAATTTTTTTTTCACAAAAAACAAGTTTGCTTCTATAGTACTTTTAAAATATTGTGGCATCAAGTCAATGTACCTTTCTTTTGGGATTCTTACCTAAATGAGAAAACTTTTAATAATGCCTACTTATTTTATAAAACAGTATATATTATTACATTTTTTTAAAAGGTCAAACCAGGAAACAGTTAATCTTGAATGTGGAAAAAATTCTGTGTTGTCTTTCTTATTAATGGTTAAGATTTACATTCTATGTAACCATCACCATGTGATGTTCTATACTAATAAACCCTTCACCTGGATTGGCAGCACTACAGATAGACCACTGGCACAGGAAGAGATGTTGGAGGAAAGACAAAAAGCAGCAGCTGTTCTTCAGGGGCATTAAACTGCAATTATTCATGTGAAACTGGACACGACTAGGAGATAATGAATGGATTCCTTACACATTATGCATTTAAGACTTGTCATTAAGAATTAATCAGACTCATTCTTTAATTTTATTGTATAGGTATAATGATCTTACGTCTTGCGTCATTCCTACTTGGCAATGGCCCTCAGCAACGTCTTATGATAAAAAAGTAATGTATCAAAATCTGTGGTTCACAGAAGATGTTAAAATTATCATAATGCTGATACATACCTTCATTTGGGATATCTGTGGATCTCCATCTTACCTTTTGAAGACTTCAGATTAGTTCCTCTGCCACGATATTATGCACTTAAGATTGGTCTGTCTCATCCCAGCCTTGTACATTCTAGGGGAAATCTTTTTTTTTAGAGGTTTTGTAAAAGTTCTGTATCTCAATCCTTTATCACTTTCATTTTGTTCTTCACTGATACAGTCATAGAGGGGTAGTCATGCTTTGAATCTAACTAGCAGTATATCCATTGGCATAACAATGGTACATCAAAGACTAGAGTAAATGGAATGACATCAAGAACATTAATGAAGCAAATTGATTCTGCTACTGTTCACCTATACGTCATGAAACAGCTGCCCAGATAAACATACTGGGATGTCTAGGATGTTGTATGAAGCTATGGCAAGCTACTATTGTGAAAACTGATTGAAACATTATACATTTTTTATCACTAAAAACATTCACATCATTTCACAACACATTCTGTTTTAGTCTATATTCATTTGCATTTCCGGACACAACATGAATATAGAAGCTAGCTTAAGCTAAATTTTCAGCCTTTTAGAGGACAAATATATCACTATTGGTCATTAATGACCTACATCAAGATCACATAATATAGGAGGTAAATTAAAAAAAAACTTCAAAAATTTATTTATAATTAAAATTTGGTAATTTACCAAAGGGAAATTTCATCAGTAAACCAACTTTTCACTAAGCTGACACTCCTCTCCACTTCTTGGTGTTTTTGATTGTGTTTATACTCATAAAAGTTGCTAACTTTACATCTGTCACCTTTCATCTTCTTTGAATTTTACTTATCCGAAAACTCCTGAAGGTTGAAAGCCGCTTAGCACAGGGATTCTTCGCAAGTGTTTTGGGACCAGTTGCTCCCTGAGCACCAGCTCCTCCTCAGTGTGTTGTCACATAAGTATGTGCACACCATGTGAACTTACAGACCTGGGCAATAGGGGAGAGACCATCCCAGGAAGTAACCAAGTTACTTCTTCCGGGCAAAGCGCACCATCCCATTTACAGATAATGATCATAGAAATTAGAAAACTTTGTATGGGTTATTAGGGTCACATAACTTGGTAGATACAGGTTACCTCTTCTGAGTTTCAAGTGAACGCCACTCTTTAGAAAAGCATCTGTTAGGCC
The DNA here is from genome assembly GCF_964194105.1 of Spermophilus citellus. NCBI lineage: Eukaryota > Metazoa > Chordata > Mammalia > Rodentia > Sciuridae > Spermophilus > Spermophilus citellus. Next base: position 5,313,239 of record NC_138194.1, on the reverse strand, counting down.
AGACTCCAGCGTTGTCAGTTGTAGCATACTGTGCACAAGAAATTCAAATAAATTTTATGGAGATTTTGGGAATAAGGTGCCTAACAACAGATATTACTTGTGAAACACAATCCTATTACATTATTACATAAATTGATCCTTGGTTTACCCAGACCTTCAAATGTTTTGCATGCATTTACAACTTGTTATTTTGCTTGAAATAAAAATATACTGGTTTCTTTACTTAGTTCCACATGGTAAAATGAATCCTTCAATTCACAGTTACTTTTCATTGAAAAATGCTTGTTCCTCTCTGGTTATAATATCACAACCATGAGCAAAGTCATCTAAATAAATTAGGGGAAGATTACCCCTTTAAAGTCAAGAGCTTTGGTTTAATACATTTTTTTTAAGAATATTGGGTTTGGAAGTTCCTGGTTTTTCCAGGGAAGACAATGCAAAGAGTTGGTAACTTTTTCTGAACAAAAGTTAGTTTGGGAACAAAGGCAGAAAAGGTGGAACTTCATAAAGGTATTCCCTCCCTCTACCTGATAATATTGGTGCCATGGAAGAGTATTCTTTGAGCCATACTGTCAAGAATATTGAAAATGAAGTCTGATTATATAATTTATTTCATACTGCTTTATGCTATACTTTAATTTGGTTTTCTCTTGAAAAATACTTCAAGCATTATGAATTTGTGTTTTAGGTCGATACATACTTATTGTTTTAGGCTATTGGCAATTTCGCCTCAAATCTAAACAGATCTCAATAGACATCTTTTCAATACCCAATAAAACCTATCTGTCCAGACTTTACTTTGGTTACAGATATCTGGGGAAAAAATAACCCTCTTCAAAAAAAAAAAAGCCAAAAAAACAGCATTAATAGTAAGTTCTTTCATTCTGATTTACACCTTTCCCTACTAAAGTGATACATGTTGTCTATATCTTTTTTGTAAACTATATCACGGAAAATTTGAACAAACAATGAATACAATATCCAAGCTGTTGAGCTCCAGGGAATTTTCCCTTCAGATTTTAAGTTTCTTTGATTTTGCATCTGAAAGCCAGAAAGGGGGAACCATGTGGATATTGAAAGAAGTATGTGGGTAGTTGCTGCCACAGAGGCCCACACAGGCCTCCATTAGGACTGGTCAGTTTGTCTCAATGGCCAACACTATCAACACCAGATTAACATGTTACCTAGTTAGAGGAGTGACAAAATTGAAGGAACATCCTCAAATGCTACTATCTGTATAAACTACTCTTTCTGGAAAAAAAAGGAAAATGAGACATTCAAGAGAGATTCATCAACAGCATAAGCCCAAATAACCAAAATCTCTCAGGTTTTACTGCTGCATCCCTGGTGGTCCAAAAAGGAGGGAAGAAATAAAAAGGATCATGATTTTAAAAACAGAGAAAACTAGGGGTCCCACCTGTGCTCACTTGGGGAGTGAATATTATAATGGCAGTAAGTCATTTTGAGAGTCAGTTTTAATCATCAAATCCCTACCTTCCATAACTCCTTATAACAGACAAACCCTGGTTCTAGCCTCAGGCCTCCCCATTCTTGGGAATCTTAGAAGAGCAAGTCATGCAGGGGAAACTTCTCTTATCCCTGGCCAGTGGACATGGAACTGACTCATAGTCACCAATGTCAAATTCGATGGGTCCCAGCACAAGTTTTGGACTCCTAAATCTTCCTAAGTTTACCTGGGTCATCCCAATCAGAGCAAAGATGTGGCCCGCATGGGGACTGCCCAGGTAGAGTTTCTAACCTCTCATTTGGTAGGGGATCTGTCTAGGCTATTGCCTTGAGTTCTACTATGTAGATTGCCCAGCCATCTGTCATGGTGCTCTGGCTCCTTGAGAAAATGAAAGTCCTCTGCTTCCAACCAGTTTGACTTGTCCTCCTCTGTCCTGCCCTAATTCTGCATGACCAGGAAAAGGTCTATTTTATTCAGCTTTTTCACTGTTATGACTAAAAGTACCTAACAAGAACAATTTTAGAGAAGGAAAATTTTGTTGGGGGGGCTCACCATTTCAGAGGTCTTAGTCCATAGACAGCAGGCTCCATTCTTCCAGGTTCACGATGAGGCTTAACATCATGGTGGAAGAGTGAGGTGGAGGGAAGTGGATCACACAATGATCAGGAAGCAGAGAGAGACTCCACTGTGCTGGATATAAAATATATAACCCAAAGACATGACCCCAAAGGCCCACCACATCGGGCTACACAGCACCTGTGTAGCCACTCAGTTAGTACCATCTGGGGATTAATTCACTTATTGATCTAAAACCCTCAGAACCCAATAATTTCTCCTGTAAACCTTCTTGAATAGACCTACACAATGTCCCAGCTTACCACACTTCCTTGACCTTCCAATTGGCACCACCATCCATAGACAGGCCATTGTCACTGGTACTGCCTAATGTAAAGAAAGGAGCAAAATATGGAGAGCAGGGAGAAAGAAGGAAGAAAGGAAGGAAAGAAAGAAGAAAGGAAAATGAGCATTGATGGAATTGTCTTCTTTTGGCCATCATTTCATTTGCAGCGTACCTTGAATTTTGGAATACACATCTAAAATTACTGTGAGTTTGTGCCCTTGTAGATCATCCCTGTGCTTTGAAATTGTTGATGTTTCAACTTGGAATTATTACTTGGTTCCTCTCACAAATTTTGGAATGTTTCGGTTCCATCGAGTCCACGAAAACTGATAACTGCAGGGAGGGGAAACAATATGTTCATTGAACCAGAACAAGGACCATTAGCTGTGTTCGGATGATACCATACTGTGAGTAACAGCTCTACCAAAATCCCAGGGTGGAAGTGTGGGTATTTAGTGCACGGAGGGAAGGAGTAGACGTGAGATCTCTTTCGATAAGGGAAGGAATGTGTCCTTTTTCTCAGACTACATTGCATTTCGCCAGATTCATTCCAATAATATCCTGAAAGGTGTCCTGGTCTTAATTTTCAGCAAACTGCAATGCCTCAAGCTAATTAAAGATAGAATACAGGGGCTGGGGATGTGGCTCAAGCGGTAGCGCGCTCGCCTGGCATGCATGCGGCCCGGGGTTCGATCCTCAGCACCATATACCAACAAAGATGTTGTGTCCGCCGAGAACTAAAAAATAAATATTAAAAAAATTCTCTCTCTCTCTCTCTCTCTCTCTCTCTCTCTCACTCTCTCTTAAAAAAAAAAAAGATAGAATACAATTTCGTAAGAAACAAATGACAATACCTGACACTTGTCTCCTTAGGTTACTAGAATATACTCACTATTTTACTGATTCACAAACTGTTTATTAAACATACACTAAATTCTAAATACTTTCAAGATGGCTTGGCTTCAAGATGAATCAAATGACATATATCCCATGAAATCTCAGTGTATTATGATGAGCCATTGCAAATTAACACATCAGTGATAAAATACACATGTCTTCTGCGTCCACATAGACGAAAAAAGAAATCAATAAGAAGAGAAAAGCCAGAGATGACAGGCAAGCGGCACTAACAGACTGGAGAGCAGGAAAACAGCAAAGAGGCACTGTTAAGCCTAAGGTCACATGGAGCAACAAGGGCCACTAGAGACTCAAGCCAGGAGCCACGACAAGGAAGGTAGAGTCAAGGGCTAAGGCTTGGGAATGGAATTCACTAAAGTGGACAGGGCCAGGGAGGACAACGGAGGTGGAAGGAACACTAGAACAAAGTCTCCAGACCAAAGAGTACTACAAATATAAGGATTCAGTGTACGGAACCAAGGACCCAAGGAGAGCAAACGAAAAACAAGAGGCACAGAAAGGGGGCAAAACCGAGGGTCTCAGATCAAGGGACAAGAAAAGGGTACACCAGAAGAAAAGCTGGGGCTCAAGCAAAGAGCTGGGAAAAGGAAGAGCAAGCCTCAATAGAGGGAAGGGAGGAAGTTCAAGAAAACATGCAGGGATAGGAAAAGAAGGGAGAGGAGAGAAGGGCACAGGGCGAGGTAGGATAAAGGCCTGGATGTGCTGCTGGGAGCCAGAATTCGGGACTAGGGCCGTGGATAAAGGAGGAAAAAGAAATCATGAAGGAGGAAGAGATGCTAGGCCCCATGGAAGCCCAACGGACCAAAAGGCCAATCATACAGGCCTCACCAGAGGAGCAACCAGAAAAAGAAATCAGACAAAGGGGTCAATCAGAAATAGAAACTAAAAGGGCCATGGAGATAAGGCAAAGGGTGGAGATGTACTATGGGCAGAAGAGTAGAGGGGGGATGTGGGGCTGGCACCCAATAAAGGAGCTCACCCTAGGGACCTAGAGAAGAACCCACACGAGGACAAAGCAGGAAAAGGCCGGGCCGGTGGCACAAGGACAGGGCAGTGCAGACAAGCCAAGGGGAGAAGGAGAAAAGCCCAAGCAAGAGCCCTGCTTTCAAAGCCCATGTGCTCAGATGAGCCACAAGGACCTGCATAGGTTCAATCCAGGAGACAGGCCAGGGCAGGGCAGGACAGAGCCAGAGGCAAAGGATTGGGGAAGGAGGATCCTGATTGTAGACAGGGCTGGGAAGGGGAGGGACTTAATGCCAACAGGGGGGAAGAGGCTCAAGGCCGAGGTCTACTGCCAGGTGTGAGGGTTCAGGGTGCAGGGTGCAGGACCAAGGGCCCAGGGAGACCAAGTGGCCCAGGCGAGGGGAAGGCCTGTTTCGTTTCTACGGTGCCCTGGCCCAGATGCGAATCCTGGGACAGGGACCTGGCAAAGGGGGCCTGGCAAGGGACAGGGGCCTGGAGGTGGGCGACAGGAGGGGCTCCGAGCAGGGTCATGGTGGGGACGGAGAGGGGAGAGTGCAGGACCCAAGAAAGGGGCCCAGGCAGGGGACGGACCCACCACAGGAAGACGCGGGCACCGACCCAACAAACGCGCCCCGCGAGGAGAAAGCAGGGAAGGGGAGAATGGGGGCGGTGCAAGGATAAGAGGGGACCCAGGGAAGCACCAGGGACACCAAGCGGAGTGCGGTGGGGGGCCCAAGCGCAGACACGATGCCACACCATGCCACGCGATACGAGGAACGCAGTCAGGGGCTCAGGGGACTGGAGCGCGAAGGGTCAGGCGCACGGAGGGCAGGGCGCAGGGGAAAGCAGCGGCGCAAGGCCAGGCCCAATGTCCACTGCCAGGTGTCAGGGTGCGGGCAGCAAGGGGGCCCGGAGAGGGGCAGGACTGTGTTTCCCATTGGGAGCCTGCAGGGCGCACAGGCCAGACAAGGCCACTCCGCTGCCCCAGGGGACTAGTTGCTCACCAAGGGACCGGGGGACCAACTGTGGAGGGCCAACAAGGGCCAAAGGAGGGCACCGAGAGGGGGAGACATTGGGTCCCAAGCCGGGGAGCGGGGAGAGCCAGGACCCGATCCAGGAGCCCAGGCGAGGGGCAAGCAGGGGAGGGGGTGTTTCTCGGCAGGGCAAGGACACACAGAGCACCAGGGGACCAGAGGGCAGGCACAGGAGGGGGCCCAAGCAAGGGGCCTGAGAGGATGGGACAGGGACAGGGTCCTCCCGAAGAGCGGCCTGGGCTCAAGCAAGGAGCCAGGCCCTGCAACGGGAGACCACGAGTGATGGCGAGGGGTCCCGGCCGGACTCAGGGACTCAAGGGAAAGGACAGGGCCTGGGAGGGAATGCAGGGGATGGGGTGGACGGGAGGGACGGCAGAGGAGGGCACTGGATGGGCCCTGGGGAGGTAGGCTCAAGGCCCAGGTCCACTGGCGGGGCTGGGGCTCGGGCAGCGGGGCTTAGGGAGCGGGAGCGGGGCTGGGGGGGCCGGGGCAGAGGGAGGGCAAAGGGACCAGGCAAGGCGCAGGGCTACCTTGTCCCCTGGGGAGCACCAAGGCGCCAAGAGGCCAAGAGGCCAAGCCCACTGCCCTGGACCAGGGGGGCATCCTGGCATAGGGATCAGGCGGAGAGCTCTGGCAGGGTCAGGGGATAGACAGGGGCCAAGGGAGGGCAGCTCCAGTGCCGGGAGGCGGAGGGGGCGGCAGGGTGGTCCAGGGGCTTGGCGCAGGGACCCAAGCGAGGAGACCGGGGTTAGGGAACTAGAGGGGGGGCCCAGGCAAGGGCAAAGCAGGGAAGGGCCGGGGCGGGCGGCACAAGGCCAGGGCAGTGCGGACTAGCCAAGGGGAGCAGGAGGACGGCCCAAGCAAGGGCCCTGCTTTCAAAGCCCAGGGGCGGAGCTGAGCCACAAGGGACAGCACAGGCTCAAGCCAGGAGCCAGGCTTAAGGGTGTTGGGGGGGGGCGGTGGCTGTGTGTGGGGGGGCGGGGGCGGGGCCAGAGGCTAAGGCCTGGGGCAGGGGGCTGGGGAGGGGAGGGGGCTCGAGGCCCAGGTCTACGGCCAGGCGTAAGGGTTTTCAGGGTGCAGGGTGCGGGACCAAGGGCCCAGGGAGAGCAAGTGGCCCAGGCGAGGGGCAGGCCTGTTTCCCTAATGAGGCGCCCTGGCCCAGATGCGAATCCTGGGACAGGGACCTGGCAAAGAGGGCCTGGCAAGGGACGGGGGCCTGGAGGAGGGCGACGGGAGGGCTCTCGGCGCGGGGGGTCGCGGTGGGGGCGGAGAGGGGTGAGTGCCAGGACCCAAGCAAGGGGCCCAGGCAGGGGACGGACCCTACGCAGGAGAACACACGCACCGACCCAGCGCACCGACCGCAGGACCGCGTGTGAGGGGAAAGCAGGGAAGGGGAGGATGGGGGCGGCACAAGGATGAGGGGTACGGAGGAAGGCGCTGGGGACACTGAGGGCAGCGTGGTAGGGGGTCCAAGCAAGGGGCCCCCAGTGCAGAGGCGACACCAAGCGGCGCCACGCGACACAAGGAACGCGGTCAGGGGCTCAGGGTTAAAATATAAGGCAGAAACATAGTTA